>NW_012105267.1:0-949 GCF_000951045.1 Mandrillus leucophaeus
TGTTTTTTTAAATTATCTTCAGTAACACCACAAGGATAACATATTAAATGCATTAAATATATATTTTTTAAAAACCTGAGTTTATACTACAGAAGGAGAATAAGACATTTGGATGTATGCTGACATGTAAAACTGAAATATACATAGAAATTAAGTTATATTAAAATTGATATAAATTTTATATATTATGTGTAAAATTTGTTGCCTTGAAATCTCTAAAGGGAACATATTGGAGGGAGTTTTCTCATATTTTATAACCTTATTAATTAGAACCTATTTGGAAAAATTTGAGTATCAAATAATGACAATCATGATTTATAAATTCCAAATATATACCATTTTATTTCTTTTACACACTCAGTTTAATTAACTGCTATCAAACATTTTATAATTAGAGATTCAGCTAGATCGCCTTCAATGACTAGATGAGACCCATTTGAAATTAACAGCATCCATTTTCCATTTAAATGGTGCTAAAATATCCAATCGAAAATTTCCTAAGGAAATTAAAATACTTTCTCTTTACCTATCTGCATCATATAATTATATATCAAACCTCTTCTCTGAGATGGTATGAATAAATTCTTCATCTGGTTTGGTTAAATGTCACCTCTTACAAAATATAGTTAAGTGACTCTCTAATTTCAATCGCAAAAATCACACTGGGTTGTTTATTAAACACATACATTTTTGGGTTACAACTCAGCTACTGAATACAAATCTATGGGAGACAGGCAGAAATAACAGCATTTTTAAGAAGCATATCAGTTATTTCTAGTACCAATAATCTATAAAACACATTTATACAAATAGTAGGGTAGTTTTGATTTTTTATATCTCTGTTACTACAAGGGTAAAAACTGACTGGCTAAGACTAGCTGGGATACTAAAATAGGAACACATTTCTAATAAATTATTTGTAATTCAGTATTTAAAACATTAAAAAAAT
>NW_012105267.1:999-1300 GCF_000951045.1 Mandrillus leucophaeus
TAAAAACTGACTGGCTAAGACTAGCTGGGATACTAAAATAGGAACACATTTCTAATAAATTATTTGTAATTCAGTATTTAAAACATTAAAAAAATAAAAAGCAAATCAAAGTTGATATTTTATATTTTATCACCCATGTTTCTCTTTAGTCTCATCTCCTTCAAAAATCATGTTTTCCAAAATAAACTCTCTGACACTTCTGATCAAGAAAACACTATTCACAAAAAAATGCAGTGGATTCTCACCTCCCTTATCCAGTCTGGGACTAAAACACAATAGGATCTTCTGTGACTTCAAAAAT
>NW_012105268.1:0-952 GCF_000951045.1 Mandrillus leucophaeus
ACAGGGGATGCACACTGCTTCTACTTCTTACATCCCAAAAAGATTCCAAAGTGGAAAAAGCATCAGAATTTACTTTTTTTTTTTTTTTTTTTTTTTATTTAATGTTTTTTTTTTTTTTTTTTTAAGAGAAAGGAGCACAACTCCCGGCACCATCCCTGTAATGTGTTTACACACTGGTATTCTCCACTCTTAGCCCCGCTGGCTCTGCTCATACGCGAGTGCATTTTTGGGATCAGCACTATTCATGAGGGCTGCCTCACAGAAGGGTTCCACGTGGAAGCCTGAAAACAAGCCACAGATCACTCGTTTCACCACCTGTGCAAAGTCAATACGTGCCTATTTCAGACAACCATCCAGTCTGTTTGAGAACGACTTTTGTAGAGTTGATAATCTGTGGGTTGTTTTGTTCTTTCCTTTGCTTTATGAGGCCAGAGGAAATACTAAGGCAAAACAGAGAGAGAGAGAAAATCCAGGGATGACGGGAGCGGAAGCCAGTTCAGGATGTGAAAAGTCTTGCTTCTTCCTCTTGTTTTTCTCATGCTTCAAACTGAGTGCCAACGCCAAAGAACCACACACACACCCTCCGAGATTAAGTAGGGACCTGTCATTTAATTGTATTGTTTGGCTTATGTTTTGTACAGAAAGGCAGCAAAGATTAATTAAAAATAACAAGAATTCAAAACTGCTAGGGGTGAAAGGCCTCTCTGTAACCATCAAAACGAACTGGGCAGGGGCAAGGGGAGCAGCTGGCCAGAGGGGAGGGAGCTGGAGGGGCGGGAAGACTGGCTCAGCATGTTGTGGTGTGTGCATCTGAGGCACATCCAAGCAGGTGTGTGTGTGAAGACTTTTTAATGACGTAGGAATACACCTCGTATGAAATATCGAAATGAAAGAAAAAGCTGCTTCTCATCAGCACAACAATTAACTATCTCCAAAAACAATTTTTTTAAGC
>NW_012105268.1:5022-5549 GCF_000951045.1 Mandrillus leucophaeus
AGCCAGGATGGTCTCGATCTCCTGACCTCGTGATCCGCCCGTCTCGGCCTCCCAAAGTGCTGGGATTACAGGCTTGAGCCACCACGCCCGGCCGAAAGTATTTTTAAAGTAATGACATTTATGCTGATTCTGTATATCCCAGCATACTTTAACTTTCATCGCCAAAATGGAACTCTTAGGTAACATAGAATGACTTGGTGTCCCCAGGCTGGCTCCAATGTCTCCAGTCACTAAACATGCATACACCTCCTTGGACAACTGAAGATGATTAATGAATCCTAATCAGGTATACTGACCATGTAGAATTTAGGAACCAAAAGGAACTCGGCAAGCACTCTCAATTGTAAGGTTAGAGATGGAAGAAATTCACCAAGTGTGCTTACGACAAATAATGTCAAGAGCACCCACTGTCTTTCAGACAACACAGGGTCATTTTCATGTATCAAAATATAAAGTATTTCCAGTGTGTCTTACATATATTTTGGGGTGTTTGTTATTGAATTATCCAATTTGACTCACAAATCTCA
>NW_012105269.1:0-565 GCF_000951045.1 Mandrillus leucophaeus
ATTGTGGAAAACAGTGTGGCAATTCCTCAAGGATCTAGAACTAGAAATACCATTTGACCCAGCCATCCCATTACTGGTTATATACCCAAAGGATTATAAATCATGCTGCTATAAAGACACATGCACAAGTACGTTTATTGCAGCACTATTCACAATAGCAAAGACTTGGAATCAACCCAAATGTCCATCAGTGACAGACTGGATTAAGAAAATGTGGCACATATACACCATGGGATACTATGCAGCCATAAAAAAGGATGAGTTCATGTCCTTTATAGGGACATAGATGAAGCTGGAAACCATCATTCTCAGTAAACTATCACAAGGACAAAAAAATCAAACACTGCATGTTCACACAGAGCCAGGCCTTGCTAGTTCCTGCCTGGCCATCAGAGCAGGCTCCACACACCTAAGGCACTACTACTGTGCTAACAAGTGTGCCCTACCCACCCATGTGGGAGTAGGTGACTTCAGCTGGGCCAAGCACACTACCTGGCCTCCGTGACTGGTCTGAGGGCCTGTGGCCTAAGCAAAAAAATTCTCACCTGGAATTTTTTTTTTTTTT
>NW_012105269.1:4360-6107 GCF_000951045.1 Mandrillus leucophaeus
GGGGTGCAGGTCACAGTGCCTAGGAGAGAGGCTGGGTGGGAACATGCAGCTCTCACCACGCTGGGTTTGGAATCAGCTGATCACCCGAATCTCAGCCAACAAATCGGCTCCACCACGTTCTACTCTTGCTGCACTTAACTGCTCTCCATTCATTAGATAGGAGGTATATGTAGTCTCACCCAGATAACATTGTTTTTTGTTTTTTGTTTTTTTTTTGAGACAGAGTTTCACTCTTGTTGCCCAGGCTGGAGTGCAGTGGCGCGACCTCGGTTCAGTGCAACCTCCACCTCTTGGGTTTAAGCGATTCTCCTGCCTCAGCCTCCTGAGTAGCTGGGATTATAGGCTCACACCACGACGCCCGGCTAATTTTGGTATTTTTTTTTTTAGTAGACACGGGTTTCACCATGTTGGCCAGGCTGGTCTCTAACTCCTGACCTGAAGTGATCTGCCTGCCTCAGCCTCCCAAAATGCCAGGATTACAGGCGTGAGCCACCATGCCTGGCCCCTTTAATTTTAAGATGTACCCTGCCTGTACTCCAGCACTTTGGGATGCCAAGGTGGGAGGATTGCTAGAGCGCAGGAGTTTGAGACCAGCCTGGGCAATGCAGTGAGACACTATCTCTAAAAAATAAAAATAAATTAAAATGTGCCCAGATGCCTTCTTCCCTGTGGCATCTCTGGCTAACTTCTATGGCTTCTCTCTTCACTTATCGAAGAAGGAAGAAGAAAATTTGGTGATGTTGCCAAACCCAGGTCTACCCAGGTGTCCACACAGCGTCCAGTGTGTTAGAATGTGCCGAGAGCATCGCTTACGGCTGATGGGGAACATACCCCTAAACTTCAGTCTGTACAGAAGATACAAGGCAGAAAAAAAAAAGGGCTCATCCTCACTCTCAAGCATGTGTGACAGAAAGAATCACGAGTTTCCATTCACAGACCCTAGTTTGAATCCTAGCTTCATCATTTACCACCAGCCTTGTAAATTAACCATCACATTAATTACCTTACCTGAATCTGTTTCTTAATCTTTTTTCATTTTGATTTTTTAGCCACAGAGTCTCGCTCTGTCACCCAGGCTGGAGTGCAGTGGTACCATCATAGCTCACTGCAGCCTTGAACTCCTGGGCTTAAAATGATCCTCTCACCTCAGCCTCCAGAGTAGCTGGGTCTATAGGTGTACACCACCATGCCCAGCAAATTTTTTTAAATTTGTGTACAAATGAAGTTTCACTATGTTGCCCAGGCTGGTCTCAACCTTCTGGCCTCAAGATATTCTTTCTCCACTCTGTAGCCCAGGCTGGAGTGTAGTGGCATGATTTCCACTCACCACAACCTCCACCTCCTGGGCTCAAGCAATTCTCATGCCTCAGCCTCCACAGTAGCTGGGACTACAGATGCCCACTACATCCAGCTAATTTTTGTATTTTTAGTAGAGACGGGTTTCATCATGTTGGCCAGGCTGGTCTTGAACTCCTGTCCTCAAGTGATCCACCTGCCTCGCCCTCCCAAAATGCTGGGATTATAGGTGTGAGCCACTGTACCCAGCCTTATTTCTTAATCTTTTTTTTTTTTTTCTTGAGACGGAGTCTCGCTCTGTCACCCAGCTGGAGTGTAGCAGCACAGTCTCCACTCACTGCAACCTCCATCTCCCAGGTTCAAGTGATTCTCCTGCCTCAGCCTCTTGAGTAGCTAGGATTACAGGCGTGCACCACCACACGTGGCTAATTTTTCTATTTTTTGTAGAGAC
>NW_012105270.1:0-2980 GCF_000951045.1 Mandrillus leucophaeus
TTCCAAGTCTTTGCTATTGTGAATAGTGCTGCAATAAACATACATGTGCATGTATCCTTATAGCAGCATAATTTATAATCCTTTGGGTATATACCCAGTAATGGGATGGCTGGGTCAAATGGTATTTCTAGTTCTAGAACTTTGAGGAATCAACACACTGCCTTACAATGGTTGAACTAGTTTACAGTGCTACCAACAGTGTAAAAGCGTTCCTATTTCTCCACATCCTCTCCAGCACGTTGTTTCCTGACTTTTTAAAGATCGCCATTCTAACTGGTGTGAGATGGCATCTCATTGTGGTTTGGATTTGCATTACTCTGGTGGCCAGTGATGATGAGCATTTTTCATGTGTCTGTGGCTGCATAAATGTCTTCTTTTGAGAAGTGTCTGTTTATATCCTTTGCTCATTTTTTGATGGGGTTGTTTAATTTTTTCTTGTAAATTTCTTTAAGTTCTTTGTAGATTCTGGATATAAGCCCTTTGTCAGATGGGTAGATTGTAAAAATTTTCTCCAATTCTGTAGGTTGCCTGTTCACTCTGATGGTAGTTTCTTTTGCTGTGTAGAAGCTCTTTAGTTTAATTCGATCCCATTTGTCAATTTTGGCTTTTGTTGCCAATGCTTTTGGTGTTTTAGTAATGAAGTCCTTGCCCATGCCTATGTCCTGAATGGCATTGCCTAGGTTTTCTTCTAGGGTTTTTATGGTTTTAGGTCTAACATTTAAGTCTCTAATCCATCTTGAATTAATTTTTGTATAAGGTGTAAAGAAGGTATCCAGTTTCAGCTTTCTACATATGGCTAGCCAGTTTTCCAAGCACCATTTATTAAATAGGGAATCCTTTCCCTGTTTCTTGTTTTTGTCAGGTTTGTCAAAGATCAGATGGTTGTAGATGTGTGGTATTATTTCTGAGGGCTCTGTTCTGTTCCATTGGTCTATATATCTGTTTTGGTACCAGTACCATGCTGTTTTGGTTACTGTAACCTTGTCATACAGTTTGAAGTCAGGTAGCATGATGCCTCCAGCTTTGCTCTTTTGGCTTAGGATTGTCTTGGCAATGCAGGGTCTTTTTTGGTTTCATATGAACTTTAAAGCAGTTTTTTTCCAATTCTGTGAAGAAAGTCATTGGTAGCTTGATGGGGATGGCATTGAATCTATAAATTACCTTGGGCATTATGGCCATTTTCACAATATTGATTCTTCCTATCCATGAGCATGGAATGTTCTTCCATTTGTTTGTGTCCTCTTTTAATTCGTTGAGCAGTGGTTTGTAGTTCTCCTTGAAGAGGTCCTTCACGTCCCTTGTAAGTTGGATTCCTAGGTATTTTATTCTCTTTGAAGCAATTGTGAATGGGAGTTCACTCATGATTTGGCTCTCTGTTTGTCTGTTATTGGTGTATAGTAATGCTTGTGATTTTTGCACATTGATTTTGTATCCTGAGACTTTGCTGAAGTTGCTCATCAGCTTACGGAGATTTTGGGCTGAGATAGTGGTGTTTTCTAAATACACAATCATATGATCTGCAAATAGGGACTTCCTCTTTTCCTAATTGAATACCCTTTATTTCTTTCTGTTGCCTGACTGCCCTGCCCAGAACTCCCAACACTATGCTGAATAGGAGTGATGAGAGAGGGCATCCCTGTCTTGTGCCAGTTTTCAAGGGGAATGCTTCCAGTTTTTGCCCATTCAGAATGATATTGGCTGTGGGTTTGTCATAAATAGCTCTTATTATTTTGAGATATGTCCCATCAACACTTAGTTTATTGAGAGTTTTTAGCATGAAGGGTTGTTGAATTTTGTCGAAGACCTTTTCTGCATCTATTATCATGTGGTTTTTGTCTTTGGTTCTGTTTATATGATGGATTATGTTTATTGATTTCCATATGTAGAACCATCTTTGCATTCCAGGGATGAAGCCAACTTGATCATGGTGGATAAGCTTTCTGATGTGCTGCTGGATTTGGTGTGCCAATATTTTATTGAGGATTTTTGCATCGATGTTCATCAGGGATATTGGTCTAAAACTCTATTTTTTTGTTGTGTCTCTGCCAGGCTTTGGTATCAGGATGATGCTGGCCTCATAAAAAGAGTTAGGGAGAATTCCCTCTTTTTCTATTGATTGGAATAGTTTCAGAAGGAATGGCACCAGCTCCTCCTTGTACCTCTGATAGAACTCAGCTTTGAATCTGTCTGGTCCTGGACTTTTTTTGGTTGGCAGGCTATTACTGCCTCAATTTCAGAGCCTGTTGTTGGTCTATTCAGGGATTCAACTTATTCCTGGTTTAGTCTTGGGAAGGTGTATGTGTCCAGGAATTTATCCATTTCTTCTAGATTATCTAGTTTATTTGCATAGAGGTGTTTATAGTATCCTCTGATGGTAGTTTGTATTTCTGTGGGATTGGTGATGACATCCCCTTTATCATTGTTTATTGTGTCTATTTGATTCTTCTCTCTTTTCTTCTTTATTAGTCTTACTAGCACTCTATCAATTTTGTTGATCTTTTCGCAAAACCAGCTCCTAGATTCACTGACTTTTTGAAGGGTTTTTTGTGTCTCTATCTCCTTCAGTTCTGCTCTGATCTTAGTTATTTCTTGCTTTCTGCTAGCTTTTGAATATGTTCACTCTTACTTCTCTAGTTTTTTTAATTGCGATGTTAGGGAGTCAATTTTAGATCTTTCCTGCTTTCTCTTGTGGGCATTTAGTGCTATAAATTTCCTTCTACACACTGCTTTAAATGTGTCCTAGATTCTGGTATGTTGTATCTTTGTTCTCATTGGTTTCAAAGAACATCTTTATTTCTACCTTCATTTCATTTTTACCCAGTAGTCATTGAGGAGCAGGTTATTCAGTTTCCATGTAGTTGAGCAGTTTTGAGTGAGTTTCTTAATCCTGAGTTCTAGTTTGATTGCACTGTAGTCTGAGACACAGTTTGTTATAATTCCTGTTCTTTTACATTTGCTGAGGTGTGTTTTACTTCCAACT
>NW_012105271.1:0-862 GCF_000951045.1 Mandrillus leucophaeus
GTGTAGTCAAGGCTGGGCATGGTGGCTCACACCTGTAATCCCAGCACTTTGGGAGGCCGAGGTGGATAGATCACTTGAGGTCAGGAGTTCGAGACCAGCCTGGTCAACATGACAAAACCCCGTCTCAACTATAAGTACAAAATGTAGCTGGGCGTGGTGGCATACACCTGTAACCCCAACTACTGGGGAGGCTGAGACAGGGGAATCGCTTTAACCCAGGAGGTGGAGGTTGTAGTGAGCCAAGATCGTGCCACTGCACTCCAGCCTGGGCAACCGAACGAGACCCTGTCTCAAAAAGAAAGAAAGAAAGAAAGAGAGAAAGGGAGGAAGGGAGGAAGGGAGGAAGGGAGGAAAGGAGGAGAAAGAGAAGGAAAGAAAGAAAAGTGTAGTTAAAACAAAGACCTATCCATAGATAGGAACTTTGTATTTTTAATTTTAAAACAGCTTTATTAAGGTATAACTGATATACAATCTAATGGCACATATTTACTATGTATGATCTGATGAATTACCTCCTGGCTCCTGGTAACCACCATTCTATTCTCTGCTTCTATGAGTTTGACTATTTTAGGTACCACTTATAAGTAGAGTCATGGTTATTGAAGGGATATTTGCACTCCCTGTTCATTGCAGCATTATTCACAATTGCCAGTTTACAGAAACAACCTAAATGCCCATTGACAAATCAATGGGTTAAAAAAATGCGGTATTAGCTGGGCGCGGTGGCTCAAGCCTGTAATCTCAGCACTTTGGGAGGTCGAGACGGGCGGATCACGAGGTCAGGAGATCGAGACCATCCTGGCTAACCCAGTGAAACCCTGTCTCTACTAAAAAATACAAAAAACTAGCCGGGCAAGGTGGC
>NW_012105271.1:3462-3896 GCF_000951045.1 Mandrillus leucophaeus
CAGTTTAGGTTTGGGTTTAGGTTTGGGTTTTGTCCTGGGGCACTTGAAAAATTATTGAGCCACTAAAGGTGCCATGAACTGAGAAAGATTGAGAAACTCTGGACTATACCTTTGATCAGAGCTCACTTTTATTAATTCTAAATTCCCTTTGTGGGCTTTGATTCATTTTCTTTTTGGTAGCCTTAAGCTCTCCCTTGAGAATGAGCATTTCAAACTAGTAAATTTTTTGTACACCCATGTTCATAGCAGCATTATTCACAGTAGCCAAAGGTGGAAGCAATGGATGAATGGTGTCCATCAATGGATGAATGGATACACAAACTGTGGTATACGTACCATGGAGTATTTTTCAGTCTTAAAAAGGGATAAAATTCTCACAGTCTTGAAAACATTACACTAAGTGAAATCAGCTAGGCACAAAAGGACAAATACTG
>NW_012105272.1:0-399 GCF_000951045.1 Mandrillus leucophaeus
CAAATTGTCCCTGTTTGCAGATGACATGATTGTCTATTTAGAAAACCCCATTGTCTCAGCCCAAAATCTCCTCAAGCTGATAAGCAACTTCAGCAGTCTCAGGATACAAAATTAATGTGCAAAAATCACAAGCATTCTTACACACCAATAACAGACAGAGAGCCAAATCATGAATGAACTCCCATTCACAATTGCTACAAAGAGAATAAAATACCTAGGAATCCAACTTACAAGGGATGTGAAGTTCCTCTTCAAGGAGACCTACAAACCACTGCTCAATGCAATAAAAGAGGACACAAACAAATGGAAGAACATTCCATGCTCATGGATAGGAAGAAACAATATCATGAAAATGGCCACACTGCCCAAGGTAATTTATAGATTCAATGCCATCCCCAT
>NW_012105272.1:3910-4526 GCF_000951045.1 Mandrillus leucophaeus
TAGTTATCTATTGAAAATATATATTATATATATAAAATAACTTGACTTCTCAGAAGAGAAACTTCAAAAATGCTAAAGATAAGAACTAATCCATGGGAAAACTGACCCCATGTAAGTGTGAAGGCAACAGGAAGAGCTTCAGGCCAGAAATCTGGAAATCTGGATTCCAGGCTAATTCTGGCTCTAATTGTGTGTATGACTTTGGATGAATTCCTTATTTCTGTAGTGTTCCAGTTTTATCATCTATAAAATAAAAGAGTTGGTCTAAGTGTAAAATTTAATTGGCAGAATGTTGAAATTCTCAAATCTGCAAATCAATAGTTGACTCCATTGATGGTGATATTCACTCCTTTAGTAATGATTTACTAGCATAAACACTGATACACATAAATACTAGCTAAAGCTAATAAAGTTTACAGTAGTGTTCTGTATAGAAAAACATGTAAACTATTCTTGTGAATAAGCTGCTATAAAACATAGGGTTGCACCAGCAAGCATTTTAGAGCCTTCTGAAGGTTAGAATTAAAGACATTTATGCGCTAACCAAAATGTCCTTGTCACTGCAACTTTTTAATTTTAAGAATAAATAGATTTTCATTTCCTTTTTTTTTTCCTG
>NW_012105273.1:0-458 GCF_000951045.1 Mandrillus leucophaeus
GGATTACAGGCATGAGCCACTGCATCTGGCCTATAGATTATCTTTGATTCTAATTTTTTTTTTCTTTTTTTTTGAGATGGAGTCTCGCTCTGTCTCCCAGGCTGGAGTGCAGTGGTGTGATCTCTGCTTGCTTGCTACAAGCTCCGCCTCCCGGGTTCACACCATTCTCCTGCCTCAGCCTCCCGAGTAGCTTGGACTACAGGTGCCTGCCACCACGCCCGGCTAATGTTTTGTATTTTTAGTAGAGACGGGGTTTCACGGTGTTAGCTAGGATGGTCTCCATCTCCTGACCTCGTGATCCATCTGCCTCAGCCTCCCAAAGTGCTGGGATTACAGGCGTGAGCCACTGTGCCTGACCTCTTTGATCCTAATTTAAATGGCATTAAAAAAATTTGTTTTCCAGGACCGGCGTGGAAAACATCCCACCAGAAAAAGGGCCAAACCTGATCATAGAAACA
>NW_012105273.1:2231-3597 GCF_000951045.1 Mandrillus leucophaeus
ACCAACAATGGGACCATTTGGCATCCTGGTGGAAGGCACATTACCTATAAGTACCTTTGCCAAAAATGTTTAACCTAAGACTAGTCATAAGAAATTGGAAAACCCAGATTTAGGGACATTCTGTAAAACAAAAGGCCCGGATTCTTAAACATGACAATATCAAGAATGACCAAGAGAGGTTTGGGTAACTGCTGTGTATTAAAAGAGCCTAAAGAGGCATAACAATTAAAGGCAATGTGTGATCATTGACCAGATTGTCAATCAGAAAAAAAAAAAAAAAAAAACAGGCGGGGCACGGTGGCTCACACCTGTAATCCTAGCACTTTGGGAGACCGAAGCGGGCAGATCATGAAGTCAGGAGATCGAGGCAATCCTGGCCAACATGGTGAAACCCCGTCTCTCTAAGAATACAAAAATTAGTTGGGTGTGGTGGCTTGTGTCTGTAATCCCAGCTAGTCGGGAGGCTGAGGCAGGAGAATTGCTTGAACCACGGAGTTGGAGGTTGCAGTGAGCTGAGATTGAGCCACCGCACTCCAGCCTGGGGGCACAGCGAGACTCTGTCTCAAAAGAAGAAAAGAGAAAAAACAAGTATAGGCCGGGTGTGTCAGCTTGTGCCTATAATCCCAACACTATGGGAGGCTGAGGCGGGCTGATCACTTGAGGCCAGGAGTTCGAGTCCAGCCTGGCCAACATGGTGAAACCCCGTCTCAACTAAAAATACAAAAACTAGCCAGGGTGGTGGACAGGAACCTGTAATCCAAGTGCGTGCCTGTAATCCAAGCTACTTGGGAAGCTGAGGCAGGAGCATTGCTTGAACTGGGGAGGTGGAGGTTGCAGTGAGCTGAGACTGTGCCACTGCATACTCCAGCCTGGGTGATGGAGTGAGATTTCATCTAAAAAAAAATAAAAATAAAAATAAAAAACAAAAAATAAAAAGGAAAAAATATATGAAGGGCATAATTGGGGAAATTTAAACACAGACTACTTATCAGTCAGTCAATAGTAAAGTTAAATTTCTTGATTGCAGTAACCTGTGGCTGTGTAAGGGATGTGCCTTTGTTCTTCAGAGCTACATGCTGCAGTGTTTAGGGGTAAAGTGCCATGACATCTACAACAAACGCTCAGATAATTTCACCCAGAAAAGTGCATGTATGCTTGTGTGCAAGTGTGACTAAATAGGTAGATAATAATAAAGGCAATGTGGCAAAATATTAGTAAGTGGTGAATGTAGGAGAAGAGTATCTGACTACGTATCATATCCTCATTTCAACTTTTCTTAAGGTTTAAAGCAGTTAAAATTAAAGGTTGAGGGGAAGAAGCCAGCTAAATCATTGTGACCCCACTTCTCCATATAAATATATTAGAT
>NW_012105274.1:0-2709 GCF_000951045.1 Mandrillus leucophaeus
CAGACCTTGGCAGTGAGTGTTACAGCTCATAAAGGTAGTGCGGACCCAAAGAGTGAGCAGCAGCAAGATTTATTGTGAAGAGCAAAAGAACAAAGCTTCCACAGTGTGGAAGGGAACCCTAGCCGGTTGCCTCTGCTGGTTCCGGTGGCGAGCCTTTAGTCTCTTACTAGGCCCCAACCATGTCCTGCTGATTGGTCCATTTTACGAAGTGCGGATTGGTCCATTTTACAGAGTGCTGATTGGTCCGTTTTTACAGAGTGCTGATTGGTGCGTTTACAAACCTTTAGCTAGACACAGAGCGCTGATTGGTGTGTTTACAATCCTTTAGCTAGATGGAAACATCTAGCTGGATACATCTGAACATCTGAAGGAACGTCTGAAGTTTTCCAACTCCCCACTTGACCCAGGAAGTCCACTGGGCTTTACCTGTCACCAGGCCCTGTTTTAAGCACTATTTATTTATTTATTTATTTAATCATCACACAAACCCCATGAGGTAGGTACAATGATTATCTCTAGTTTACAGAAGGGGAAAATGTGGTATAGAGAGGTCAAATAACTTATTGAAGGTCATATGTGTGTGTGTGTTGGGGGGGTGTATAGCAGATATATATATATATCTCATTTAATTTAATACTCATAACAATTTTATTTGGTAGGGATTATTATTTCTTCCTTAGAGATGAGGAAACGGACCTAGTGGAGTTAAATAACCTGCCTGAGGTCACCTCACACTGACTTCCGTTGACAGCCAGCTTCTTCCACTAACAATTGAGATTCTATGGATAAGTATACATATATACACACACACACATATATGGCAGAACTGAAATTCAACCCCAGTCAACCACCTGGTTCTAGAAATAATAAAAGGAAGCAGAGGAACAAAGAGTCATGGAAAATTGCTATTTCTTAGTGGACATTTGTTTATACGCTTAGAATACAAGCATCCTTACCCCACTCTTAAAACGCTTCCCAAGTTTCCCAACTGATAGGTGACTGAGACTCACTTCCATCCCTGCCCTTCCAGGTAGGCTCATCTAGTATACGATATTCAGTGCATTTTATCTAATTTTAGAGATAGATAACAGATCCAATTAAAACAAATTACGATCAAGAAGGTGTAATTCTGTGACTTAGTGTGCTGTTAGAGTCAGATCTATCTTCCAAACATGAGCAGAGAGTTTGCCTGGAATGCAGTCAACACCAATGAAGCAGGGCAGAGAAATGGGGAGAGATCCTAATTTCATTTTATGACGCTTGATTCAAGCTCTTACAGAAATTAGACATACCTGTGGGCTACCTAATTATACGAGTCAATAAATCCATTTTAGTTGAATTTGTATTGGGTATTGTCATACCTGCAAGATAAAAAGTTTTAACAAATATGCAGAGAGAAGTCAGGCAGGGAAAGATCCCAACGCCTTTGAGATCAGCTTCAGGATTCAGGTAGTTACCATGGTCTTTCATATTCAGACCATGGCGGCTGACTAATAGATGGATCCATGATAGCATTGCAGACATTTTCTTGTTTTTCTATGTGCAGAGAAAAGTCTGGTTGACCTTTGCTGGTAGATGAATTATTACCTACTTCATGGTTTTGCCTAAGAGCCACCTAATGACTAACAAGTAAACAGAAGGATGTGGTCATAATCAACTAAATCAAAACCAGAAATCTTGAAGGATTTATGATCAAAGTTATAGTAATAGACTCTACAAAATCATTAATGCAAAACCCAAAAAAAAATAGTCTTGAAATAATCCCCTATATAAATGTTTCACCTTTTTTCTCAGTCCAAGTCTGTCTCCATATTTCTGATGATTCTTTTGCTCATATTGTCCCTGATATGGCTCCTTCCCCTGACTTTTTATCCAGTGATATGGGAAGAGATGTTCTTCAAAGGCATTTTTTTTGTTGTTTATTTTCACCAATGTTGATCTTTCCTTTTTCTAAGCCACTGAAGTTGATATTACCTGTTCTACTTACGAGCATGTAGTTATTTGTCGTATTAGTACGTTGTACACTTGTGTGTGTGTATGTGTGTGGAGGAGAAAGCAAGAGAGGTTTCACGCCACCTGATTTTTAGAGGACAAGCTCTATTCCCTGTACATTGAGCAAGACAGAGAAAACAGAAGAATAGGGGGAGAGTCTAGATTTGTTGCTCAGCCTGAGGGTGGCATGTGGAGGCTGGAGTGCTTTTCACTGCAAAATCAGGCCAAATGTGGAATAGTCAGGAAAGATATAAGGATCTTCAGGTTCAAATAAATCTTCACTGTCTGTCAAAGGAAAAGCAATATAGGTGATGAGAAGATGACTGAATAACAGGCCAGACATTGAGGACAAGCCCTGAGGAGGTCCGGAGCATAGCCATTGAGTGACAGGAATTCTTGGTAGGAAAGCCTTTCCTGGGATCTGGAATGAAGCAGGACCCTAGACTTTGAAGACTGGGTGTAAGCAGAGTGTAGGAGCTCTAGGATTCAAACGGGACATATGTCACACTCTGAAATTAGGTCCAAGAAATGTAATGCTCTAAAATAATCACAAAGAAGAATTAGGAGAGTGATAAAATAGGCAGGTCCTTAGACTGAGAACATGTAAGTTCTAGTTACTAGCTGAGTAATGTAGGACAGGTTACAATAGCCTCTCTATGCTTCAATTTCCTCTGCAGTTAAAAGAGGGAGCTGGACTAGATGAACCCCAAGATTTCA
>NW_012105274.1:4804-5140 GCF_000951045.1 Mandrillus leucophaeus
AATGATTGCCAGTTTCTTCCCAAGGAGGACTGGAACTGTGATCGAAACCTGCTATATGTTTATTATACATTAATTGTTTAACCAAGATGTGGCTGTGCTTGAGAGAACCCTCTGTTCTCAATTCATCTGTTGAAGCCCAACTCCGCACTCTCATGATTCGCCTAGACCAATAGATTAGACTTGCCCAGGTCAATAAAAAGAAAATCGATTCCTAAGACGTTTCAGAGAGTGGAATACTTTGCTAAACACAGTATGGGGAAAGGAGAGGAGGATTGTATTAGACATTATGTCTAACATCTTAATGAAAATCTCCATTAGAAAAGAGAGACTGGGAGG
>NW_012105275.1:0-1252 GCF_000951045.1 Mandrillus leucophaeus
ATATGGAGTATTATATATGTATATATAACATATATATATCTTTATACCTTATACAAAAATTAACTCAAGATGGATTAAATACTTAAATGTAAAATCCAAAGCTAGAAAAAACCTGAAGAAAATCTAGGCAATAGCATTCAGGACATAGGCATGGGCAAAGACTTCATGACAAAATCACTGAAAGTAATTGCAACAGAAGCAAAAATTCACAAACGGAATCTTAAACTAAAGAGTTTCTGTACAGCAAAACAAACTATCATTAGAGTGAAGAGGCAGCCTACACAGTGTGAGAAAATTTTTGGAATCTATCCATATGACAAAGGTCTAATATCAAGTGTCTACAAGGAACTTAAACAAATTTTGAAGAACAAAACAATTAACCCCGTTAAAAATTGGGCAAAGGACATGAACAGACACTTCTCAAAAGAAGACCTTCATGTGGCAAGCAAACATATATATGAAAAAAACTCAGCATCACTGATCACTAGAGAACTGCAAATCAAAACCACAGTGAGATACCATCTCACGCCTGTCAGAATGGTGATTATTAAAAAGTCAAGAAACAACAGGTTGTAGAGGAACAGCAACGCTATTACACTGTTGGTGGGAATGTAAATTAGTTCAGCCATTGTGGAAGACAGTGTGGCGATTTTTCAAAGATCTAGAACCAAAAATATCATTTGACTAAGCAATCCCATTTTGGGTATATACCCAAAGAAATAGAAATCTTTCTATTACAAAGATACATGCGTGCATATGTACATTGCAGCACTATTCACAATAGCAAAAACATGGAATCAACACAAATGCCCATCAATAATAGACTGGATTTTAAAAAAATGTGGTACATATACACCATGGAATACTATGCAGCCATAAAAAGGAAAAAGATTATGTCCTTTGCAGGGACATGGATGAAGCTGGAAGCCATTATCCTTAGCAAACTAACACAAGAACAGAAAACCAAACACCGCATGTTCTCACTTATAAGTGGGAGCTAAACAATGAGAACACATGGAAACTGAGAGGGGAACAACACACACTGGGGCCTGTCAGAAGGTGGGATTGGGGAGGGAGAGTATTAGGATAAATAGCTAATGCATGCTAGGCTTAATACCTAGGTGATGGGTTGATAGATGTAGCAAAGCACCATGGCCCATGTTTACCTATGTAACAAACCTGTACATCCTGCATATACATGTACCTTGGAACTTAAAGTAAAAATAAAAATAAAAATAAAATAATTAAATAA
>NW_012105275.1:5387-6965 GCF_000951045.1 Mandrillus leucophaeus
AAGTGATCCTCCACCTCATCCTTCCGAGTAGCGTAGGGTATAGGCACATGCCACCATGCCCAGCTGCTTTTTTTTTTTTTTTTTTTTGGTAGAGATGGGGTCTTGTCATGTGGCCCAGACTGGTCTCCAGCTCCTGAGCTCAAGCAATTTGTTTGCTTCAGCTTCCCAAAGTGCTGAGATTACAGTTGTGAGCTACCACGCCTGGTCAAATAGCCTTTGTATTCTAAGTACCCAAAGTTCAATTAAGATTTTTAGGAAATACATGGATTTCCTCATGTTTTAACAGATATTTCAATTAAATTATAATATGATGAATGTCTTCTTCTTTTCTAACATGTTAAACAATTTAAAAAAGAAACAAGACACAAAGTCATATGGAAAATGTTACTCAATGAATTTCTTCTTAAACATTTTTTATTTTGTATAGAATGTCTTTCTTCTCTTTATCTGTATTATGTAAAAATTATTGTTGATTAGAGGACATTATGGTTAATAGATTGAGTAAAAATTGAACTATAGATAGGTATAGATATACCATAGGAAAGTGAACTGCACTTAACATGTAATTTAATTTCTTAATTTCCAAGTGACATTAAATATCCCATGTTTCATCATCAACCTACCCTTAAATGAGTACAAAATTTTAGCATTTCTAATCACATTAATTTTATTTAAAAATTATTGAAATGAAGAGGATATTTTCATAATGTGCTGCATGATTTTGGACCTGCAATTGTGAACATGAAAATAATTTGAAGTTTAAATTTTGGTTTGGAAAGTCACAACATATTCCAAAAAAATTTAGAAATTAAATATTAATACAATACTATACGTTCTCAGTTATATCTCACTGACAGCATAGACTTATTTATTGGAGCTGCTATAATTTACCATTAGGCATTTTCTTTGTATTTAGTAATCTGATTTAACTTTAAGGAGTTTTAGCTGTCATTTGAGCACAACAATGATGTTTAGTTTGATTTTCTTTTATTACATTCAGTAGGGAATTTACTTTGTGTGTTTTCATTTCTCTTTACTTCCCAGAGTTTTGTTTGTTTGTTTGTTTGTTTGTTTTTCTTTTTCTTTTTCTTTCCTTTCTGTTCAATTGTTAAAGCACAGCAAAAACTGAAAGAGGGTCATGAGAGCCCACTTTTGGAGAAAGCACTACTATTCAGACAGACATGCACACTCACACAATTCTGCCTGTTTTGCAGTGTTTCCCAATAGTTGTGATATTTTCAAAGTTAGGTTTTTCTAAGTTTATAAAGCTGTGCGATACAGGCTGAAGTCATAGGCATGTGCACGCGCTCGTGTGTGTGTGTGTGTGTGTGAGAGAGAGAGAGAGAGAAGGTCCTATGGTCACAGCTCTAGAAAATCATTATCCGTGTGTGTGTGTGTGTGTGAGAGAGAGAGAGAGAGAAAGGGAGAGAGAGAGAGAAAGGGAAAGAGAGAGAATTAAAGACAGCTAAAGGGAGAAGTGGAAGGCATTTTAAGTTGTAAACTAAATTGATAGTGACTAACTTTTATACTTGCTTGCTGCTCATTGGTATCTTCCATACAAACTGCCATAGACCTTGA
>NW_012105276.1:0-18833 GCF_000951045.1 Mandrillus leucophaeus
TGCCACATTTTCTTTATCCAGTCTATCACTGATGGGCATTTAGGTTGATTCCATGTCTTTGCTATTGTGAATAATGCTGCAATGAACATATTTGTTCTTGTAGCCTTGTAAAATAATAATTTATATTCCTTTGGGTATATGCCCAGTAACAGGATTGCTAGCTCAAAAGGTGTTTCTGGTTATAGGTCTTTGAGAAATTGCCACAACGTCTTCCACAATGGTTGAACTAATTTACACTAGCAACAGTGTAAAAAAGCATTGCTTTTTCTCTGCAACCTCGCCAGCATCTGTTGTTTTTTGACTTTTTAATAATTGCCATTATTATTAAATGAGATAGCATGAGATGCTCTCTCACTGTGGTTTTGATTTACTTTTCTCTAATGATCAGTGATGTTGAGCTTTTTTTCATAATGTTTGTTGGCCACATGTATGTCGTCTTTTGAGAAGTGTCTGTTCATGTCCATTGCCCACTTTTTAATGGGGTTTTTTTTTTTCTTGTAAATTTGTTTAAGTTCCTCATAGACTCTGGATATTAGACCTTTGTCAGATAGATAGATTGCAAAAATTTTCTCCTGTTCTGTAGGTTGTCTGTTTACTCTCATGATAGTTTCTTTTGCTGAATGGAAGCTCCTTATTTTAATTTTAAGTTGATGCCATTTGTCAATTTTTGCTTTTGTTGCAATTGCTTTTGGTGTTTTCATCATGAAATCTTTGCCTGTGCCTGTATCCTGAAGGGTATTGCCTGAAGGGTATTTTCTTCTAGGGTTTTTATAGTTTTGGGTTGTAAGTTTAAGTCTGTAATCCGTCTTGAGTTAATTTTTGTGTAGGGTGTAAGGAAGGGGTCCAGTTTCAATTTTCTGCATATGGCTAGCCAGCTCTCCCAGCACCATTTATTAAATAGGGTGTCCTTTCCCCATTGCTTGCTTTTGTCAGATTTGTTGAAGATCAGATGTTTGTAGGTGTGTGATCTTATTTCTGAGTTCTCCATTCTGTCCTTTGGTCTATGTGTCTGTTCTTGTACTAGTCCCATGCTGTTTTGGTTACTGTAGCTTTGTAGTATAGCTTGAAGTTGGGTAGCATACCTCCAGGTTTGTTCTTGCTTAGGATCATCTCAGCTATTTGGTTCTATACAAATTTTAAAATAGTTTTTTTCTGATTCTGTGAAGAATGTCAATGATAGTTTAGTGGGAATAGCATTGAATATATAAATTACTTTGGGCACTATGGTCATTTTTTACAGTATTGTTTCTTCCTATCCATGAGCATGGAATGTTTCTCTATTTGCTTGTATCCACTTTGATTTCTTTGAGCAGTGGTTTGTAGTTCTCCTTGAAAAGTTTCTTTACTTCCCTCCTTAGCTGCTGTATTCCTAGGTATTTTATTCTTTTTGTAGCAGTTGTGAATGGGAGTTCATAGACGGTTTGGCTCTCTGATTGCCTGCTGTTGGCTATAGGAATGCTAGAGATTTTTGCACATTGATTTTGTATCCTGAGAATTTGCTGAAATTGCTTAATAGCTTAAGAAACTTTTGTGCTGAGAAGATGAGGTTTTCCAAATATAGGATCATGTCATCTGTAAACAAAGATAATTTGACTTCCTCTCTTCCCATTTAAATACGCTTTATTTCTATTGCCTGATTGCCCTTGCCAGAACTTCCAATACTATGTTGAATAGGAATGGTGAGAGAAGGGATCCTTGTCTTGTACCAGTTTTCAAGGGGAATGATTCCAGTTTTTACCCATTCAATATGATATTGGCTATGGGTTTGTCATATATGGCTCTTATTATTTTGAGGTATGTTCCTTCAATACCTAGTTTGTTGAGAGTTTTTAACATGAAGGAGTGTTGAATTTTATTGAAGGCCTTTTCTGCGTCTATGGAGGTAATAATGTCTTTAATTCTGTTTATGTGATAAATCACATTTATTGGTTTGTGTATGTTGAACCACTTTTGCATCCTGGGGATGAAGCCAACTTGATCATCGTGGGTAAGCTTTCTGATGTGCTGCTGGATTCAGTTTGCCAGTATTTTATTGAAGCTTTTTGCATGAGTGTTCATTAAGGATACTGTTCTGACGTTTTCTTTTTTTGTTTATCTCCACCAGGTTTTGGTATCAGGATGATGCCGACCTCATAAATGGGTTAGTGAGGAGTCCCTCCTTTTCAATTTTTTGAAATAGTTTCAGTAGAAATGGTACCAGCTCTTCTTTCTACCTGTGGTAGAATTTAGCTGTGGGTCTTTCTGGTCCTGGGGTTTTTTTGGTTGGTAGGCTAGTTATTACTGTCTCAATTCCAGAACTCATTATTGGTCTATTCAGGGATTCAGTTTCTTCCTAGTTCAGTCTTGGGAGAGTGTATGTGTCCAGGATTTTGTCCATTTCTTCTAGATTTTCTAGTTTATGTGCGTAAAGGTCTTTATGGTATTCTTTGATGATTGTTTGTATTTCTGTGGGGTCAGTGGTGATATCCCCCATATCATTTCTGATTGTGTTTATTTGATTCTTCTCTCCTTTCTTCTTTATTAGTCTAGCTAGCAGTCTATCTATTGTATTAAGTTTTTCAAAAAACTAGCTCCTGGGTTTGGTGATTTTTTTTTGAAGAGTTTTTTCATGTCTCTGTCTCCTTCAGTTCAGCTCTGATCTTCGTTATTTCTTGTCTTCTGCTAGCTTTGGGGTTTGTTTGCTCTTGGTTCTCTAGTTCTTTTAGCTGAGATGTTAGGTTGTTAACTTGGGATCTTTCTAGCTTTTTGGTAGGGGAATTTGGTGCATATATATGTTTCTCTCTCAATACTGCTTTAACTGTGTCCCAGAGATTCTGGTATGTTGTCTCTTTGTTCTCATTAGTTTCAAAGAACTTCTTGATTTCTGCCTTAATTTCATTATTTACATAAGAGTCATTCAGGAGCAGGTTGTTCAGTTTTCATGTAGTTGTGTGGTTTTGAGTGTGTTTCTTAATCTTGAGTTCTAATTTGATTGTGCTGTGGTCTGAGAGACTGTTTGTTATGATTTCCATTCTTTTGTATTTGCTGAGAAGTGTTTTACTTCCAATTATGTAATCAGTTTTAGAGTACATGGCATGTAGCTATCAAAAGAATGTATATTCTGTTGAATTTGAGTAGAAAGTTCTGTAGCTATCGATCAGGTTCACTTGATCCACAGCTGAGTTCAGGTCCTGAATATCTTTGTTAATTTTCTGTCTCAGTGATCTGTCTAATATTGGCAATGGGTTGTTAAAGTCTCCACTATTATTGTGTGGGAGTCTGAGTCTCTTTGTAGATCTCTAAGAACTTGCTTTACGAATCTGAGTGCTCCTGTATTGGGTGCATATATATTTAGGATCATTAGCTCTTCTTGTTGCATTGATCCCTTTACCATTACGTAATGCCCTTTTTTGTCTTTTTTGATCTTTGTTGGTTTAAAGTCTATTTTGTCAGAAACTAGGATTGCAACCCCTGCTTTTTCTATTTTCCATTTGCTTGGTAAGTTTTCCTTCCTTGCTTTATTTTGAGTCTATGTGTGTCTTTGCATATGAGATGGGTCTCTTGAAGACTGCATACCAGTGGGTCTTGGCTCTTTATCCATCTTGCCATCCTGTGCCTTTTAATTGGGGCACTTAGCTCATGTACAATTTGAGATTAGTATTGTTATGTTTGAATTTCATTCTGTCATCATGATGCTAGCTGGTTATTTTGCAGACTTGTTTATGTGGTTGCTTCATAGTGTCACTGGTCTGTGAACTTCAATGTGTTTTTGTAGTGGCTGGTAATGGCTTCTCCTTTCCATATATAGTGCTTTCTTCAGGAACTCTTGCAAGGCAGGCCTGGTGACTTCCCTCAGCATTTGCTTCTCTGAGAAGAACCTTATTTATCCTTTGCTTATGCAGTTTAGTTTGGCCAGATATGAAATTCTGGGTTAGAAATTCTTTTCTTTAAGAACGTTGAATATTGGTTCCCAGTCTCTTCTGGCTTGTAGGGTTTCTGCTGAGAGATCCACTGTTAGTTTGATGAGTTTCCCTTTGTAGTGACCTGACATTCTCTCTGGCTGCCCTTAATATTTTTATTTCATTTCAATGTTGGAGAATCTGATGATTATGTTTCTTCAGGTTGATGTTCATGTGGAGTATCTTACTGGGGTTCTGTGCATTTCCTGAATTTGAATGCTGTCCTGTCTTGCTAGGTTGGGGAAGTTCTCCTGGAAGTTCTCTTGTAGTATGTTTTCCAATGTGGTTTCATTCTCCCTGTCTCTTTCAGGTACCAGTTAGTTGTAATTTTGGTTTCTTTACTTAATCCCATATTTCTTGGAGGTTTTGTTCATTCCTTTTCATTCTTATTCTTCTTCTTTTTTTTTTTTTTTTTTTTTTATTCTTGTCTGCCTGCCTTATTTCAGAAAGATAATCTTCTAGCTTGGAGATTCTTTCCTCCACTTGGTCTATTCTGCTATTGATACTTGTGATTGCATTGTGAAGTTCTTGTGTTGTGTTTCTCAGCTCCATCACATCAGTTATGCTCCTCTTTAAATTGGCTATTTTTGAGTTGATTTTTGTGTATGGCATAAGGGTCCAATTTTATTCTTTTGGATATGGAAATTGTTTTTCCAGCCTCATTCATGGAAGAAACTATTGTTTCCCCATTTCTTTTGGTGCCCTGATGGAAAATTAGTTGACTGTGTATTTTTGGACTTATTTCTGGGCTCTCTGTTGTGTTCCATTGGTCTGTGTTTCTGTTTTTATGCAAGTACTATATTGTTTTGGTTAGTGTGGCTTTATAGTATACTTTTAAATCAGAAAGTGTGTACCTCCAACTTTCTTTTCCTTCTCAGTTTTGCTGTCGCTATCCAGGGTTTATTGTGATTCCAGACTAATTTTATGATTTTTTTTCTTTTATTTCTATGAAGGATGCCATTGGAATTTTGATAAGGATTGTATTGAATATGTACTTCTTTGGGTAGTATGGACATTTTAACAATATTAATTCTTTCAATCCATCAACACAGGATATCTTCCCATTTATTTTTGTTTTGGATTTCTGTCACCATTGTTTTATAGCTTTCAGTGTACAGATCTTTATCTCCTTAATTAAACTTATTCCTAAGCATTTTATTTTTTGATGCTATCATAACTGGGATTGTTTTCTAGATTTCTTTTTCAGTTAAGTTATTATTTGTGTTTAAAAATGCTACTAATCTCTGTATATTGATTTTGAATCCTGCAACTTTACTGAATTATGAGTTCTAAGTTTTTTTAATGAGTTTTTGATTTTTTTTACATATAAGGTAATGTCTGCAAATAAAGATAATTTTACTTCTTCCTTTCAAATTTGAATTCCTTTTATTTATTTTTTTCTTATCTGATTGCTCTTGCTAGTACTTCCAGTACTATGTTGAATAGAAGCATTGAGAGTGGGCATCCCTGTGTTGTACTATATCTTAGTGGAAAAGCTTTCAGTTGTTCCCCATTGATTATGATGTTGGCTGTGGATTTTTCATAAATGGTCTTTGTTATGTTAGTTGAGAAGTTTTCCTTATATGCCTGCATGTTAAGAGATTTTTATCAAGAAAGGATGTTGAACTTGTTGTCAAATGCTTTTTCTGCACCAATTGAGATGATTTGTGTTTTTTATCTTTCCTTCTGTTAATGTGATACATCAGAGTGGTTGATTTGCATGTATTAAACCAGACTTTCTTGCCAGGAATAAATCCACTTGGCCATGATGTATAATCCTTTTTGATGTGTTGTTGAATTCAGTTTGCTTATATTTTATTGAGGATTTTTGCGTCAATATTCATCAGAGATACTGGCCTATAGTTTTCTTGTAGTGTGTTTATGTGGCCTAGGTATCAAAGTGATAGTAGCCTCACAAAATATATTTGGAAGTATTCCCTCTAGCTGTATTTTTTTGGAATAGTTTATGAAGTATTGGTAGTGATTCTTCTTTGAATGTTTGGTAGAATTCAGTTGTGATGCTATCTGGTTCTGGGCTTTTCCTTGTTGGAAGATTTTTCATTACTACTTCAATCTCATTATGTGTTATTGGTCTGTTTAAGCTTTCTATTTCTTCCTGATTCAAACTTAGCAGGTTATATTTTTCTAGGAGTTTGTCCATTTCCTATATGTTATCCAATTTGTTGGCATTAATATATAATTGTTCTTAATAGTCCCTTGTGATTTCTTTAATTTCTGAGGCATCTGTTGTAATTTCTGCAGTTTCATTTTTATTTTATTTGTTTCCTCTTTTTTTTTCTTAGTCTAGCTAGATATTTGTTTGTTTTTTCAAAGAACCAAGTCTTGGTTTTATTGATCATTTTCTATATGTTTTTGGTGGTTGTTCTCTATTTGACTTATTTCTCTTCTGATCTTTATTATTTCCTTTCTTCTGCTAACTGTGCATTTAGTTTGTTCTTTTGCTAGCTCCTGTAGGTATAATGTTAGGCTGTCTATTTAGCATCTTCTTTTTTAATGTAGACCCTTATTGCTTAAAATTTCCTTTTGAGTTCGAGACCAGCCTGACCTATAGGGGGAGACTACGTCTCTACTAAAAACACAAAATTAGCCAGGCGTGGTGGCACATGCCTGTAATCCTAGCTACTCAGGAGGCTGAGGCAGGAGAATCACTTGAACCCGGAAGGCATAGGTAGCAGTGAGCTGAGATCGTGCCATTGCACTCCAGCCTAGGCAACAAGAGTGAAAGTCTGTCTCAAAAACAAACAAACAAACAAAATTCCTCTTAGAACCACTGTTGCTGCATCTCATAGGTTTTGGTCTGTTGTCTTTCCCTTGTTTCTTGTCTGAAGATTTTTTAAATTTCCCTTTTGGTTTCTTTGACCCATTGATTGTTTGGGAGCATGTTGTTTAGTTTCCACGTACTTGTGATGTTTTTCAAAATTTTTCCTGTTACTGATTTCTAGTTTCATATTGTTGTGGTCAGAAATGATACTACATGTGATTTCAATCGTCTTGAATTTAGGTTAATTAAAAATAGTTAAATCTAGTTTTGTGGTTTAATGTATGATCTGTCCTGTAGAATGTTTCATATGCACTAGAGAAGCATATACATTCTGCTGCTATTCAATGCAGAGTTCTATATTTGTCTCTTAGGTCCATTTGACTCAAAGTACAATTCAAGTCCAGTATTTCTTTGTTAACTTTCGGTCTGGTTCATCTATCATTATTGAAAGTGGGATATTGAAGACTCCTACTATTATTGTGTTGCTATCTATCACTCTCTTCATGTCCTTTAATAATGTTTTATATATTTTGATGCTTCAGTGTTGGGTGCTTATATATTTAAAATTCTTATGTGCTCTTGATGAATTGACCCCTTTGTCATTAAATTATGACCTTCTTTGCCTCTTGTAACAGTTTTTGACTTGAAGTCTATTTTAACTGATGTAAGAATAGCCACCCTGCTCTCTTTTGGTTACTATTTACATAGAATATTTTCTTCTACTCCTTAACTTTCAGCCTGTGTCCTTGTAACTAAGATGGATCTCTGGTAGGCAGCATATGTTTGGATCTTTTTTTTTTTTTTTTTCTATCAATTTAGATACTGTATGTCGTGATTGGAGAATTTAATTCATTTGCCTTCAGGGTTATTATTGATAGATAAGGGCTTACTCCTGCAGTTTTAATTGTTTTCTGATTGCTTGGTAGATCAGTTGTTCCTTTCTTTCTCTTGTTATGTACGTTTGTGATTTGTTGTTTTTCTGCAGTGCTAAGCTTTGATTCCTTTCTCTTTCTCATTTGTATCTCCTGTAGCTTTTTGCTTTGCAGTTACCACGAGGCTTACATAAAATATCTTATAGTTATAATAGACTATTTTAAGCTGATAACAACTGTTAAACTTCAGTCACATACAAATACTCTAGATTTTTGCCCTCCCCCCACAATTTATGTTTGTTGACATAATTTACATCTTTCTATATTCAGTATTCCTTAACAACTCATTGTAGCTACATTTTTGACCATTTTGACTTTTCACCTTCGTACTGGAGATTTGAAAGACTTACAGATCACCATTACAGTGGTGGCACATTCTGAATTTGACTATGCATTTAAACTACCAGTGTGTTTTATGCTTTCAATATGTTTTCATGATACTAATTATCATTCTTTTGTATCTGGTAGAAGAATAGCTTTAATCATTTCTTATAAGGCAGGTCTAGTGGTGAATTTCCTCAGTTTTTATTTATCTGGCAGAGACTTTATTTCTCCTCATTTCTGATGAACAGCTTTGCTTTGTACAGTATTGTATTGTTTACTGGCAATATTGTCTTCTTTCAGGGCTTTGACTATATCATCTTGTGCTCTCCTGGCCTACAAGGTTTCTGCTGAGAAATCCACTGATAGTCTAATGGAGATTCCCCTATAAATTACTTGATACTTTTCTCTTGCAACTTTTAAAATTCTGTCTTTGTCTTTGACTTTTGACATTTTTATTATAATGTGCCTCAGTGAGGACCTTTTTGGGTTTGAACATGTTTGGTGATTTTGAGATTCATGGAACTGGATGTCCATATCTCTCCCAAGACTTGGGAATTTTTCAGCAATTATTTTGTTAAATAAGCTTTCTATGCATTTTCCTCGTTCTTCTCCTTCTGGAACCTCCATAATATGAATACTTGTTTGCTTAATGGTGTCCCATAAGTCTTGTAGGCTTTCTTCACTCTTTTTTGTTCTTTTTTCTTTTTTTTTTTCTCTGACTAGGCTATTTCAGAAACCTAACTTCATTTCACAGATTCTTTCTTCTGCTTGTTTTGGTTTGCTATTGAAGCTCTTTATTTTTGATTTCATTCATTTAATTCTTTAGCTCCAAGATTTCTATTTGGTACTTTTTGAATGACTTTCTTATGCAGATAATGAATTGTCTTCCTAATTTCATTGAACTGTCTATCTGTATTCTTTTGTATCTCAGTGAGTTTCCTTAGGATTATTACTTTGAACTCCTTTTCAGGCAATATGCAAATTTCTGTTTTTTGGAATCAGTTACTGGAGAATTATTGTGTTTGTTTGGTGCTGTTGTATTTTCTGTTTTTTTTTTTTTTCATGTTTCTTGTGTCCCTGTATTGATGTCTGCAATCAATATAGTGGAATAATCCCCTGTTTCAAATTTGTAGAGAGGTACTTTCCTTTGGTCACTCTGGTCAAAATGTAATTAGTTGTTTATTCATTGTTTTGCTCTTTTTTGTGGGGAGGATGAGCATTAGGCATCTCTAGTTGACCATCTTGCTTCCTCCTGACCTAGTTTTTGTTTTTGTTTTTGTTTTTGAGATGGAGTCTCTCTCTGTCACCCAGGCTGGAGTGCAGTGGCACAATCTTGGCTCACTGCAAGCTCCTGGGTTCACACCTTTCTCCTGCCTCAGCTGCCCCAGTAGCTGCGACTAACAGGCACCTGCCACCATGCCCAGCTAATTTTTTGTATTTTCAGTAGAGATGGGGTTTCACCGTGCTAGCCAGGATAGTCTCTGTCTCCTGACCTCGTGATCTGCCTGCCTCGGCCTCCCAAAATGTTGGGATTGCAGGCATGAGCCACCGCACCTGGCCAACCTAGTTTTTTTAAATGCCATGTCTATGTCTCAGAGCACTGGAAACAACTATTGTTTATTTCTATGGTTTTTTGTTTTGTTTTGTTTTGTTTTGTTTTGGCTTACTAGTGATATAGTAGTTTTAGGAATTGTTACTTCTTACAATTTTTTTTAGGCAAATCATGAGAGTAGACTTATATTCTGACTTGTTAATCACCAATTATGTTTTTTTCTTAGGGGAAGTGAGTTTTCCAAATTCTTGGTTTAAAAGTGAGCTTTAATATTACAGCTCATAAGTTTAGGGACTTTTGAATATGTAAGTTGGATATTTTCTACTTCTTAAAATAGTTTTCAGATAATGATATTGTGAAAATTTTTTGATATCTCTAAGTTTTAAAATAATTAATAAACTGTTTCAGAGTCCTCTAATGTTACTGGGAGTAACTAAATAATTTTATGGTATTTTTAAATAGGTTACAGAAGTATGCATATTCCGTAAGAGATTCAAAACTGAGAGGTAGGTTTAGAGATTATTTTTGAATAGCATTTTCACATATAGATGAGAGGTGCCAATTATTGATAAAATACTAATAGTAGCAGCTGATATATTACAGATATCTTAAAAGATGGTGCCGCTTATCATCATGCTGGTATGGAGCTGTCAGATAGAAAAGTAGTTGAGGGAGCTTTTACTGTTGGAGATTTACCAGTTCTTTGTAAGTAAAACATATTTCTTGTGGATGCTATAAAATATTTTGGAAAATTATTTTTAAGAGGAAAAAAGGAAAAGCTCAAGTATTCTGCTTCTTTCTTCTTTTCTTCTGAGAATCTAGAATTAAATGGTTACCTATGCATGTAGATGCTACAGTAAATTCTTTGGCAATGTTTAGATCTTTGTCATATTATTGAACGTAGTGTAATTTGAAAAACAAGAATTTAGTAGGTTTTTGGATTTAAGGTGTGTTACTATTTTAGATTGTAATGTTCTTTTTTCTTTCTTTTCTAAATTTCTTATATATGAGATTTTATTACATTTATAGGAATGTCTTTTATTAAAAAGTCTTCATGAAGCAATAAAGTTAAATGGCTCAAAATTACTATGTCTTCATCTGATGCAGTTACTACCAGTACTTTAGCTATGGGAGTAAATTTGCCTGCTCACCTAGTAGTTATAAAATCTACAATGCATTATGCTGGAGGACTGTTTGAAGAGTACAGTGAAACAGATATTCTACAGATGATTGGTAGAGCTGGTCGACCTCAAGTAAGTGACAATAACTTTGCTTTTTATACTTAAAAACATGATAAAAACAAAAAAATGGGGAATTTTTGAATAACATGTCATAATTACATCAGGCTTAAAAGTAATATAGCAGAGAAAATTTACCTTTAATGGAGGAATAAAAGTAAAACAAGCCTCACCAACTGGGACATACTTCCTTCATTCTGTGTAAGCTTGCACTGGCTGATGAAGGGATGGGTTTATGAATGGATATGCTCTTAAAGGTCTTTTGGTTTTGTTTTGTTTTTTTATTCTGAATGGGGGTACTCAGCATTTGGGATGGAACAGATTTTCCTTGTTTAAGGCTGTCACATTACAGAACATGTAACATCCCTAGGTCCTAGCACTAAATGCTAATAGTGTTCCCAGGCATTATGACAAAGTCAGCCCAAATACATTTCAAAACATACCCTACTCTGACAAATACATGAATAAGTCATTTTTATAGCTATTATGGAAACATCAGGAAGAGTATATTTTCAAAACATTTGTAAATATTATGTTATACAATTCTATAATTTCATGGAATAAATCAGATTATATATAAACTATACCAAATCTTACAACTTTTATGCAGTTACCAGAGTTTGTTTTGATTTTAACATTGCCAAAATTATGTTACATTGAAACCAAAGTGATATTTACAGCTATACTCTTGGAAGGCTTTTAAATTAAATTTTAGGTTAACAAAGTGAGAGCATTTTAAAGGTCTTTTTGAAGTGTTATTTCAGACAAGGAGACTGTTTAATATAAAATGAAAATCTTGAGTTTTTGCAGAGGACTGATACCAAGATGTGCTCTTCTTCACTACATTTCTGTTTTTTTCCCCAGTTTGACACTACAGCTACTGCAGTTATCATGACTCGATTAAGCACAAGAGACAAATACATTCAGATGTTAGCTTGTAGAGACACTGTAGAAAGCAGGTAATACAAAAAATGTTCCAAAAAGATAGTAATGCTGATATAGCTTATTTTATTTCCTTTTAAAATATCAAAAGGAAATTTGGTTTGGAGATTTTTTTAAGGCCATTTTCTGTAAAGTTTTCAACAATTTAACTAGATAGTTTGTGTCATTTTAGAGAATTTAATAATTTTTTTAAAATGTAGTCATTTTATTCAGTGGTATTTCTTGACAAGCATGTATTCTTGTTTATAACAAACCCTAATTTGTAATAAAGCCTTAGTAATTATGATTATAATTTATATATGAAATTATATAAATTTATAATTACTAATTTGTAATAAAGGAGAAATATTTTTACATCTTAATTTAATAATAGAGGAAATCTGGGACTTATTAGTAAGATATTTAATGTATTCTCTTTTGGAGAAAGTAGGATATAATTTACGCTTCAACTTTGGTTAAAGCAGTAATCCGTGTTCTATAACCATAAAGTAGAGAGATATATCTGAAGCCTTTTTAGAAGTTGAACTGACTTCTTAAGGTTTTCTTTTATGTTTTTGGAAATTAAGTTATAGTTCATGAATTAGTAAAGGAGCAATTGGTATATTATAAATTATTAAAGTTAAAAAGTAACAGTTATGGCATTGAACTGCATATTCGTAATGCAAAGTTTTTTTTTCCATTAGTTTGCACAGACATCTTATTGAGCATTTAAATGCAGAGATAGTACTGCATACCATCACGGATGTGAATATTGCTTTGGAATGGATACGATCAACTTTGCTTTATATCAGAGCCTTGAAAAATCCATCTCATTATGGTTTGTTACTTTGACTTGGAAAAGTAGTAATTTTTTCAAGCCAGCTAGGCCTGTATTTATGCTGATAAGTTACAGGATAGATAGATTACAGAAACTAATAGATAATAAAACAAAAGATAACAACAGTCCCAAATACATTTAGAGACAAGAGTAGACAAACTGAGAAATTTTAATCTGTTTTACTTCTAGTGTTTCAACAAGGTTTGAAATCAGCACCATTAAAAATAGACCTAGTGGAAAAAAATTCAGCTCCAGTAAAAATAACAGAAATGTCTAAATCATTGAAAATAAGTTAAAGTTACAGAACGTTTTGAATTTTGTCTGTGCTTAGTGTTCAGCTACTCCCGTTTTTGAGTTTATGACTGTTTATTTTTCAATTTATAAGAAATGAAAGTATATAGTACTACTGTTGCTGCTACAATTTTCATCTTGCTTCTATAGCTAACCCACATCTTGTTATGTGGCTTCCAGAGGGTTTTTTTATGTGGTATAGGTTATGAAATAACCTATACTTGGGGTTGTTGAATACCAAATTAAAGCCTGACTCGTTGAAGTATCATTCTAATGCACAAAGGTTGAAAACTTTCAGATCTCAAAGAGTAATTAATATAAGTCTATATTAAAGGAATATATAAATATTCCTATCACTTAAAAATGTCTATTTCAACTAGGTAATACATTTACTTAGTTCAAAAATCATAAAGTGAAGGAATATATACAACTAAAATTCTTCCATATATATCCCTACCCACACAGTTGTTCAATTCCCATCTCTCCCCTTTCCATCCCCTAGTTCTGTAATCATTGGTATATCTTTTTTGAATAATTTTTTTGCATATAAAAGTAAATAAGAAAATGTAATTTTATTTTCCCACCATTTTAAACACAAATGGTGGCATAATGTATTAGTTTTCCATTCCTTTTAACAAATTATCCTAAAACAAATAATCTAGAAACAACCAGAATTTATTATCTCACACAGCTTATGTGGGTTAGGAATCTGGGACTGTCTTAGCTAGGTGGCTCTGGGTCAGAGGCTCTTCTTAGATTGCAAGATATGTCAGCTAGGGCTGCAGTCATCTGAAGGCTTTCCTGGGTCTTGAAGATTCACTTCTAAGTAGTCTCACTCACAGAGCTATAAGTTAGAGGCCTCAGTTTCTCACCGTTGTTGACAGGCCTCACTCTTTTGCCAGGTGGATCTTTCCTTATAGCATGGCAGCTGACTTTTCTCAGGATGAATGATCAAGAGAGAAAGAGAGACAGAGACAGACTAAATCAGAAGCAGCAGTACTTTTTTATAACTTTGTCTCTGAAGTCACACATCATTACTTCTGCTTTATTGGGTTTTTTAGAAGCAAATCACTGAGTCCTGGTCACACGAAGGCGAGAGGGATTAAGTTCATCTCTCAGAGGGCAGAATATCAAAGAATTTGTGGGCATTTTTTTTTTTTTTTGAGACAGCCTCTCTTGGTTGCCCAGGCTGGAATGCAATGGCACAATCTTGGCTCACTGCAACCTCCACCTCACAGGTTCAAGCAATTCTCCACCTTACCCTTCTGAGTAGCTGGGACTACAGGCACGCACCACCATGCCTGGCTAATTTTTTGTATTTTTAGCAGAGACGGCAGTTCGCCATTTTGACCAGGCTGGTCTCGAACTCCTGATCTCAAGTGATCCACCTGCCTTGGCCTCCCAACGTGCTGGGATTACAGACATGAGCCACTGTGCCTGGCCTTGTGGTCATATTTTTTTTAAACCTCCATTATTATAGTCTTCTGCACATTCCTTTTTTTCTTAGTATGTCTTGGAAGCTTTTTTGAGACAGGCTTTCGCTCTGTTGCCCAGGCTGAAATCCAGTGGTATGATCACAGTTTACTTCAGCTTCAACCTTCTGGGCTCAAGTGATCTTCTCACCTCAGCCTCCCGAGTAGCTCGTACTACAGGCATATATCAGTACACCTGGCTAACTTTTGAAAAAAAAAAATTGTAGAGGCAGAGCCTCCCTATGCTGCCCAGGCTGGTCTCGAACTTGTGGGCTCAAGTGATCCTCCCACTTCACCCTCCCAAAGTGCTGGGATTTTGGCCGTGAGCCACCATGTCTGGCTGGAAGCTTTTTTTAATAGCTAAATAATATTCCATTTACTTATGTATCACCTGTTTAAACGATCCCCAATTGATGGACATTTATACTTTTTCTAATTGTTTGCTATTACAAACAATGCAGCCAAAAAATCCCTTCATTTTTTACATGCATGAATTTATCCGTATGATTAATCTCTAGAAATGAAATTCCCGGCAAACTATTGCAAGACCAGAAAACCAAACACCGCATGTTCTCACTCATAGGTGGGAATTGAACAATGAGATCACTTGGACACAGGAAGGGGAACATCACACACCGGGGCCTATTGTGGGGAGGGGACAGAGGGGAGGGATAGCATTAGGAGATATACCTAATGTAAATGACGAGTTAATGGGTACAACACACCAACATGGCACATGTATACATATGTAACAAACCTGCACATTGTGCACATGTACCCTAGAACTTAAAGTATAATAAAAAAAATTTAAAAAGATTAAAAAAAAAAGAAATGAAATTCCTGTGTCAAAGATATATGCATTTATAAATTTGATACCTGTGGCTAAATTGCTACCTTAGTAGCTCATATACCTTTCAGCAGTGTTCAAAAGTGCCATATTTTGTTTCTCCAGCCTTTCCTTTGGGTGTATACTTGTGTATTTTTTATCAATATTATATATGAATATTGACATCTTTTCATGTTTTAATTTTCATTTCTGCCTTTTCATGGTTACTTTATTTTCTGTAGTTACTTTTTTGTATTGAGATATCACTTATAGTAAACTGCACAAATATGAGGTGTATAGGTCAATGAAATTTTATATATATGTTTATACACACATATACACACATGTAACCACAGCCCAGATTAAGATATAGAACATTTTCTAGATGTTCCCTCATGCTCCTTTTCTGTCAGTATTTGCCCCCAGAAGTCAATGCTATTCTGACTTACATACCACAGGCTAGCTTTATCTATTCTTGAAAAGATTCCATTTATATGAATATAAATCTTTTGATGAAAGGAAATTATTAATTTTAAATAATGTTGCTGTGAACATTGTTATATATATCTTTTGATACACATGTATATGTATATCTGTGGGTATGTGCCTAGGAGTGAAATTGTTGTGTTAAACGGTATGTGTAGTTACAACTTTAGTGAATAGCACAAAATGGTTGTATTACCAAATATGTTTTCCTAGGAACATTCATGTTATAATGAAAGTTCATTAGAATATATTAATCACTTGATGATATTTACTATGTGTAAAACATTTGGAAATTTATTCCATACCATTGTTGTTAAAATATGATATTCCTGTTCATTGTTTCTATGGATATTTATTTAAGTCTTGTTTGAATTCAATAAGCTGAGATTTTTTTTTTTCTTATATAAGACTCAATTAGACTACTCTTCCCTAGTTAACTGGGGTATAAACTGAGCCTGTAAAGATGAATTAAATTCTGTTTTACTTTTTGGAAATTTTCATGACATGCAGGTTTTGCATCTGGATTGAACAAAGATGGAATTGAAGCAAAATTACAAGGTTAGGTGCATTTCATTCCAAAAATTAGATTCTATGTATTTTAGTGAAAAAGTTCAGTTATTATGAAAGTAAGAATATGCTTTTGTAAATCATTTTTTAAAAAGGAAACTTACCTGTTGAAAAATAATGTGAACTATTTCTTTTTCACACAAAAAGCTTGGCATATACACTTTTTTGCTGAATTAATCAATTTATTCTATAAGAATGTCTTTCTTTGTATAATATGTTAACTTGGTTTATTTGGTTTTTATTTCTAACATCCCTGGTCTTTGAAAATATGCTTACAGATACACACTCTGTATTTTTCCTTTTTTTTAAAAGAGACAATCTTACTCTGTCACCCAGGATGGAATGCAGTGGCGTGATCATAGCTCATTGTAACCTTGAACTCCTGAGCTCAAATGATCCTCCTGCCGAAGCCTCCTGAGTAGCTGGGACTATAGGCGTGAGCCACCACAACTGGTTAATTTTGTAGCTTTTTTTAGAAAGGGGGTCTCACTGTGTTTTCCAGCCTGGTCTCAAACTCCTGGCCTCAAGTGATCCTCCCACCTCTGCCTCCCAAAGCACTGAGATTATAGGTGTGAGCAATCATGCCCAATATGTATTTTTTCTTTTCTACTTAATTTTAATTGAAAAATATAAGCCTAGAGTGATTATGGGCTTTGTAACCCAACCTGTGCCAAAGATATATTCCTATCCAACCTCAGCTTGTTATTTAATCAACTAGTATTTCTTACTTGTTTTTTAGAATATAAAATATTGTTAGGCATTTATTCAGATTAGAAATTGCTACCTTTTCATTGTGTTGAGACTGTCCCTTTAGTAAAAGAAAAAAATGTTAGATCCTCTAAAAAGATTTAGCCAATTTAAATTTATTCTCTACTTGTATTACATGTGTGGCAAATAAAAATGCAGAGATAAAGCAGTAAAATTGTCTTGCTTAAAGAATAAATATGTTGTTAAAACATGATCATAACCAATAGCATATATTCATAATGCTGCTGTATTCATGTTGAAATACAGATTATAAGTTGTATTATCTTCAAGGTATTGATTAATTTTGTAATGGAATTTTAAAAATTAAACATATATTTTGAAAATAATGATCAAATACACTCAAGAAATTAGATAGTCCAAGAGATATATTGCTATATTTGGATAACTTTAATGTTTTATCTTTTGTTAAATTAGCAGAATCACAGCTCATATTTGCCTTATCTTTGGTCACTATAGGGTTAGCAAAGTTTTGCCTTCTAAACAAAAATAGCTAAATATAACTGAATATTAAGGTTTTGGTATTGTAGGAGAGAAAAATAGTAACATCTTTTCCTCATTCATTGCAAGGTTCACAGCTGACACTCCTGTAACAAGACAGATTAACAAGAGAAAAGCATAACAAATTTATTTAATCAAAGTTGTATATAACATGGGAGCCTTCAGAAATTAAGACCCAAAGACCCAGGGAAAACTGTGTTTCTATGGCAAGTCTAATGAAAAAAAATGAATAGTTATCGAGAAACATGACTGGTCAAAAGGGTATTATCTAATATTAATAAACTAGGCAAAACTTAACAAGGCCTGTTTGTTCAGATTCTTCTTGGCCTCTCTGTGTAGCATTCTTTCTTCCTGGGCATGAGACAGGACCATTCCATGGGTATGAGACAGGACCATTCCATACCGTGGAATGAGGGTCTTAGAATTTAGGCAAAGTAGGTCAGAGAATTCCTTTATGACCATGTTTCACACAGAAAGGCAGGGAAAGGTCAGAGTGACCTTCTTGTTTCTGAGGTCCTCTCAGTCTTACTGAGTTTGAAATGCTTTGGGTCAGCATTTTCTGAGCCCTGCCATTATCCTTGGAGATCTGCCTTACATCTCTCAGGAAGGATCGTTAGCATAGTATATGCTGTTTCCTAAACTTGATTATACTTTCTTGCCTAGTATACTCCAATAGCTTCCCCATTACTCTTAGAATAAAATACAAACTTTCACCACAGCCCACAAAATCCTGCTTGATATCTCCCTGCCTATTACTCTAACTACATCTCTTGTCACTTTCTGTCTCTCTTATTCTACTCTCACCAAATTGGCCTTCTTGCTATTCCTTAAATACACCAAGCTTGTTCCAACATCAGGTCCTTTGCACACTTTGTTCCCTATTTTTGGAACTCTCCTTGCATACTTCACATGGTGCGCACCTTCATTTTATTCAGGTCTCTGTTCAAATATTAACTTTTTAGAGAGGTCTTCCTGTGGTATCTTACTTAAATCCACGTTTACTGAGAGGAAGAGAAAATGATTCTATGATGTTGTTATCATTGTTTTCCTTGTTTTTAGAAAAAGTAATGTGTTTATTTTGACAATTAGGGTGAGGATAGCCTTACTCTATATGAAAATATATAGCAGTTACGAGAAATACATATAGGTTGGGCATGGTGGTTCATGCCTGTAATCCCTTTGGGAGGCCAAAGTGGGCAGATCTCTTGAGCTCAGGAGTTTGAGACCAGCCTGGACAACATAGGGAGATCCCAACTTTACAAAAAGTGTTTTTTAAAAACTTAGCTAGTGCAGTGGTACATGCTGTAGTTCCAGCTACTCGGGAGACTGAGGTGGGAAGATTGTTTGGGTCTGGGAGGTTGAGGCTGCAGTGAGCTGTGATCATGCCACTGTATTTTAGC
>NW_012105276.1:18883-23352 GCF_000951045.1 Mandrillus leucophaeus
TGCTGTAGTTCCAGCTACTCGGGAGACTGAGGTGGGAAGATTGTTTGGGTCTGGGAGGTTGAGGCTGCAGTGAGCTGTGATCATGCCACTGTATTCCAGCCTGGGCAATACGGCAAGACTCCATCTCAAAAAAACAAAAAAAAAAAAAAAAAAAAGAAGAAGAAGGAAAAAAAAGAAAAGGAAATAAACATAAGCTTTAGTTAAAAGATTTAAAATTCTACACAATCATTCTATACAAGTTCTTAGCCTTATGTTTCTTTATAGTATACGTGAAACTGTATTATTTATTTGTATGTTGATTGCTTTCTTCTGTAAAATATAAGTTCTAAAAAGAAAAACCTTGTCTTGTTAACTGCTGTAAACATAGAGCTTAGAATCATGCTCAGCTTATGGTAAAGTAAGCATTTTTCATTGACTTACCGAGTAATGGGTAATGAACGGATTTAATAGTGGGTAATTAAGAAAATTAGAAAAGACTTCAAAATCTTTACTTCACCAAACACTTAACACTATCAAGCTGTCTAAACAGTGGTGCTTAAACTAAAGTATTTCCCAAAGAACTCTAAGGGTGTTTTTTTGAGTGGCTGCTCTGTTTAGGATTGAACTATTACAGTATTCCCACTGTCTGCTCTGAACTATCTTATGTCTCGTGGAGTATGGCATGAGGCAGAGAAGGAACTGTAAGCAGCAGATCACTACAATTGCTCTGATCCCCATCAATAGTGAACATGAACTAGCATTGCTTCCTGTCAGAGAAACAAAAGTAAACACCTGAAAGCATCAGTTAAAGTTGTTGCTTCAAGAATGTGGCAAAGAGGGAGGAGGGGAAGAACTGGTGGGTTTTGGAATAATCTTTGCAGAACTATTTGACTTCTTATACTTTGTGCATATATTAATATATCTTTGATAGAAATTTAAAGAAAAAAGAAAAAGAAAACCATTGCCTTAATGGAGGGCAGATAGCAAAGGAGCAAGTTACATAGCCTCTATTCTTTCGTTTCCTAACCTATATATGAAAATATCAGTGTCTACCTTATTGTGATGTTTTGAGGATTAAATGAGGTAATACATGTATATCATTTAAATACTCCAAGTTTTAAGTGTTATTTCTACTTACTGAGTGTTCTTTTTATTACTTGTATTCTTGTTACTATTAGAAAATGTTTTTAGTATATTAGTTAGCTTTTTTATTTAAATGAGCTTTTCCTTACCGCTTAAGTAGGGACTGTGGTTCTTCTAGAACAATTACACAGTAATAACACAACTTTAGCATATTTAATAATAAATTATTTTGCCCTACTTCCCTATTTTACTAAAATTAAAATGTGTTTTCTATAATTAAACAGAATTATGTTTGAAGAATCTGAATGATTTATCATCCCTGGACTTAATAAAGATGGATGAAGGTGTTAATTTCAAACCAACTGGTAATTCCCTATCATTGTCAGTAAATTTAGCAATTGTTTACTTAAGACTAAATTAAAATTTTGTTTTACTAAAATTTAGATGATGATAAAACTAAATCGTGATCTCAGTTCTCAATAGGGTATCATTATTACCCATAGGCATGATAAATTTAAACAAGCCCTATTTGTAAAAGGATAGTTTCTTTTTGACAGGTGCACAGATTTTGTCTTCACTGATTCTGGTGACTTCTGGCAGAGGAATGAAATGCTTGAATCTTTGGGTTGCTTAAACCTGCTATAACTATTATAGATATACTTTTATTGGCATGCTTTTGTATGCTTTTTATATTCTTAAATATTCAACCGTTGATAATCTGGTGGTTAGACTTCTGTAAGGTTAGAAAAAATATCTTTTCCTTCTACTCATCTTAGGTTCATTAATTGGGACTCCTATAACAAAAGATATTAGCAAGAGAAAAGCATACAAATTTATTTAATATGTTTTATATGACATAGGAGCCTTTATAAGGAAATGAAGACCCAAAGAAATGGTTAAACCTGAATGTTTTTATGCCAGGTGTGATGAAGATGGAAAGGTCATGGAGAAATATGATAGGACAAAGGGGATATGAACTAAGTGTAATAAATTGGGGGAAATTTAGCAAAGCCTGTTCATTCAGATTCCTCTCTGTGTCTATGGAGATAAAGATGCTCCATTGTTTAGGTATAGGGAGGGCACCTCTCACATGAGGTGTTATGACTTGCTTCAGAGGAAGACCAGAAAAATTATTCCTGTACATGTTGTTCCTCAAATTGCTACAGCTTAAAATATTCAATAGGCCAAGATGCCACATTTTGAGGTAGCATGTCCTGAACCCCCTCTCTCTCTCTAAATTCTGTTTAGAGTATAATAAAAGAGAGAAAGGATGTTTTGTGGTTTTTAGCACTCATGATTAGAAGTTTTTGGAGAAAATGACTTTATTATTCCAGTTAATCTTTTTAAGTAAAGGTAATTTATTGTTTGAAAGTTGGGTAATGTGGAAAAATTTTTTTTGAATTCAGAATCTCTCTGTTAACATTTAGCATGTACTGTTCATTTTTAATGTGTTTTTTACTTACTTGCAACCATACTATAGAAATACATGATTTTGTAAAATGTTAAAATTTATATTTAATATAAGGCTTAGTTTTAAAATAATTTGTTGCCCTGACTCTCAGCCCTACATTAATAACATTTTTTTTTTCCTTCTTCTTTGGTCCTTATTCTGATAAGCCTAATTTTGTTTGTGAGAATTGTCTTCTGTGTGTTCTAGAGCATCTCACTAGAGGGGGCATAAGAATCACTAAGGCGTCATCTTCATCTGTTTTTATATACTTTCATTCTCATCAGGAATCTTATTCCCACTATCACTTCTTTCTTATGGTACTTCTTGAATCCACTGATACTATTCTTTTTGTCTTTAAACATACCTAATAAATGACCTATAATAACATTTATTCTTTGTCAGTCATCAGTGAATAGTACTTAGTTATTTTTTTATTCTTAACACTCCACTTTTCTGGTTCTCCTTCTTCTTTAATCAGTCTTACTTTGCTGACCTTTTATGCTTACTATGTACTTCTTAAAGTTTCAGGCCTTGAATCTTTATTCCCAGATTATGCTCGTTTTTTGAAAACAATTCACCTTCACTGCTACATCTATAGTCATTATGTAAATGAATGCAAAGTTTTAGTTTTGATCTTGACCTCTCACCTTTGCTATAAAATTTGATCTTCAGTTTTCTATGATAAATTTTTACTTACATATATTACATGAAGCTTGACATCCAGAGGCATATGAGTTAATTTAACATGGAATACTGTGAAGCAGAGTGAACACAGAATTTGGGTTCCAAATATCTGTATTTCAGTCCCAGTTCTACTACTTGTTGTCTGTTGCCTTATATTAGCTGTCTTAGTTTACTGTTGCCTTATATTAGCTGTCTTAGTTTATTCATCTAAAAACAGGAATGTATTACATATCCTACTTACTGTATTGGGTGTAGTGTTGATCCAATGTGATAATGAATGTAAAAGCATTTTACTGTAACAGAAGTTGTTGCTGTCTGTTTTCCAAAGCTAGGAAAATCAATGTTTGCCTATTCTCATTAGCTTTTTTGCCACACCTAAGATCATCATAAAATATTGATGCCTTTGGTTTCTTTCATTCCTCGGTCATTCAATATCCAGGCATTTTCCATACTCATTCCATATCCTTTTGGTGTCTGATGTCACCAAACATCAAAAAGACAATCCAATTTGAGCTGAAAATATTCCTTATCATCTACTAGGGTAAAATTTCTTAAGGTGTATTGGGGGTGGACTACTTGCTATCAAAATCAACTGAAGATGCTGTTGTGTTAAAAATATAGTTACTTAATTCTGCTTCAGACGTGCAAACTTCAATTTTTAGGAGTAAAACTTAGGAATTTAAATTTTATCTCTTTGGGTTTAAATCCTCTCTCAGATAAATACCTAGTTCTTTGATACTTTGTAAGATACTTGCATTTCAGCTAGTTATTGTAGTTGACCTTACCAGGTGGGTAGGTTTGTAATTTCTTTTTTTTTTTTTTTTGCAACTTTTGTCTTAGGTTCAGGGGATACATGTGCAGCTTTGTTATGTGGGTAAATTGCATGTCATGGGGAGTACAGATTGTTTCATCACCTGGGTAATGAGCATAGTACTCGACATTAGGTTTTTCAATCCTTACCCTCCTCTCACCCTCCACCCTCAAGTAAGCCCTGATGTTTATTGTAGCCATCTTTGTGTCCATGTATACTCAATGTTAGCTCCCACTTATAAGTGAAAACATGTAGTATTTTGTTTTCTATTCCTGCGTAAATTTGCTTAGGATGATAGTCACCAGCTCCATCCATGTTGCTGCAAAGGATATGATTTCATTTTTAAAAAAATTTTTATTATACTTTTAAGTTCTAGGGTACATGTGCACAACGTGCAGGTTTGTTACATATGTATACATGTGCCATGTTGGTGTGCTGCACCCATTAACTCGTCATTTACAT
>NW_012105276.1:24842-26504 GCF_000951045.1 Mandrillus leucophaeus
TTTGGCTCTCTGTCTGTTATTGGTGTATAAGAATGCTTGTGATTTTTGCACATTGATTTTGTATCCTGAGACTTTGCTGAAACTGCTTATCAGCTTAAGGAGATATTGGACTGAGACAATGGGGTTTTCTAAATATACAATCATGTCATCTGCAAACAGGGACAATTTGACTTCCTCTTGTCTTAATTGAATATCCTTTATTTCTTTCTCCTGCCTGATTGTCCTGGCCAGAACTTCCAACACTATGTTGAATAGGAGTGGTGGTGAGAGAGGGCATCCCTATCTTGTGCCAGTTTTCAAAGGGAATGCTTCCATTTTTTGCCCATTCAGTATGATATTGGCTGTGGGTTTGTCATAAATAGCTGTTTTTATTTTGAGATAACGTTCCATCAGTACCGAATTTATTGAGAGTTTTTAGCATGAAGGGCTATTGAATTTTGTCAAAGGCCTTTTCTGCATCTATTGAGATAATCATGTCATTTTTGTTTTGGTTCTGTTTATATGCTATATTACGTGTATTAACTTGTGTATGTTTAACCAGCCTTGCATCCCAGGTATGAAGCCCACTTGATCATGGTGGATAAGCTTTTTGATGTGCTGCTGGATTCAGTTTGCCAGTATTTTATTGAGGATTTTTGCATCAATTTTAATCAGGGATATTGGTCTAAAATATTCTTTTTTTTTGTTATGTCTCTGCCAGGCTTTGGTATCAGGATGCTGTTGGCCACATAAAATGAGTTAGAGAGGATTCCCTCTTTTTCTATTGATTGGAATAGTTTCAGAAGGAATGGTACCAACTCCTCCTTGTACCTCTGGTAGAATTCAGCTGTGAATCCATCTGGTCCTGGACTTTTTTTGGTTGGTAGTCTATTAATTATTGCCTCAATTTCAGAGCTTGTTATTGGTCTGTTCAGGGATTCCACTTCTTCCTGGTTTAGTCTTGGGAGAGTGTATATGTCCAGGAATTTATCCACTTCTTCTAGGTTTTCTTGTTTATTGGCATAGAGGTGTTTATAGTATTCTCTGATGGTAGTTTTTATTTCTGTGAGGTTGGTGGTGATATCCACTTTATCATTTTTTATTGCATCTATTTGATTCTTCTCTCTTTTCTTCTTAGTAGTCTTGCTAGCAGTCTATTAATTTTGTTGATCTTTTCAAAAAACCAGCTCCTGGATTCATTGATTTTTTGGAGGGTTTTTTGTGTCTCCATCTCCTTCAGTTCTGCTGTGATCTTAGTTATTTCTTGCCTTCTACTAGCTTTTGAATGTGTTTGCTCTTGCTTCTCTAGTTCTTTTAGTTGTGATGTTAGGGTGTTGATTTTAGATCTTTCCAGCTTTCTCTTGTGGGCATATAGTACTATAAATTTCCCTGTACACACTGCTTTAAATGTGTCCCAGAGATTCTAGTATGTTGTGTCTTTGCTCTCATTGGTTTCAAATAACATCTTTATTTCTGCCTTCATTTCGTCATGTACCCAGTAGTCATTCAGGAGCAGGTTATTCAGTTTCCATGTAGTTGAGTGGTTTTGATTGAGTTTCTTAATCCTGAGTTCTCGTTTGATTGCACTGTGGTCTGAGAGACAGTTTGTTATAATTTCTGTTCTTTTACATTTGCTGAGGAGAGCTTTACTTCCAACTATGTGGTCAATTTTGGAATAAGTGC
>NW_012105276.1:26554-27007 GCF_000951045.1 Mandrillus leucophaeus
TACCCAGTAATGGGGTGGCTGGGTCAAATGGTATTTCTAGTTCTAGATCCTTGAGGAATCACCACACTGTCTTCCACAATGGTTGAACTAGTTTAGAGTCCCACCAACAGTGTGAAAGTGTTCCTATTTCTTCACATCCTCTCCAGCACCTGTTGTTTCCTGACTTTTTAATGATCACCATTCTAACTGATGTGAGATGCTATCTCACTGTGGTTTTGATTTGCATTTCTCTGATGGCGAGTGATGATGAGCATTTTTTCATGTGTCTGTTGGCTGCATAAATGTCTTCTTTTAAGTAATGTCTTTTCATTTCCTTCACCCATTTTTTGATGGTGTTTTTTTTTCTTGTAAATTTGTTTGAGTTCTTTGTAGGTTCTGGATATGAGCGCTTTATCAGATGGCAGATTGCAAAAATTTTCTCCCGTTCTGTAGGTTGCCTGTTCACTCTGATGG
>NW_012105276.1:32551-97504 GCF_000951045.1 Mandrillus leucophaeus
CAAGAGCTCCTGACGGAAGCACTAAACATGGAAAGTAACAACCAGCACCAACCACTGCAAAAGCAGGCCAAAATATAAGGACCACTGATGCTAGGAAGAAAGTGCATCAACTAATGTTTTCATTCTTTTTTATGGCTGCATAGTAATCCATGGTTTATGTGTACCACATTTGCTTTATGCAGTCCACCATTGATGAGCATCTAGGTTGAGTCCATGTTTTGGCTATTGTGAATAGTGCTGTGATTACCATAGGTGTACACATGTCTTTATGTTAGAATAATGTATATTCCTCTGGGTATATACCCAGTAATGGGATTGCTGGGTTGAATGATAGTTCAAAGTTCTTTGAGTAGTCTTCAAACTGCTTTCCACAGTGGTTGTAGTAATTTACATTCACACCAGCACTGTGTAAGCATTGCCTTTTCTCCACAGCCTCACCAACATCTGTTATTTTTTTACTTTTTATAGTAATGGCCATTCTAACTGGTGTGAGATGATATATCATTGCAGTTTTGTTTTGCATTTTACTAGTGATGAGTGATGTTAACCATTTTTTCATACGCTTGTTGGTCACATATATGTCTTCTTTTGAGTAATGTTTGTCCTTTGCCCATTTTAAAAATAGGATTGTTTATAATTTGCTTATTAATTTGTTTAAGTTCCTTGTAGATTCTGGGTATTCGACCTTTGTCAGATGCGTGGTTTGCAAATAGTTTTTCCCATCCTGTGCATTGTCTGTTTGCTGTGTTGATAGTTTCTTTTGCTGTGCAAAACTCTTTAGTTAAATCCCACTCAACAATTTTTGGTTTTGTTACATTTGCTTTTGAAATCTTTGTCATGAAATCTTTGCCAGGACCTGTGTCCAAAATGATATTTCCTAGGGTTTCTTCTATGCTTTTTAAAAAATCATTTTAGGTTTTACATTTAAGTCTTTAGTCCATCCTGAGTTGATTTTTATATGTAATGAAAGGAAGGGGTCCAGTTTTAATCTTCTGCATATAACTAACCCATTGTCCCAGTACTATTTATTGAATAGGAATCGTTTCCCTTTTGCTAGTTTTTGTTGACTTTGTCAATGATCAGATGGTTGTAGGTGTGTGGCTTTATTTCTGGGTTTTCTAACATGCTCCATTGTTTTGTGTATCTAGTTTTGTATAGTACCATGCTGTTTTGGTTACTCTATCCTTATAGTATAGTTTGAAGTGAGGTAGTGTGATGCCTCTGGCTTTGTCTTTTTTACTTAGAATTGCTTTGACTATTCAGGCTCTTTTTTGGTTCCACATCGATTTTAGAATAATTTTTGCAAATTCTGTGAAAAATGTCATTGGTAGTTAGTTGATAGAAATAGCATTGAATCTGTAAATTGCTTTGGGCATTTTGGCCATTTTAACAATATTGATTCTTCCTATCCATCAGCATGGAATGTTTTTTACATTTGTTTGTATTGTTTCTGATTTCTTTGAGCAGTGTTTTGCAATTCTTATTGTAGGATCTTTCACCTTTCTGGTTAGCCATATTCCTAAGCATTTGATTCTTTTTGTGGCTATTGTGAGATCGTGTTCTTGATTTGGCTCTCAGCTTGCATGTTATGTATAGAAATGTTACTGACTTTTGTGCACTGATTTTGTAAACTGAAACTTTGATGAAGTTGTCTATCAGATCAAGGAGGCTTTTGGCAGAGACTCTGGTGTTTTCTAGGTATAAAATCATATCATCTGCAAAGAGAGATAGTTTGACTTCCTCTTTTCCTATTTGGGTGCCCTTTATTTCTTTCTCTTGACTGGTTGCTATGGCTAGGATTTCCAATACTGTGTTGAATAAAGTGGTGAGAGTGAGCATCCTTGTCTTGTTCTGGTTCTCAAGGGGAGTGCTTCTAGCTTTTGCCTTTTCAGTATGATGGTGGCTGTGGGTTGGTCATAGATGGCTCTTACTATTTTGTGGTATATTATTTCAATACCCAGTTTGTTGAGGGTTTTGAACATGAATGAATATTGAATTTTATCAAAAGCCTTTTCTACATCTATTGAGATAATCATGCGGTATTTGTCTTTAGTTGTGTTCAGGTGATGAATCACATTTATTGATTTGTGTATATTGAACCAACCTTTCATCCCGATAATAAAGCCTACTTCATTATGGTGGATTAACTTTTTGATGTGCTTCTGGATTTGATTTGCTAGTATTTTGTTGAGGATTTTTGCATCTATGTTCATCAGAAATATTCACCTGAAGTTTTTTTTTTTTTTTTTCATTATGCCTCTGCCAAGTTTTGGTATCCGAATGATACTGGCCTCATAGAATGAGTTAGGGAGGAGTTCCTCCTCCTCAAATGTTTGGAATAGTTTCAGTAGGATTGGTGCTAGCTCTTCTTTATATATGTGGTAGAATTTGGCTGTGAATCTGTCTGGTCCAGGGCTTTTTCTTGTTGATAGTCTTTTTATTTCTGATTCAGTTTTGAAACTTGTTATTGGTCTGTTCAGGGTTTCAGTTTCTTCCTGGATCAGTCTTGGGAGGTTGTGTTTCCAGGAATCTATCTGCCCATTTCTTCTAGGTTTTCTACTTTGTGTGTATAAAGGTGTTCATGATAGTTTGTTTTTTTGTTTTTTGATTTTTGTTTTTGTATTTCTGTGAGATTGGTGGTCTTGTCTTCTTTGTTATTTCTGATTGTGTTTATTTGTCTAATTTCTGTTTTTTTGTTTGTTTTTCTAGCTAGCAGTCTATCAATCTTACTTATTCTTTCAAAGAACCAATATCTGGTTTTGTTGATCATTTGTGTGGTTTTATGTGTCTCAATTTTGTTCAGTTCAGCTCTGATTTTGGTTATTTCTATTCCTCTGCCAGCTTTGGGGTTGATTTGCTCTTGCTTTTCTAGTTCCTTTAGGTGTGATATTAGTTAGGTTTTTAATGTGATACTTCTAGCTTTTTTGATGTATTTAGTGCCGTAAACTTTTCTCTTAACGTTGTTTTACCTGTGTATCAGAGATTCTGCTATGTTCTACCTTTGTTTTCATCAGTTACAAAGAATATCTTGATTTCTGCCTTAAGTTCATTATTTACAGAAAAGTCCTTCAGAAGCATGTTGTTTAATTTCCATATGACTTTGAAAGATCTTAGTATTGATTTCTGTTTTTACTGCATTGTGGTCTAAGAGTGTGCCTGGTACAATTTTGTTTTTTTTGAATTTGTTGAGAATTGCTTTATAACTGAGTGTGTGGTTGATTTTAAAGTATGTTTCATGTGCAGATGACAAGAATGTATATTTTGTTGTTGTTGGATAAAGTGTTCTGTAGATGTCTGTTAGGTCCGTTTGGTCAAGTGTCAAGTTTAGGTTCTGAATATTTTTATTTGTTTTCTGCCTTGATGATCTGTCTAGTACTGTCAGTGGGGTGTTGAAGCCTCCCAACATTGTGTAGGTATCTAAGTCTCTTTGTAGGTCTATAAAAATTTGTTTTATGAATCTGTGTGCTCTGGTATTAGATGCATGTATATTTAGGATAGTTAAATCTTCTTGTTGTATTGAACTTTTCATCATTATCAGTGTCCTTCTTTGTCCTGTTTGATAGTTATGGTGTAAAGTCTGTCTCGTCTGAAATTAGAATAGCAACCCCTGCTTTTTTTGTTTTCCATTTGCTTGGTAGATTTTTCTCCATCTCTTTACTTTAAGCCTGTGGGAGTCATTGCATATGAGATGTGTCTCTTGAAGACAGCATACAGTTGGGTTTTGCTTCTTTATCCAACTTGTCACTCTGTGCCTTTTAAGTAGGGTATTATAGCCTGTTTACATTCAAGGTTAATATTGATATGTGTAGATTTGTCATTATGTTGTTATGTAGACTTGTTATGTTATGTAGTTGCTTTATAGTGTCAATGGTCTAGATACTAAAGTGTGTCTTTGTGGTGGCCAGTAATGGTCTTTCATTTCTATGTTTAGTACTGTGTTAAGGACCTCTCATAAGGCAGGTCTGGTGCAAACAACTCCCTTTGCTTATCTGAAAAGGATTTTGTTTCTCCTTCATTGATGAAGCTTAGTTTGGCTGGATATGAAATTTTTGGTTGGAGTTTCTTTTCTTTAAGAATGCCAAAGCTGGGCACAGTGACTCATGCCTGTAATCCTGGCACTTTGGGAGGCTGAGGCAGGAGGATTACTTGAGCCCAGGAGTTTGAGACCAGTCTGAGCAATATTGTGACACCTTGTCTCCCCAAAAAATTTTTCTAAAAATTAGCTGAGCATGACGACATGTGCCTGTAGTCCCAGCTACTTAGGATGCTGAGGTGGCAGGATCACTTGAACCTGGGAGAAGGAGGTTGCAGTGAGCGAAGATTGCACCACTGCCATCCATCCTGGGTGACAGAGTAAGACCCTGTCAAAGAAAATGCTTAATATAGGCCCTCAAACTCTTCTGGCATGTAGGATTTTTGCTGAAAGATCTGCTGTTAGCTTTGTATGTTTCCCTTTGTAGGTAACCTACCCCTTCTGTCTAGCTGCCCTTAATATTTTTTCTTTCCTATTGACCTTGGAGAATATCATGACTGTGTCTAAGAGGATGGCTGTTCTATGTAGTATCTCACTGGGGCTCTCTGAATTTTCTGAGTTTGAATGTTGACCCCTCTAGCAAGGTCAGGGAAATGTTTTGAACCGTGTTCTCCATTATATTTTCCAAGTTTCTTGCTCGCTCTCTCCCTCTCTTTCAGGGCTACCAATGAGTTTTAAATTTTGGTCTCTACATAATCCCGTATTTCTTGGGGATTTTGTTCATTCTTTTTTATTCTTTTTTCTGTATTTTTCTCCGACTGAGTAGGTTTGAAGACCTGGTTTTTGAACTCTGAGATTCTTTCCTCAGCTTGGTTTATTCTGCTGTTAATATTTCCAATTGTATTATGAAATTCTTGCAGTGAGTTTTTCAGCTCTATCAGATCAGTTTGGTTCTTTCTTAAAACGGCTATTTTGTCTTTCGCCTGTTGATCATTTTACTGGGTTCCTTAGATTTCTTGGGTTGGGCTTCAACTTTCTGCTGAACCTTGATGATCTTCATTGCCATCCAGAGTCTGAATTCTAGGTCTGTCATTTCAGCCACTTCAGCCTGGTTAAGAACCATTGCTAGGGAGCTATGTGGTTGTCTGAAAGTAAGAAAACACTCTGGCATTTTGAGTTGCCAGAGTTCTTGCTTTCTGGCAAGAACATCAGCCCAGACAAATTGTTTTTCGTCTGTCTGGGCTGATGTTCCTTTACTATTTGAAGTTGCTGTCCTTCAGATGGGGCTTTTTCCTTTATATTCCTTGATGCCATTGAGATTTACTGTGGCATAAGTCGGGTTTAGTTGACTGGCTTTGTTTCTGGATGATTTGAGAGGGTTCGGGCTCAGCTTAGTGCTCCTGGGCTGCATGTTCGTGGCTTTTGTTTGCTGGCCCCTTGAGGTTAAGTTCCTCCTGTACTGGAGGGTTAGAGGTGTTCCTGGTTCACTGGCAACCACACTTCAATGCGGCAGTGGCAGAAGGGTCCACACTCATGTGTAATGCCAATAGTGGCTGGGTAGTAGCACAGTGAGGTCTGGGCATGTGCACCAGTGGTGGTGGCACAGCAGGGTCCATGTTTGCAGTGTATCAGCAGTGGCAAGACAGCAGCATAGTGGGGTCTGCATGTACCAGTGGTGCACTGGTGGGGGTGGGGCTGTGGTGCCAAGGTCCTTGCACCATGTGCATGCTAGTAAAGCGATTTGGGGAGGCCATGGTTGAGTCATGCCAGCAGAGTAGTTGGGGGAGGCTGCAGACAGATGTGTGCTGGCAAAGCAGTGTGAGGAGGCTGTTGGTGGGTGTGCATCGGCAGGGTCCATCTGATGGTTAAGTGGCACGTGCTGGTTAAGGAGCTATGGTGGTGGCCACCAGGAAGTACCCCAGTTGGGCATCTGAGGCCACATTGCAAGTGAGCACAAAAGGGGCTAGCAGACAGGGGGCACTCAGATAAGACTGGCCCCATCACATGGACAAGACTGCCCTGCTCTGTCTAGCTCCAACAGTCAACAGAGGCCGAAGCCACTGAGAGGAGCATGGCAGGCCTTGGGGGCTTGGCGTTGCTGACTATACTCCACTATAGCCATTCCTGTGCCAAACCCTTTGGGCTCCACACAGGGTGGAGTCTTCTCCCTGCCACTTCTCCAGGCAGTTCTCTCTGCCAACTTAAGTGTCTGCGGAGGTCATGAGGTCTTCTGCATCTAAGATTCCAGAGGTCCATGACAAGAGTGGGCCGCTCCTCACCTCTTTAACTCACCCCTTCCCCAGGAGCCACCAGGGGCTGGGAATGAGTCCTGGTACTTGGCAGCCCAGTGCAGTGTTCCCAGCTTCTACCCAGGGTCTGTGTCCTCCCTCCAACCACCCTCAATGACTTCCTTCTGCAGATCTGCTTCGAGTGTGCTGGTCTTCCTGATGGTCTGGTCTCTTGGTGGGAGATGCTCTTCCTGGCTGTGTCTAGTCGACTGTCTTGTTTCTCCTCCTCTTTTCTCAGTTCCTGGAGGATGGAAGCCTGAGTTAAGTGTGCCAACATGATCAGATTCTCTTGGGTGTTCTCTTCCTTTACACACAGTCACCTTCTTGCTGTGTGCTCACATGATTTCTTATTTGTGCATGTAATTTCTTGGCTTTTCTGGTGTTCCAGAGTTCTCCCTATGGATCTCCTAGTATCTGCAGGTCACAGGGTGACAGAGGCTGCAGCCAAGTCACCTGAGGCCTCCCAGAAAAAAGGGGATGCAACACTGCAGACGGGACTCTGAGCTTCCCCATCAAATTGTGGAAGATGCTACACCATGCTGGGTTTGTAATTTCTTAGCCTGTTATTAATGTAGATGTAATTTTCTTATATAGTATTTCTAATTAATTCATTTTTATGACTTCTTATTCCTTCATATTACTTATACTTTATTTTGTCTCTTTGAGTTTATTTTTTGTATATCAGTTTTTAGTTTGTATGTTCCTATAATTCTGCTTCATATAGTTTTTGCTTTTTATGTTGTAATCATAATACTCAAGTATCTAGGTATTTTCATCTGTATGTTTGAATTGAGGTTTTTACCTGTTTTGTCAGGTAATGTGTACTGAGAGAAGGGTTCAAAAGGCCAATTTTTTTTCTCTTCAGCTGTTCTTGTACATGTGCAGATGTGCAGGTTTGTTACAGGTAAACATGTGGCGTGGTGTTTTGCTGCACAGATCATACCATCGCCTACGTATCAACCAGCATCCATTACCTATTCTTCCTGGTGCTCTCCTTCCCCTCGCCCTCCCCAACAGGCCCCAGTGTGTGTTGTTCCCCACAATGTGTCCAGGTGTTCTCATTGTTCAGCTCCCAGTTATAAGTGAGAACATGCGGTGCTTGTTTTCTGTTCCTGTGTTAGTTGGCTGAGGATAACGGCTTCCAGCTCCATCCATTTCCCTGCAAAGGACATATCTCATTCCTTTTCATGGATGCATAGTATTCCATTGTGTATATGTACCACGTTTTCTTTATGCAGTCTTTCATTTATGGGGATTTAGGTTGATACCATGTCTTTGATACTGTGAATAGTGCTGCAGTGAACATACGTGTGCATGTCTCTTTACAAAAGAATGATTTGTATTCCTTTGGGTATATACCCAGTAATGGGATTGCTGGATCAAATGGTATTTCTGGTTCTAGGTCTTACAGGAATCACCACACTGTCTTCCACAGTGGTTGAAGTTATTTACACTCCCACCAACAGTGTAGAAGCATTCCTTTTAATCTGCAACCTTCCCGCCTTCTGTTGTTGAATTTCTACTGTGAATTTAAGAAAGATTAACCTTCTAAAGATAGGTGGTAACTGCAAGAGTCTACAAGAGTCATTAAACTGGGATGCAGATCTTACCTCTTTGAAGGATAGGGATAGAGGGAAAGAAGAAAGGAAGGGATAGAGGGAAGTAGAAAGGAAGGGATGGAGATAAGGAGGGAAAGGGAAGGAGGATAGGAAGGAATGTGAGGGGAGGGAGGGAGGGAACGTGGTGGGGCAGAGAGGGAGAAAGTATGGGAGGAAGGAAGGATGGGATGGAGGAAGGGATGTTTTTAGACAACTTATAATTGAATCCAGTAACTCTGGAAGGAAGAGAGAAGGAAAGGAGGGAGGGAGAGGGAGATAGATCTTAGCCTGCAAGGAGGGAGGGAGGCAGGGATCTTAGCTTGCAAGAAGGGAGGGAGGAGGGGAAGGCAGGAGGGATTTTAGCCTCCAAGGAGGATGGGAGAGAGAAAGCCCTTGGAGGATCTTAATTGCAAGGAGGGAAGGAGAAAGGGAGAGAGGGAGGGAGAGAGGGGTCTTAGCCTGCAATGCAATCCAAAGAACATTTGGCAAAGTTGATAGGAACTCTCATAGATCTACCTTAGCATCCCTGCTGTACTCAGTCATTCGTTGGGGGCATCTCATAAAAGTATGATCTCGGTGTAAACATGATGATGATTCAGAGCAGAGCAACTGGGGCCATCAGCCACTGACACTTCTTGCAGTAGGAGGTCTGAAGGGTACATTCTCATGACCCCCATGCTCCCCACCACTCTATTTTATGACCTTTACTTTGAATTATCCTGAATTTCCTATGAGAATATTAATCTTTCAGTAGCTATATTGATAGCAAGTTGTTTCTTTATTTCCTCCCTTTACTTGCAAATCTTTAAAAATTTCTTTTCATTCTCTCTGCTTTGACTCATTTTCCTTATGCTTTCCTTTCTAGGTTATGTTTTTCTGTCTTACCTAGGAAAGCTTCATCTCTACTAATAAGCCAACAAGTATTAAGTCTTTTCTTAAAACCTTTCATTTTCTCTAGCAGAAAGAGACCTTATATTAACTTATAAATTTCTAGGGTAAGAGGACCATCTTTAAATATACTGCAATGGTTAACTAGTTCCCTTGATAATCATAATCTTGATATCTCACACACTTCTCTCAGAAGCTCCCTTTTATGAACTAATCCATTATTCTCATGTTAGCTGAACATAGTCACCAGTCTCCTAATTGAGAGCCTGGCTACTTCTCTATTCCTTATTGTTAGTTTTATCTATTGTACCATGTCCTTGATGCTTGTAACTCTGTTGGAATGCCAAAAATCTTTTCTTCTTCAGCAAAACATTTAGCACATACATAAATGTTAGCCCTTTCCTCGAGAAGCAGTATGCTACTTTCTTCTTCCCAGCTGTTTTCTGTGTGTTCATAAGGCTTGAAATTCTTTGGAATGTTTTCAGACAACTTGTAATTGAATCCAGTAACCTGTTTCTTTTTTTGTTTGTTTGTTTGTTTGGTTTTGTTTTTGAGATAGGGAGTCTTGCTATGTCAACCCAGGCTAGAGTGCAGTGGCACAATCTTGACTCACTGCAACCTCCACTTTCTGGGTTCAAGCGATTCTCCTGCCTCAGCCTCCCGAGTAGCTGAGATTACAGGTGCCTGCCACTGCACCCAGCTAATTTTTGTATTTTTAGTAGAGACAGGGTTTCATCGTCTTGACCAGGCTGGTCTCGAACTCCAGACCTCATGATCCACCCGCCTCGGCCTCGCAAAGTGCTCAGATTACAGGTGTGAGCCAACGCGCCCGGCCGAATCCAGTAACCTCTTAAGTGAATTCCGTTTCATCAGTTACTTACCCCCACTTCTCCCATACTCTTACCCACAACCAATCTGCTGTTCTTTTTCTGAAATAACTTATTTTCAGAATCCAATTTAATTAAAATATTGCTCAAGAATTTTAAGTGATCACCTGTTATTTTACAAATCAAATCCAAAATATAACCTCTTTTAATATCATTTGAGGGCTCTTTCAGGGCCTCTCTAGTCTATCATTAGTCTTGTTTTAATAATAAAATTAGGTAACACTTATAAAATATTAGGCACCATGCTAAGTACTATATACCTGTTTTTAATTGCACCTAATCTTCTCCACAACAAACTTCTGTGGTGGGTAGTTTTATTATTCCCCCATTACATTAAGAAACTGGTCACGTAACTTGTACATGATCACTTGCCTACCTTATAAGAGGAGGAGCAGGGATTCTAATCAACTCTGTTTGATCAGGACTCATAATCACTATCAAGCTATATGTTTTTCCAGCCATCATTATAGTATTCTAATGATAGTCTTTCTAACTTTACTCTTTGGATAAACAGTATTTTCCCCAAGGTCATAATGGCATTATTTCCTCTCTACCAAAGCATATTAGTCACTTAAAAAACCCTTCTGAAGACCCATTATTTGTAGTAGGCCATTCTACACTGACCATTCCTCTTAGATTTGATTTCCTCCATACTCAGGTTTTTATGTAAATACTAACGTTAGCCGATTTTTTGTCCTCTAGGTACTTGGCATGTGATTATCTTCCAACCAACCTGTAAGTTCTGGAGATTGTGTCTTCTACATTTTTTGGTGTGTCTTTTGTGCCTGGTGGCATTACAGGCACAAAGTGCATGTTAAGAAAATATTTTAAATTATTTTTAATTTTTTGTGGGTAAATAGTAAGTATATATTTATAGAGTTCATGAGATATTTTGGTACAGGTATGCAATGCGTATAATCATATCATGGAAAATCCATCCCCTCAAGCATTTATCCTTTGTGTTACAGGCAAGCAAATTATACTCTTCAAGTTATATTAAAATGTACAGTCAAATTATTATTGACTATAGTCACCCTATTATGCTATCAAATACTGGGTCTTATTCATTGTTTCTGTTTTTTGTTTTTTGTTTTTTTCCTTCTTTGTACCCATTAACCATCCCCACCAACCTCCTCTCCACCCTCCCACTACCCTTCCCAGCCTCTGGTAACCATCTTCCTACTCTCTATGTCCATGAGTTCAATTATTTTGATTTTCAGATTCCACAAATAAGTAAGAACATGCAATGTTGGTCTTTCTGTGCCTGGCTTATTTCACTTAGCATAATGACCTGGGCTTCCATCCATGTTGTTGCAAATGATAGGATCTCATTCTTTCTGTGGCTAATACTCCATTGTGTGTATGTACCACATTTTCTTTATCCATTCATCTGTTGATGAACACTAAGTTACTTCCAAATCTTGGCTATTGTGAACAGTGCTGCAATAAACACTGAGAGTGTAGATAACTCTTTGATATAATGATTTCCTTTCTTTTGGGTGTATACTCAGCAGTGGGATTGCTGGATCATATAGTAGCTCTTTTTTTAGTTTTTTGAGGAACCTCCAATATATTTTATCCATTGTAGTTGTACTAATTTACATTCCCACCAATAGTGTATAAGGGTTCCCTTTTCTTCACGTCTTCACCAGCATTTATTATTGCCTGTTATTTGGATAAAAGCCATTTAACTGGGGTGAGATGATATCTCATTGTACTTTTGATTTGCATTTCTCTGATGATCAGTGATGTTGAGCACCTTTTCATATGCCTGTTTATTGTTTGTATGTCTTCTTTTGAGAAATGTTGATTCAAATCTTTTGCCCATTTTTCAACTGGATTATTAGATTTTTTCCTATAGAGTTGTTTGAGCTCCTTATATATTCTGGGTATTAATATTTTGTTAGATGGGTAGTTTGCAAATATTTTCTCCCATTCTGTGGGTTTTCTCTTCACTTTGTTGATTATTTCCTTTGCTGTGTAGAAGATTTTTAACTTGATATGTTCCCATTTGTCCATTTTTGGTTGCCTGTGCTTGTGGGGTATTACTCAAGAAATTTTTGCCCAGACCAGTGGCCTGGAGAGTTTCCCTAATATTTTCATGTAGTAGTTTTGTAGTTTGAGTTGTTAGATTTAAGTATTTACTCCATTTTGATTTGATTTTTATATATGTCAAGAGATAGGGAGTCTAGTTTCATTTTTCTCCATGTGGATATCCAGTTTTCCCAGCACCTTTTATTGAGGAGACTGTCTTCCCTAATGTATGTACTTGGCACCTTTGTCAAAAATGAGTTCACTGGATGTGTATGGATGTCTTTCTGGGTTCTTTATTCTGTTTCGTTGATCAATGTGTCTGTTTTATGCCAGTACCATGCTGTTTTGGTTACTATAGCTCTGTAGTATAGTTTGAAATCAGGTGTTGTGATTCCTCCAGTTTTGTTCTTTTTGCTTAGATTAGCTTTGGCTATTCTGGATCTTTTGTAGTTCCATATAAATTTCAGGATTTTTTTTTTCTCTTTCTGTGAAGAATGTCATTGGTATTTTGATAGGGATTGCACCGAATCTCTGGATTGCTCTGTGTAGTATGGAAATTTTAACAATATTGATTTTTCCAATCCATGAACATGGAATATTTTTTCATTTCTTGGTGTCCTCTTCAGTTTCTTTCATCAGTGTTTTATAGTTTTTGTGTTTTCTTGTTTGTTTGTTTTTGAGATGGAGTCTCCCTCTGTCGCCCAGGCTAGAGTGCAGTGGTGTGATCTCGGCTCATTGCAACCTCCGCCTCTCATGTTCAAGCAATTCTCCTGCCTCAGCCTCCTGAGTAGGTGGGATTATAGGCGCCTGCCATCACGTCCAGCTAATTTTTGTATTTTTAATAGAGATGGGGTTTCGCCATGTTGGCCAGGCTAGTCTCAAACTCCTGACTTCAAGTGATCTGCCCGCCTTTGTCTTCCAAAGTGCTGGGATTACAGGCGTGAGCCACTGCAATCAAACAGTGTTTTATAGTTTTAATTACAAAGATCTTTCACTTCTTTCATTAATTTCTAGATATTTAATTTTAGTTGTGGCTGTTATAAATGGGATTACTTTTTTATTTCTTTTTCAGCGTTTTCACTGTTGGCATATAGGAATGCTACTGATTTTTGTATGTCGATGTTGTATCCTGCAACGTTACTGAATTTGTCTATTATTTCTGACAGTTTTCTTGTGGATTCTTTATGTTTTTCCAAATATAAGATTATTTCATCTGCAAACAAGGATAATTTGACTTCTTCCTTTCCAAGTTGAATGTCCTTTATTTATTTCTCCTATCTGATTGCTACAGCTAGGACTTCCAATACTATGGTGAATAACAGTGGTGAAAGTGGGCATCCTTGTCATATTCCATATCTTAGAGGAAAGTTTTTCCATTTGTCCCCATTCAGTATGATACTAGCTGTGGGTCATGATAGATGGTTTTATTATTCCTTCTATACCCAGTTTTTTGAGGATATTTATCATGAATGGATGTTGAATTTTATCAAATGCTTTTTCAGCATCAATAGTGATTTTTGTTCTTTATTGTCTTGATATGATGTATCACATTGGTTGATTTGCATATGTTGAACTATCCTTGCATCCCTGGGATAAACCCCACTTAATCATGTTGAATAATCTTTTCAGTGTGTTGTTGAATTTGGTTTGCTAGTATTTTGTTGAGGGTTTTTGCATCAATATTCATCAAAGATATTGGCCTCTAGTTTCCCTTTTTTGATATGTCTTTGTCTGGTTGTGGTATCAGGGTAATAACGTCCTAGTAGAGTAAGTTTGGAAGTATTCCCTCCTCCTCTATTTTTTGAAACAGTTTGAGTAGGATTTGTGTTAGTTCTTTAATTGTTTGGTAGAATTCAGCAGTGAAGCCATTGAGTCCCAGGCTTCTCTTTATAGGGAGACTTTATCATGGCTTCAGTGTCATTACTTACTATTTTTCTGTTCAGCTTTTGGGTTTCTTCATGGTTCAATTTTAGTAGGTTGTATGTGTCTAGGAATTTGCTCATTTCTTCTAGATTTTCCAATTTATTGGCTTTTCCAACTTAGTGGCTCCTAGTAGCCACTAATGATCCTTTGAATTTGTATGGTATCAGTTGTAATGCCTCCTTTTTCATCTCTGATTTTATTTATTTGGATCTTTTCTTTTTCTTCTTAGTCTAGCTGAAGGTTTGTCAATGTTGTTAAACTTTTCTGAAAACCAATACTCTTGTTTCATTGGTCTTTTGTATTGTTTCCTTCATTTCAATTTTATTTCCGCTCTGATATTTATTATTTCTTTTCTTCTGCTAATTTTGTGTTTGATTAGAACTTGCTTTTCTGGTTCTTTAAGATGCATCATTAAGTTTTTTATTTGACATGTTTCTTCTTTTTTGATGTAGGCACTTGTAGCAAGAAACTTTCCTCTTCATACTACTTTTGCTGTATCCTATTGGCTTTGGTATGTTGTGTTTCCATTATTATTTGTTTCAAGAAATTTTTCAATTTTCATCTGAATTTCTTCATTGACCTACTGCTCATTTAGGAGCATGTTGTTTAATTTCTATGTATTTGTGTAGTTTCCAGAATTATTTTTGCTATTTATTTCTAGTTTTATTCCAGAAGATGCTTGATATTATTTCAATTTTTAAAACTGTTTTAAGATCTGTTTTGTGACCTAACATATGGTCTCTCCTTGAATGGCCCATGTGCTGATGAGAAAGATGTGTATTCTGTAGCTGTTGGATGAAATGTTTTGTAAATATCTATTAGGTCCATTTGGTCTATAGTGCAGATTAAATTTGATGTTTCTTTGTTGATTTTCTGTGTGGATGATCTGTTCAGTGCTGAAAGTGGGGTGTTGAAGTCTCCAGCTATCATCATATTGGGGCCTATATCTCTCTTTATCTCTAATAATATTTGCTTTATATATCTGGGTGCTCCTCAATACAGCTTCCACCTCCCAAGCTCAAGCAACCCTCCTACCTCAGCCCCCGAAGTAACTGGGATCACAGGCATGTGCCACCATTCCTGATTAATTTTTTTGTAGTTTTGGTAGAGATGGGGTTTTGCCATGTTGCTCACACTTGTCTCAAAGTGCTGAGTTCAGGAAATCCTCCTGCCTTGGCCTTGCAAATTTCTTGGGATTACAGGCGTGACCCGTTCTGCCCAGCCTCAGTCTGTGTATTTTTATTGGAGAGTTTAGTCCATTTACATTCAATGTTGTTATTGATAAGTAGGAACTTACTCCTGACATTTTGTTACTTGTTTTCTGGTTGTTTTACAGTCTTCTCTTCCTTCTCTCTGTCTTTCCTGTCTTACGTTCAGTGAAGGTGATTTTCTCTGGTGGCATGCTTTAATTTCTTGCTTTTTATTGTTCGTGTGTCTGTTTTATGTTTTTCAATTTGAGGTTACCATGGGGTTTGCAAATCCTGTCTTATAAACCATTATTTCACATTGATGATAACACTGATTGCCTAAACAAGCAAACAAAAATGTAAAAAGAAAAATAATAAACACTCTACACTTTAACTTCTACCCCATGCTTTTTACCTTCTTCTTGTTTCCCTTTACATCTTATTATTCTATGTCTTGGAAAGCTGTTGTAGCTATTATTTTTGATTGCTTCATTATTTAGTCTATTTAAGTCAAGACAAGTTTACACACCACAATTACAGTGTTATAATATTCTGGTTTTCTGTGTGCTTACTATAACCAGTGAGTTTTGTACTTTCAAATGATTTTTTTCTTGCTCATTAACATCCTTTTCTTTCAGATTGAAGAACTTCCTTTAACATTTCTTAGAGGACAGGTCTGGTGTTGATGAAATCCCTCAGCTTTTGTTTGTCTCGGAAGGTCTTTATTTCACCTTCACCATTAAAGGATATTTTCACCAGACATACTATTCTAGAGTAAAAGGGTTTTTTTTTTTTTTTTCTTTAGCACTTTAAATATGTCATGCCACTCTCTCATGGCCTGTAAGGTTTCCACTGAAAAGTCTGCTGCCAGACACATTGGAGCTCCATTGTATGTTATTTATTTCTTCCTGCTCTTAGGATCCTTTCTTTATCCTTGACCTTTGGGAGTTTGATTATTAAATACCATGAGGTAGCCTTCTTTGGGTTAAATCTGCTTGATATTCTATAACATTCTTTTATTTGAATGTTGATATCTTTCTCTGTGTTTGGGATGTTCTCTGATACTATGCCTTTGAATAAACTTTCTACCCCCATCTCTTTCTATACCTCTTCTTTAAGGCCAATAACTCTTAGATTTGCCCTTTTGAGGCTATTTTCCATATCTTGTAGGTGTGCTTCATTTTTTTTAAATTATTTTTTCTTTTGTCTCCTCTGACTATGTATTTCCAAATAGCCTGTCTTCAAGCTCACTTATTCTTTCTTCTCTGACGCATTCTTCAGCATGTCATTGCATTTTTCAACTCTAGGATTTCTGTTTAATTCTTTTTGATTATTTCAATCTTTTTGTTAAATTTATCTGATAGAATTCTGAATCCTTCCTCTGTGTTTTCTTGAATTTCTTTGAGTTTCTTTAAAACAGCTATTTTGAATTCTCTGTCTGAAAGGTCATATATCTCTCTTTTTCTAGGATTGATTCCTCCTGCCTTATTTAGTTCATTTTGGTGAAGGTCATGTTTTCCTGGAGGTGTTCGTTGGTGTCTGAGCATTCAGAAGCTAGGTATTTATTCTAGTCTTCACAGTCTGGGCTTGTTTTTGCCTCTCCTTCTTGAGAAGACTTTCCAGGTATTCACAGGAACTTTGTCCATAAACCCAATTATGCTGTGGTTTATGCAGATTCGTAGACCTACCACCTCGGTGGTCATGGATAAGACCGAGAAGAATTCTCTGGGCTAGCAAAGACTCTTGTTTTTTTCCCTTACTTTCTCCCAAAAATACTGATTCTGTCTCTGTGCTGAGCCACTTGTAGTTGGGGCTATGCTGATGTAAGCACTCTGTGGGTACCACCACTGGGACTGTGCTGGGTCAGACCTGAAGCCAGCACAGCACTGGGCCTTGCCCAAGGCCTTTCCCTTTGGGATGGTGAGTTCCCCCAGGTCCTAGGTGTGTCCAGAGATACTGTCTGGGAGCCAGGGATTGTGGAGTCAAAAACCTTAGCAATTTACGTAGTGTTCTATTCTATTGTGGCTAAGCTAGCACTCAAACCAAAACACACATTCCTTCTCACTCTTTCCTCCCCTTTCCACAGGCAGAAGAGTCTCTGCCTGTAGTCACCACCTTTGCTGGTGCTCAGGGAGTTGTGCCAAGTCATCACTGATGTTCACTTAAAGCCCAAGGGCTCTTCTGTCAGCTTATAGTGAATGCTGCCAGGCCTGGGGCTCATCCTTCAAGGCAGTAGGCGCCCCTCTCGCCCAGGGCAGGTCCAGAAATGCTGTCTAAGAGCCGAGGCCTGGACTTGGAGACCCCAGGAGCCTCCTTGTTGCTCTACCCAACCATGACCAAGCTGATACCTGATTTTTGATTCTTGTGACAGTGCTTTTGTGTGTGCATATTGTTGTTAAAATGTGGTGTTCCCATAGCAGGGACCAATGGTCGAGGCTTCTGTTCTGCCATCTTGCTTCTCCTCCCTTCAGGAAATGTTTGTTAAACAAAAAAAGAAGTTGTTTCAGCTGATGAGGGGAGCGTTCATTTTTCCATCTTTTCTTACAGAAGCAGGAAGATTGATGGCTTGGTATTATATTACATTTGAGACGGTGAAGAAATTTTATACAATCAGTGGAAAAGAAACCTTATCAGATCTGGTAAATTAATTTTCACTAGAAAATAAATATATAATGATAGAGTATAAAATAATATTTGAGAAACAACTAATTTGTGTATCTCATATAATTTGGGAATGAATGAGCAGAAAAGAAAGCATTTCTAAGAATGCTTATGTTTCCTCTGGTATAATTCTGATCATGAGATATGGAATAATTCTTAGAATATATTATATTTTCTATTTTAACTCTTAGGCTAAGAAAATTTATATACAAAACTAAAGTAGGTATGGCAACTGCTTTACAACTTAGGTGATAATGCTAATTACCTTGGTAGTGGCTACAGAATGTAATAATATGTAAGAAAGATTCCAAGATGATGTGGTGTGATATATTAGGAAAGTCTGCCATGAGCGAAGGACAGTGAGTTGCATGCAGCATGTGTGCCACGTACTTGCAACCCTTCCCTAAATCTTTTGGGTCAGAATAGTGAGAACAATGGAAATAGAATAGTATTGGTGATGACCCAGATAAAAGAACTGACTGTAGAGAAAATGAGAATAATAACTGGTTATGCTAAAATGTCCACAATGGGGTAACTTTGCAGCTGCAGCAGTGAACAGAACCATAGGCATGTCATTGGTACATACTAATTGCATTGGTCCTTTCTCCCTTTACTTAGGACATGAATGTGAAACAATATTTATAAAAGAAAATATTTACTCTCAAATTTAAGCCATTCATTTTTATTAAAATATCTAATTTGATTACTGTGGTAAGATTATTATAGTAAAAATTACACAGTAGATTTCCAGTTATGATTGAGGAGTCACATAAACAACAATTGATGAAAGATAGAAGGTTTGTATTTTTGTGTAAACATTATTCTTAACTAAGGAGAAATCAAAGAGTTAAAAACACACACTATTAACATTAACTCATCTGATCTGGAGTTTAGCAAGTGTGTAAGAAAATTAAAACAAGTGTTAGTTCCATTTTAGATATGTGGGAAACCAAAGCACAGAGACTGCTTTGTTTGTCATCCGGCAGAAGTAGGCTCTAGAATCCAAATTTCCTAGTATCTAAAACATTCTTTCTATGACTAAATTATCCTCCGTTGAGATAATGATTTGCAAACTATAGAACAGAATAGTAGTAGTAGTAGTGTTACTGGTGGGGGTCCTTGCTCCCAGAGCTCCCAAGATGGTAGTGGGCTGCTTCCAAAATGGTGGCAGGCAACTTCCAGGATGGTGGCAAGCCTCATGTTCTCTGACCTGGGGTTCTTGGCCTCACAGATTCCAAGGAACGGAATCTTGGGCCATGAAATGAGTGTTATAGGTCTATTAGAAGCCGTGTTCCCAGAAGAGAACCGTTCAACCCAGTGACTAGTGTTCAGCTCGATTAGGACGAACCCAGGCACTTAGCCATGCAGGAACAACGGCAAGCCTTTAGTCCAATTGGGAGTGGCAGTGGGCGCCTTGCTGGATCAGGAGCACAGTCGACACCCTGCTGGATCTGGAGGGATGGAAGTCAGCTGTGGGTCTGCCACAGCAGCAAACAGCAGTGGTGGATGGCGAGCAAAGCTCAGCTAGAGCTCCAGAAGTAACAAAACACGGACCAGAAGAGTGCAGTTGCAAGATTTAATAGAGTAAAATAGAGTGAAGGCAGGGCTCCCATATAAGGGGAGGGGACCCAAAGTGGGTTGCCATAGCCAGCTGGAATGCTTGGATTTCTTTCCCGATCCTTGTCCCTCCACTGTGCTCTCAGGCAATAGATGATTGGCTATTTCTTTACCTCCTGTTTTGCCTAATGAGCATTTTAGTGAGCTCTCTGATTGGTCGGGTGTGGGCTGAGTTGCAAGCCCCATGTTTAAAGGTGGATGCGGTCACCTTTCCAGCTAGGCTTAGGGGTTCTTAGTCAGCCTAGGAAATTTCAGCTAGTTCTGTCTGTCAGTAGTAACAAAACCAATGTTTATTGAGGACTTATTTATTACTATGTGATAGGCACTGGGCTAGATATTTTAAATTCTATCTTGTTAATCTTTAAAGTCTTATTGGTATAGTCCTGGTGTCTAATGCAAAGTCTGGTATATAATAGGAGTTTGTAAGCATTTGTTAGTGAATGAATGAATCCTTAAAGAAGCAAAATGTATAAAGCAGGTTTTTAACTCTGTTATGTTGATTGATAAAACTGTGATGGTTTAAGGCAGTATGAAAAATAAATAAATGTGGAGAAAGGATGAGAGGATATAAACAAAAAATAGACTTCATTAAATGGACAACTGCTGAAATGTTATAGGTTACACTGATAGCCGGCTGCAAGGAATTTCTAGATATACAGTTAAGGATAAATGAAAAGAAAATACTGAATACTTTGAACAAAGATCCCCATCGGATAACTATCAGGTACAGAAATTGCATATGTTTTAAATAATTTTAAGAGGTTTTATTTAATTAAAATAAATAATAATACATGTTTTGCTGTGTGGTTTTATTTACAGATTTCCAATGGAAGGAAGAATTAAAACAAGAGAAATGAAAGTAAATTGGTAAAGATGATTCATACTTATGAAAGTTTTCTTTTTTTGGTTTTAAAACATATTTTAAATTTGTTTTTCTTAATACAGAAAAAATTACATAAAAATGAGTTAGAATGTGGATGTGAAATTAATTTCTTAGAACTCTCAGACTTTAAAACTGATGATTTGTGAATGCTTTTTCTTAACAAACATTTGTTCAGAGTGTATTCTGTTGAGGCAAGGTGGACGGTTGAAAGCAGACATGCTTCTTATGCTTCTCATTGTCAGGAGCTTTCAAGTTAGCTTGAATGAGAGTAATACATTTGTATTATTTGTAAATTGTGGACAGTATGAAAACCTGTGTAATAAATGTCTACTGAATGGTAGTGGCATTCTGGTAGAGACAAAGAGTAAAAGCAAAATCATTAGTAAAGGAGTGTGTATGTGACAGTGGATGACTATTCTGCCAAAAATGGGGAGTTTGTACAGAGATTAGTAATTGAAAGAGTAAATTAAGGTTACACTGTAACTTGTGACTTTTAGCAGTTTGCAATCACAAATGCAATGATACTGTTCTCTGTTATGCTAAGTGCTTGGCTTTCTGAGGATGTAGGTCTTAGTGTTATATAATTTAAGGTGAAATGATCTTTTTTAATGTGGCTCAATAAAACCAATTAGCCAAAGAATTTATTTTTCCTCCATAGCTAGAGGAGGCCATTCTTTCTTTGGGATTCTTCCTGACATCTCATTAAATTTTATCTTCCAAATACCTTTAAGTCTATAAAATAGTCTTCTCATTGTTGTTTACAATTCATCAGGCAGATTTGTAGCGTGTACCACTGAAGTTAATGTTTATTTTCTTAGCTGTACTTCTATATTCAAATATTTATTTCTATAAATTCATATATCCTTAGAGATCATAGTAAATAAACTTAAGAGATCATAGAGCCCAATCCTCTCATTTTACAAATGACATAAATGATGCCCATATAAGTTATGACTTCACCAAGGTTATGTTGCTATCTAGAACTCTTGATTTTCTCATCTTTCCCCCCAGTATACTGTGTTGCATAAATTATTGAGTCAAATTAAATCAAGTATTTTTCCACACTCATTTTCATGGGAACACTTTATTTGAACTTTCAGTGCTTCCATTAACTTTGCCTTGGCCGGGCGCAGTGGCTCAAGCCTGTAATCCCAGCACTTTGGGAGGCCGAGACAGGCGGATCACGAGGTCAGGAGATCGAGACCAGCCTGGCTAACACGGTGAAACCCCGTCTCTACCAAAAAAATACAAAAAACTAGCCGGGCGAGGTGGTGGGCGCCTGTAGTCCCAGCTACTCGGGAGGCTGAGGCAGGAGAATGGTGTAGACCCGGGAGGCGGAGCTTGCAGTGAGCTGAGATCTGGCCACTGCACTCCAGCCTGGGTGACAGAGCGAGACTCCGTCTCAAAAAAAAAAAAAAAAAACTTTGCCTTAAATTGGGTAGTATATTCTTTTGATTGAAGCTGTCAGATTTTAAAGTTTATTATACTTTATAATTTTTTTATACATGTCATAATTTAGATTCCCATTATCATTTCACGCCTTTGTGCGTCTTGTTTAAGCATAGCCAAGAAGAGAGAATGTGTGTATGTGTGGGATGGGGGATTCTTAATCCAAAATTTATAGTCTTTTGGTAGGTGTTGATGGCTAATAGTTACCTTTTTCATGGCTTTATCATATCCCTGTTACTTTGCTGAACTTCAAATCTGTTCTTCTCCAAGTAGATGTTAATCCTCTTAGTTTAGGATTTTATCTTTCAAATTTCTGGTTTCCGCCCTTTTTATTTTATTTTATTTATTTATTTATTTATTTATTTATTTGGAGACAGAGTGTTGCACTGTGGCCCAGGCTCGAATGCAATGGCATGATCTCGGCTCACTGCAACCTCTGCCTCCCAGGCTCAAGTGATTCTCCTGCCTCAGCTTCCAGAGTAGGTTTCACCATGTTGGCCAGTCTGGTCCCGAACTCCTGACCTCAAAAGTGATCCGCCTGCCTCAGGCTCCCAAAGAGCTAGGATTACAGGTGTGAGTCAGCATGCTTGACTCTGCCCTTTTAATTTAAGGCTATTTTTAAATTCTTCCTAGCTTTAATTCCTAGGTCTTCCCTCTTCAGCACTAGCTCTGTTTTCTTTAGCTGGTATTTTTCAGTGAACTGACAGGGTATGATACGGAGCCACCATACAAAGCCCTGGACTTCCCAACTCTGGATTCCCCTTTTACACACAAGAGTAAACTGTGTGTAGACTGATATGGTCTGATCATGAATGTAATTCTAACCAAAGGAATACTTCATCTCATTTAATTCTTTTACTAACCCTGGGTTAGTCATAACTACCATGTAACTCTGCCCCTATTAGTTGAGGTGGTAGAGGTGCCATCTTACCTGAGGCTGTGGCACTTCTCTTTCTACTGAGGACAAGCTCAGGGGTAAGATCACAGGACATCACTGCTTGCCTTATCTGGTGCAGAGAAACAGAGAGCCCTGCCATGGTTCTGTGAAAAGTGTCCTATTTATTATTAGATATATTGCTTTTTAATATAAATAAATATTACTTCAAAAGTCTTATTTTTACTCCAGCAATTTTGTACTCCACATTTGTGCATCCTTAGGTAACTTAACAAGGAGTTTTATTTACCCAGCATTTAAAAGCACCCCATTTACATTTTTCTGTCAGTTCCTTCTTTGATAGTATACTGTGTATCTTTGTAACTATTTCTTATTAGTTGATATAAAATAATTTTCAGAAGCATATACCATAGCCAAAAAGAGTGAATAGTTTAAATTTCTGTTGTATACATCCATTCCAGGAAGTGAGTTGATTACTTCTTTCAATTTTCATGTATCTTCTGCTAAACTAAATCATGAAATATAACTATTCTACCCTTTTTCTTTGTATAGCTGACTGTATTGGTCTTATCAAGAGACCTCCTTCTACTGGAGGAGTTTAGGAAGAAATTTGTTATTTAAAAGAGATCCCCTTAAGAGAGTAATAATACGTACAGTAACTTTAGTTTAGTTAGAACCATCAGTGATTTGCATATCAGTGCCTGATTAGGTAAGTTTATGGGCAAAACAGGTAGTAAAGAACCCGGGATATAGTAGGCACACAGGCACTAGTGTCTTTTTTCTCCTTATGTAACTAACACCTCAAATTTAGTAGCCAAGCAGCTTCTGGTTTTGAATAACCAGCTAATATGCTACTGACCTTCATACACTGAACAGAGTTATCAGCACCTAATACTATGCCTGGCACTTAATAAGCATTTAATAAAAATTTGTTGATTAAAAAAGTTGTATTTGTTGATTAAACAAGTTGTATTATTTTTCTCTAATTCCTTGAAAAGAAATAGTAGAGCCAAAAGATAGAACTGTATTGGAGGAGAATATGAAAACAATTTGAGATAGTTGAGATTAAAGTAACAGTCTCAGTGAAAGTCTCCTGTGATTTTTATCAATCTAGAGATTATAATGAAAGTTGGAGAAGAAATGAGATCTTTTAGAGAGAGAGAGAGAGAGAGAGAGAGAGAGAGAGATTGAGTGAATAAAGAAGAGCAATAAATAAATAAAGACAACTTTGAGGATTTGGGAAAAAGGGAAGGAACTTTTATTATTGACCTGCAATAATAACTATGCAAGATAGTCATGTAGTATTGCAGAAATTAAGGCAGAGAAAAGTTTTAAGAAGGAATGCTTCAGTGAGTGATGTCAAATACTGTAAGATAGATAACCTTTAAAAGGGAGTAACAATTTTTTTCTTTCCCCCAGTCTTATTCAGGCTCAACTAGGATGCATTCCCATACAAGATTTTGCTTTGACGCAAGATACCGCAAAGATTTTCAGACATGGCTCCCGAATTACAAGATGTATGTTACAGGATTAGTGGATTTTAAATATTTTTTCCAATAAACTAGTATATTAGATTTAACACTGGAAACTTTTTTTTTAGGGTTGTCAGATTTTGTAGCTGCTCAAGAAAAGAAGTTCACCGTACTATTGAATAGTTTGATTTTAGCTAAATGTTTTAGGTGTAAACTTTGGGAAAACTCTCTGCATGTATCCAAACAACTGGAAAAAATTGGTAGGTACTGAATATAAGCAGGCAGTTTGGCCATGTCTGCAATTTATTCACTGTTAGTAAAATTATTCTGTGATGATTACAGACCTTCAAGGGAGATATGTGTTTGTAGGCTTAAATAAGTGCTGTACTTTACTTCCAAAAATCTGATTTTCATTTGCTCCTGCTTAAAAGATTCCATTTGAAATCAACTGAATGATATATGAGTACATGAGAAACCTAATAAAAATTAATGCTGTCATTTGAAAATTTTTTCTCATACCAGGAGGGAAATTTGGTTATAATAATTAGGTAACTATGTGATGCCCTCTCTTCCACTTTTATGACTAATATTTTGTTTTGATCTCAATTACAAGGTACAGAGTTAGCAGTCCCAGCTGTTCCTAATTCATTACAGAAAATTATGTCACTTTTTTATGTCTTAATTTTTTTTTTTTTATTTTCAATAACAGTAGGGTATTAATACTGATTTTTCATAGAGATTCTGTAGACAAAAGATTGTGCCTGATTATTTTGTCTATGGGAACCTTGTGTAGTGTGCGCTCTGAGACTATAGGGAGTACCATTTACAAAGGATTTTCCTGTTTGGTACCTGTGAGCTTGTGACCCTATTCCTTCTTAGATAGCTAGAATTCTAAAAAGAGAGTCACTATCTTATGACTGACAGCCTTGTTAGTTTTACAATTTTGTATGCATCTTGGGGGTATCAACAAATTAAATAATGGATTTTTAGGGATGTTTTGATATTTATTTGAACAAAAATTACCAACTGTTTATGAAGAAGTCCTACCTTTTGTATCTGTGAAATTTGAAATCAGTGGGGTAGCAGAGGGCTGACTAGGAAGTCATGGGAGCTGGGGTGAAGGGGAGATTGGCTGGTGCAAGTAAGGGGAGAGATTCTTGATGGAAAGGGTAACCTTCTTACAGAAGTCCTGATAACCAAATACCACATCCATCCCACAAAGGCAAGAGTTCTCAATTGGAAAGGTGGTTCCATACAACATTTAGAAAATTTTGAAATTTGGCTAAGTGATTACTAGTAAATTTCATTATACTTGAAAAAGCCAATCTTTCTGGCTTTCTAGAGTATTGTCAATATGAGCATCCATTGCATTCTGTCCCTTCCAGATTGGTGAAACTAACCTGTTTTCACACATACTCATTACAGCTGAACAGAAAAAAGCAAATATTACCCAGAAAAAAAAAACCCGTATAATAGAAAAGTGAGAGAATCCAAACAAAAAGTTAAATCCAAGTTGTTACTGAGCATCTTGAAAAAAATAATGCATAGAAATTGATTTTAATGGTGGCTATAAACTAAAAAGTTAAAAGTCAATAAATATTTTGAGGGGAAATGGAAATCAACATTGAGGAATTATGAATACTAGAAGCTGTGTCTTAAGAAGAACTAAGAGAAATTCCCAAGAACAAGTAAATATATGAGTAAGGAAATAGTGTCATGCCTTCACTAGTAATATATGTAATATATATGCCTTAGACAAGGTAGTAATATTTTGGAATTTTATACTGCTCAGTGTCTTCTATTTGGGGATTTGGATAAATTCATTCATAAGCATATAAGAATTTTAAATTCTGCCTTCTGACAGTATAAGGAAATAGGAAAATTTCAAAGAAGAAAATGAACTTGATGTTTTTTGTTGTTTGTTTTTGAGATGGAGATTCGCTCTGTTGCCCAGGCTGGAGTACAATGGCATGATCTCGGCTCACTGCAACCTCCGCCTCCCATATTCAAGTGATTCTCCGCCTCAGCCTCCCGAGTAGCTGGGATTACAGGCATGTGCCACCTCGCCTGGCTAATTTTGTATTTTTAGTGGAGACGGGGTTTCTCCATGTTGGTCAGGTTGGTCTCGAACTCCCGACCTCAGGTGATCCACCTGCCTCGGCCTCCTAAAGTGCTGGGATTACAGGCATGAGCCACTAGGCCCAATCGAATTTGATGTATTTAAGGAATAAAATGAAAGCAAGAGTGACTGGAGAGTAGTCAGCAAGAGGAGAGTTAAAAGACATTAGATTTGAGACATAGACTGTAGTCAAGTCATATCAGTAAGGAAATTTGACCCCAGTAAGGAAATTGCCACTTCATTCTAAATGCAGTGGAAAAGCATTGGAAGTTTTAGGCAGTAGAGTAAAATAGTCTGGTTTAGGTACAGAAACATAGAACTGTATTTCTGAGACAGAAATGAGAGCCATAGTTTCATGAAGCAGTATTCCCTTGCTTCATTCAAGCATGATCTTTGAATCATGTTGCCTTTCTTTCAAGCATGAGTACAAAAGTACGTATCTGTTGGTGATTGGCCTATGGATGACATATAGTGAAACTAAACGTCCATCATGTGGACCAGTTTCTCTTTCTTTTATAAAGCAAATGCATATTTTATTTGTCTGAATAAATATGAATAATTGAATAATGTCACAAACCAAATAATCCAACTGAAAACTTTTTACAAAAACTATCAGTTAGTTATTTGACTGGATCTTTAAATTTTTTTTTACTAATTTAGTTGTTATATATTTAAATATATGTTTTATTTAAAGTGGATTATTTTTAAGTTGTTATTTGATTAATTTTCCACAGGTATAACATTGTCAAATGCAATCGTAAATGCTGGTTTGACTTCCTTTAAAAAAATAGAAGAGACAGATGCAAGGGAACTTGAATTGGTATTTATATTCACTTATTCCTAATTCCGGAATTCTATCTAAATTCTGAGGCCTCCCTTTATTTCTATTAAAAGTTATTTTCCTTCTCATAGTCATAAGTATTTTAACTTACCAAGGTTTTGGGTGATAAGCATTATTAAAGCTATGTATTCTAAAAAATATTTTACTGAAAGAATTTCACGTGTTGTGGTAAGGATATAATGATGTAAATATTTTTAGATTTTAAATAGACATCCCCCCTTTGGAACCCAGATAAAAGAAACTGTGATGTATCTACCAAAATATGAACTTAAAGTGGAACAGGTAAATATTTTCTGTTTCTTAGATATTTTATTGTCTTTTCAGAAATAAAGCTACCCATAAATAGGCTTCAGCTGAGTATGAGAAGTAAGATTATTTTTAACACTTTTTATACTTGTCCTTTTTTAAAGATTACAAGATACAGTGATACGACGGCAGAAATATTAGTGACTGTTATATTAAGAAACTTTGAACAGCTACAAACTAAAAGAACAGCGTCGGATTCTCACTATGTTACCTTAATCGTAGGTGATGCAGATAATCAGGTAGTTTATCTGCACAAGATTATGTAAGTATGAAATTCCTGACATTTGATTTTATTTCTAAGCATATACTGTAAAAGAAAAATTCTACTGGAAAAAAACAAAAAAAAAAAGATCATTGTGGGATCAACTAAATTACATTTTCCTGACCCAATAATGGGGTAGTTTGTCTATTTTTCTATTAAAGAAGATACTAACATTGGGTCTGTTTTAAATTGTTATATTGAATACTCAAATGAACAAAGTATAAAACCTATCACCATGGTCTGAAACAAGTGAGTAGATTACCTCTAGGAGGTCTTTCTTATTTCACTGCTTTTCTCCAGTCATTCATGGCCCTAGTATTTTTTGGATGCAGTCTTTCTTCTACTGTCCTCAAAATACACCTTCTACTTCCAAATTAAGATCTAACAAATTACTATAGCTCCATTGTAGGATCCAAACAAACAAAGCAAATGTATAGAGGAGGTACCCTCCCTTATATCTAGTTCTGTTGCATGCCATTCTATAATTTTTACTGCAGCATTTTTCCAGATACTATTATTTTCCCCCACGATATCATAAGCAATCTCTAAGTATCATTGCAGCTATAACTAATACTTTTTTACACTTAGTAGGTTCCAAATATTGAATTATTTAATATTTGTATGAGACAGGTGCTATCCATATTTTGTAGAGGAGAAAATTGAGACAAAAAGAGTTTAATGAGTTTATGATTAATCAAACCTTAATCATGGTCATATAGCTAGTTAATAGCAACATCTAGATTTGAACCCAAGCAATTTGACTCCAGAGCGTAGACTGCCAACCGTATTACTGTACTTGTAAGTTCAGGAATGGCAGTGATTCTGAAATGGGAGTCTCCTAATTGCGCCAGTATACTAGAAGATACCTTCCCAAAAAGTCGCATGCAAGGTTTCTGAAGGGACTGCAGTGACCAGGATATCCCTTTCACTGGTAACTGCTCTCCTGCAGCTAACCATGACCCACTTACAGAGAATATGCTATTGTACAAATCTTTGTTCTCTGTGACTAATAAATCTATGACTATATGAGACTAAAATAAGTTCAGTCATAAAATTGGTTGCTGGTTTGTTTGTAATACTTTTAGATACAAACCATTTTATATCAATTTAAAAATACTATTGAAATTGTTCTCATAATACATGTAACCTACGTATAGCCAGTTTAAAATGGTAGCAATTTAAGGACAAGCCCATGTGCTATTAATACAAAGTATATATTCTTATTGGGACTAACATGAGTAAATGCAAGTTAGAAACAGCTGTAATTAAGAAAATTAGAGATCAGAGGGGGTGACTCACACCTGTAATCGTAGCACTTCGAGAGGCTGACGCAGGAGGATCACTTAAACTTAAAGCCCAGAGTTTCAGACCAGCCTGGGCAACAAAGTGAGACCCTATTTGTACAAAAATAAATGAATAAATAATCTGGGCTTAGTGCCAATGTGCCTGTGGTCCCAGCTCCTCAGGAGAGCGAGGCAGGAGGACTGCCTGAGCCTAGAAGTTTGTGGCTGCAGTGAGGTATGATTGCACCACTGCACTTCAGCCCAGGCAACAGAGTGAGACTCTGTCTCAAAAAAAAAGAAAATTAGTTAATTTTTTAAAAATCATGGTCAAGAGACTGCCTTTGAACTCTGTTTTTCTCCCTCCTTAAAAGTTGGGGAAAGCAGTTTTCAGTAATTGATTTCAGTTACTACTAGAGAGTTTCTTAAGAACAATCAGCCCTTGACGATTAATATGTATTTCATTCAGTGTTTGGATCACTATTTAAACTATACTGTTTTTTAGGGATTCTGTTTTGCTAAAAGCTGGAAATTGGGCTAAAAAGATTGCTGTGAAGAGAGCTCTTAAATCTGAAGATCTTAGCATAAATCTAATAAGTTCTGAATTTGGTAAGTTAATTGAAGTAATGAAGATGTGAATATAAATAACATAATTGCATTTAAAAATTACATCCTTTATGCTGGTACAGAAAAACAGTAAAAATGGTATAATGCAAAAATAATATATTTAGATAATGTGAATAAACTTTAAAGGAAGTTTCATGTATTTAGGTATGTAAAAGATATCGTGGACCAGGATGCCATAATTAAAAGTTTATCTTTTCATTTATAGTTATTTTATTTTCCTAGATAGTTAAATTGCAGTTATTGTTGGAAGATTTTTATTTTTATAATGATCAATGTATAATTTTTTAGTTGTCGTATTTTTTAACCTTTCAACATATTTTAACTTTGTGGACTTCTTAGCTCTAGAAGTTATAAAAATATAAGAGAGATAAAAAGAAATGTGTTCTCATATGTGGATTTATATGACTTAAATAAGCATTTGTATACTTTTTTTTCATTTTCCAGTTGGGCTTGATGTTCAGCAGAAATTTACAGTCTTTTACTTAGAACCCAAGAGGTTTGAAAATCAAATGACTATGCAAAGAAAATCTGAAACACAGATTTCCCATTCTAAACTTTCAGATAGATCTACAGTGGCAGGACCTAATAAAGGTAAATAGCTCTATTAATTCTTATTTTATATTAAAGCAAAAGTATGGCTAGAGAGGAATATCAGTGTTATGGTACTGCAACACTCCGATTGAGGATACTCTGGAATAAGATATTTAAGCTTCATAGTTATTGCATTAATAGTATATAGTAGAGATTCTTATAGTTAGTATTTGTCAAATTGGGGTGATAATTGGGGAACAAGTTTTTTGATTCACCTTTTGGTATATGTATTAGTCCGTTTTCGTGCTGCTGTTAAAGACATACTTGAGACTGGGAAGAAAAAGAGATTTAATTGGACTTACAGTTTCACATGGCTGGGGAGGCCTCAGAATCATGGTGGGAGTTAAAAGGCACTTCTTACATGGCGGCAGCAAGAGAAAAATGAGAAAGAAGCAAAAGCAGAAACCCTTGATAAACCCATCAGATGTCATGAGACTTATTCACTATCAGAATAGCAAGGGGAAAACTGGCCTCCATGATTCAGTTACCTCCCTCTCAGTGCTTTCCACAACATGTGGGAATTCTGGGAGATACAATTCAAGTTGAGAGTTTGGTGAGGACACAGCCAAACCATGTCAGTATACGTTTTTCCTTTTCCATACTTATGCCATCGTTACAGCCATTGTCAGGGGAGAGCAAGTGATGTACAAGAATCAACAGATCTGTTAAGACAAATCAGAGTGAAAATGAATTATTGTTTTTTATTATGGGAATTTTTCAAACATATACAAAAGTAGATAGAAGTATATGATGAACTTTCATTTACTCATTATCCACTTTAAACAGTAATTAACTCATGGCTACTACTTTCATCTGTACCTCTCTTTAGTTTTTTTCCATCCATATTTTGAAGCAAATTTTAGATATCGCATGATTTCCTCCATACATGTTTCATTATATATCTATCTAAATGGTAAAGATTTTTTTAAACTACAATACTTTAATAAATAAAAACTAATATCCAATATTAAGTCAGGGTTCAAATTGTCTCATAAATATTGTAGATATATTATCATCTTCATACCATCTAGATATACCAGATTAACTCCTGAGTTCTTTTGGCTGTTTCCAGTAGTTTTGATAGTTTCTTTGCTATGCAGAGTAACATGCTGTTCTAGGCTCATCTTGTATACATCTAGCTTCAGTCCCATACATAATAAACCCTTTGTTCAAGAAGCCTTTTTTTTAATGTTAGTAGGTTTCAGAAATCACAATCTGTGTCCTAGAGGAGCTCATTGCCTTTGACTGATCATGATCTCTTAGATTTTTTCATGCATAGAGTTAAGTATTATGTGATTACTTTTTTGTCTTAAAAGACATTATGAATTCATACTTATCAAATCAAATTCAGAGATAACAGAATTTATCCTTAAACTCAATTATCTATATATGCCTTCTATCATGCTGAGAAACTTGGTTCTCAATGGCTCAAAAATAATAGAATATCACTAATTTTCTATCCTTTATATACATTACACACACAATAAACAGTCTGAAAATAGCAGCATCAGACTATCACTCTTAATATGATCATTAAAATTTGAGAATTATTTTACAGGTATTTTTGTTCTTAGACTGTATCTTACTATCTTAGACTATATCTCAATAGTAAAATTATGTGTTTAAAAATCACTTGGAATAGATCCTCTGTGTGCGGCCATGTCACTCTGGATACATATACTTTCATTTGTTTCATTTTATTTTATATTTTTAGGAATAGCTTTTAAAAATTAATTTTGTTTTATAATAATGTAAAACATTTACATGTCTCTGTAATTAAATCTACAAAACAAGCACTAAATATATAAACACTTGCAGCATAGGCAGTCTGCCTTGCAGTGCATTCTCGTTCAGTTGGTCCTATTTTCACCCTTTTGACCCCGTAAGGGGAGCAGTTAACAGACACTGGGGAATTTGAGAGCAGCAGTGTGATTAGTCATGCTCTCTGAATAGTATTGGCAATTATGATAAATAGTAACTGCAGTGAGTAGTGGCAGGAAGAGCACATTTAGAACCATTCTGTGAGCTCATGAACATTCATCTTCTTCCTTTTGAAGAACACAAGAGAGCTTCCATTTCTGGGTAGGATATGGTTTTGTGGTAGGCCAGTGCTTCCCCAGCTACAACTATGAAAACCTTCATACCTTATAAAATTATAATTTTTAGGGCATCAGAGATTTGTGGAAGCAATAAGGACTAAAGGAACTAAAATTCTTATAAAAAAGCTAGGTAGACCATGCCCTATAAAGGGGTTTACATGATCAGCCACTCACCATGTTTGCCTGACAGAGAAAAAGGGAAACCTCTTCTGGTGAAATATAATCTGGAAACCACCCACACAATGTCTGTCATATGATAAAAAAATTATGAGGCCTGCAAAGAGACAAGACCATATGACTGATAATCAACTGTGTAAAGAAACAAGCCAGACATGGTGACACACACTAGTAGGGCTAGATATTCAGGAGGCTAAGGCAGAAGGACTTCTTCAGCCCAGGACTTTGAGGCTGTAGTGCACTGTGATCACGTGTGTGAAGTTGCCACTGCACTCCAGCCTGGGTCACATAGCAAGACCACATCTCTTTTAAAAAAGTATAAAATAATTATGATTAATATTTTCAAGAAAATACAGAAAAAATAGGTAAATGCATGAAAAGATGGAAAGTTTTACCAGATAATTAAAATCTATACAGAGATTTAAATGGACTTTCTAGAACTGAAAATACAGTATCTGAAGTGAAGAGCCAGTTGGGTAGGTTTAACATTAGGTTCAATATAAGCAAATGTAGGATTTGTGGGCTTTGAGACATATCAGTAGAAAATATCCAAATTGAAGCCCAGAGATAAGAGAATGGAAAGAACACAAAGGAATATAATACGCAAAAAAAAAAAAAAAAAAAAAAAAAAAGGTCTAGCATATGCATAATTAAAGTCCCAGAAGCAGAGTAGAGAGAGAATGGGACAAAATTAACCTTGAAAGAGACAATGGCAGAGTCCATTTCAAAATAATAAAAGACATCAACCAACAGATTTAGAATTTTGGTAAACCCCAAACAGAGGCAAATACAGGGAAAACCACACCTGGACACATTGTAGCAAAACTGCTGAAAATGTTAAAATTAGACACATCATTTATGCATTCCCTTCAAAAGAGCAACAGCGAAACTGACAGCTGACTTCTCAACAATAATGATGGAAAACAGAAGACAATGGAATGCCATATTCAAAATTTTACCAACCTAGGTTTCTGCCCAGTGGAAAATATCCTTCACGATGAAAGTGAAAAAAGACATAGAGAAAGAAAATAACTAAATAACTTTATCACTGTTAGTATATTTATCAGCCTGAATTAAAATAAATACTAAGGCCAGGCTTAGTGGCTCATGCCTATAATCCCAGCACTTTGGGAGGCCAAGATGGGCAGATCTCTTGAGCCTAGTAGTTCAAGACCAGCCTAGGTAATGTGGTGAAACCCTGTCTCTACAAAAAAATTAAATTAGTATGGTGACGTGCACCAGTGGTCCCAGCTACTTGGGAGGATCATGTGACCCAGGGAAGTTGAGGCTGCAGTGAGCTGAGATCACACTACTACACTCCAGCCTAGGTAACAGAGTGAGACCCTGTCTCAAAATAAAAAATAAAATAAAATAAATGCTAAAGAGATTTCCTTAGAGGAAAATGATCTCAGATGAAAACATGGATGTACTGGAGGGAATGAAGAAGAGTAGAAAGGATAAATATATGGCTAAATATAAACTGACTATGTAAAACAATAATTGAAATGGCTTTCAGAGTTTAAAATATATGTGGAAATAAAATGCAAAGCAAAAAATTACAAGCTTGCATCTCAAGAATATGCCATATCAAACAATAATGTAACAAGAAAAACAGAAATCAACGATACATAGGATATAAATATACAACAGAGAAAAATCAACAAAGCTGAGATTTGGTTCTTAGAAAAGATAAATAAAATTAAGAACTCTCTATGAGTGAAGACTGATCAAGAGAAAAAGAAAAAACACAAGTAACAATATCAAGAATGAAGAAGAAGATATTACATTGTACATCAAAACGTTACTGAAGATATTCAAAAGCACAAAAACAAGATATTAACAATTTCGTAATGATAAATTTGACATAGTTTGAGTTAAAATGAGAAAATTTATTGAGAAGCAGAGCTTACCAAAACTGACAGAAGAAAATAAAAACTGAGTAGTCTGATACTAGTGAGACTTTGTCTCAACAAAAAGAAAAAAAAGCAAAAAAGAATTAAAGAAATTGTCATTATTTCTAAGCAACATGATTATAGAGAAAATCCAAAAGACTCTATGGACATGCCGTTGGAATTAATATGTTTAGAAATATCACTGAATGCAGTCAATATAAAAAACAATTGTACAATAGCACCAAAAAGAATAAAATACTTAGGAATAGATTGAACAAAAAAGCATAAGAATTGAACATTGAAAACTACAAAACACCATTGAAATAAATTAAAGAAGTTCTAAATAAATTGAAAAATATTTTATGTTAGTGGATTGACAGTCAATATTGTTAAGATGGCAGCACTTCTCTTATTAATACACAAATTCAACAAAGTCCATATCAAAATCCTAGCTGTATTTTTTGCAGAAATTCACAGGCTGATCCTAAAATTCGTGTGGAAATACAAGGGACCCAGAATAGCCAAGCCAACCTTGGAAAAAAAAGAACGAAGGTAGAGGACTCACAATTCTTGGTTTCAAAACTTGTTACAAAGCTGCAGTAATTAAGACAAGGTGCTGCTGTCATAATAATAGACATAAAGATCAATGGAATACAACTGAGAGTATAGAAATAAACCTATACCTCTCTGCCAATTGATTTTTGACAAGGATGCCAAAACAATTTGATGGTAAAAGAATTTGAAAATAATTTTTCAAGAAATAGGGCTGGGGAACTGCATAGACACATGCAAAAGGATATATTTGGACTCCTACCTCATACCATATACAAAAACTAACTCAAAATGAATCAAAGACCTAAAGGTAAGAGTTAAAACTATAAAACTCACTAGGTGCGGTGGCTCATGCCTGTAATCCCAGCACTTTGGGAGGCTGAGGTGGGTGTATCACCTGAGGTCAAGAGTTCAAGACCAGCCTGGCCAAGATGGTGAAACCCTGTCTCTACTAAAAATACAAAAAAAAAAAAAGTTAGCTGGCCATGGTGGTGGTGCCCTGTAATCCCAGCTACTCAGGAGGCTGAGGCAGGAGAATCACTTGAACCCAGGAGACGGAGGTTGCAGTGAGCCAAGCTCACTCCATTGCACTCCAGCCTGGGCAGTAAGAGTGAAACTCTGTCTCAAAAACAAACAAACAAAAAACCCTATAAAACTCTTAAAATAAAATATAGGTGTATATCTTCATTCATCCATTACCATGTACAAGGCAACAGTTTCTTAGGTATGACATGTAAAGCTCTAGCAACCAAAGAAACAATAGATGAATTGGACTTAATCAAGATTAAAAACTTTTGTGCTTCAGAGGACACTATTAAGAAGGTGAAAAGACAACCCACAGAATGGGAGAAAATACTGCAAATCATATATATCTGATAACAAACTAGTATTGAGTATATATAAAGAAATCTTACATTTCAACAGTAAAAAGACAAATAGCCCAATTAAAATTAGTCAAGGGGCTGGGCACAGTGACTCATGTCTGTAATCCCAACACTTTGGCAGACTGAGGTGGGTGGATCACTGGAGGTCAGGAGTTCAAGACCACCCTGGCCAATATGGTGAAACTCCATCTCTACTAAAAAATACGAAAGTTATCCAGACATGGTGCACGCCTGTAATCCCACCTACTCAGGAGGCTGAGGTGGAAGAATTGCTTGAACCCAGGAGGTAGAGGTTGCAGTGAGCTGAGATTGTGGCACTGCACTCCAACCTGGGTGACAGAGTGAGACTTAGTCTCAAAAATAAAATAAAAATAAAACTAGTCAAGAGATCTGAAGAGACATTTTCCAAAGAAGTGATACAAATGGTTAACACACATATGAAAAGATCCTCTACATTGTTAGTCAACGCAGAAATGCAAATCAAAACTACAGTAAGATACCACTTCCCACTCAGTAGGATGGCTTTAGTCAAAATGATGAACGATAGCATGTGTTGATAAGGATAGGGAGAAACTGGAACCTCATACACTGCTAGTGGAAATGTAAAATTGTGGACTGCTTTGAAAAACAGTAGTTCCTCAAGAAATTTAACACGGAATTAACATATGATCCAGCAATTGTACTCCTAGGTGTATATCCAAAAGAATTGAAAACATAATCATATGAAAACTTAGACATGAATGTATATAGCTGCATTATTTATAATAGCCTAAACTGGAAACAACCCAAATATCTATCAGCTGATGAATAGATAAGCAAAATGTGGTATATCCATACAATAGAATATTATTCAGCCAAAAAGAAAAACTAGTGATACATGCTACAGCACCGATGAGCCTTGAAAACATGCTAGATAGAAACTAGTCACGAAAGACCAGATATTGTATGGTTCAATTCATATGAAACGTCTACAACAGGTAAATCTATAGAGACAGAAAGTAGATTGGTGGTTGTCAGGGGTTGAGGGCAGAAATAAATGAGAAATGACTACTAATAGTTATATGGTGGGTTTTTTGTGTGTGGTGATGACAGTGTTCTGGAATTGTATGATGACTGTTGCACAACCTTGGGAATACACTAAAAAGTCACTGAATTGTACAGTTTAAAAATGTGAATGGTATGGTATGAATTATAATTTAATTAAGAAATTTAAAAGTCCATTGTATTCCTATATACCAGCAAAAAGGAGAAATTATAATTTTAAAACAGCATTTACAATAGCATAAAATATCAACCTGGTAATAGAATAACAAAAGATGCTCAAGACCACTACATGAAAACTAAAAATCATTTTTTAAAGGAAATTAGGGAAAACATACATTAATTAAATAAGATACCATTTCAAGGACTAAAAAGTTTAATATTTTAAAGATATCAGTTCTCGCCAAATTAATCTTTATCTTCAATGCCATCCCAATTTCAGCAGGGTTTTGTTGTTGTTGTCATTTTTTTCTGAAATGACCAGCTAATTGTAAAATTCATTTGAAAATTCAAAAGGACAGGGTAGTCAGGGCAAACTTGAAGAAAAAGATATTTGGGCAACCTACTTTACTAGATATCAAGACCTGTTATTAAACAATAGATAAAAGAATGTGATGTAGGCATAAGGATAGACACATTAACCAGTGGAATGGACTAGAGTCCAGAAACACACCTAAAAATAATACAGTCATTAATTTCTGACAAAGGTGAAGTGCCATGCAGTTGGAAAAAGGACAGTCTTTCAATAAATGCTGCTAGACCAACTGGACGTCCATATTGAAAAAATTGTATGTCAGGCTGGGCACAGTAGCTCACGCCTGTAATCCCAGCACTTTGGGAGGCTGAGATGGGCAGATCACGAGGCCAGGAGATTTAAGACCATCCTGGCTAACACGGTGAAACCCCATCTCTACTAAAAATACAAAAAATTAGCTGGGCATGGTGGCAGGCACCTGTAGTCCCAGCTACTCAGGAGGTAACTGGCATGAACCTGGGAGGTGGAGCTTGCAGTGAGCCGAGATTGCCACTGCAGTGCACAGTGCAGCCTGCGTGGCAAAGTGAGACTCCGTCTCACAAAAAAAAAAAAAAAGAAAGAAAAAAATTGTATGTCAACCCTGACCTCACACTGTACACAAAATTTATTTCCAAATAGATGACTGATTTAAATGTGAAAGAAAAACAATAAAACTTTTAGAGGAAAAAAAATAGGTCTTCAAGACCTTGGGATAGGTTGGCTTTTTTTTTTTTTTTTTTTTTAAACAGGGCACTAAACGTTCTGACCATAAAAACACCATGAATTTGACTATGTTAAAATTAAGAACTCTGTTCATCAAAAAGATACCATTAAGAGAGTGAAGGGTGCAACTCACTGAATGTGAGGAAAAAAATTGAATACATATACCTGGTTCTTATGAGCTGAATTATGTGCACCCCCAAATTAATATGCTGAATTCATCAGAGTGCGACTCTATTTGGAGATAGGGTCTGTAAAAGATAATTGAATTAAAATAGGGTTCCTTAGGGTGAACCCCAATCCAACATGACTGGTGTTCTTATAAGAAGAGGAAATTAGGATGCAGACACGCATGGAGGGAAGATCATGTGAAGACACAGTGAGCGATAAACATTCACAAGCCAAGGAGAGGAACCCTACCAACACCTTAATCTTAGACTTGTAGCCTGTAGAATTGTGAGACAATAAATTTCAGTTGTTTAAGCCACTCAATCTGCCACTTTGTTATGGCAGCCTTAACAAATTAATACACTGAAAAGAACGATTTTACATAATATATAAAGAACTCTTATGTGTATAAGTAAATATTTTAAAAATGAGTACCCAATTGAACAGACACTTCAAAATAGAAGATATCCAAAAAGTCAAGAACATATTAAAGGGTATTTAAGTTCATTAGACAATGTGAGAATGAAAATCTACAATGAAATATTGCTGTATCGTTGTTCAACCATCAAAAGGACTTACGTGAAAAAGAAAAAAGTATTGATAAGGATATATAACAACTGTTACTCTTAATCACTAATATGATTATAGATTGATACAACTACTTCAGAAAACTAGCAGTATTTATTAAAGCTTAGCATATGCATTCTATGATAGAGTAATTCCCCTGGCATATTATGTGATAGCGCAATTCTTCTTCTAGGTGTATACCAGATAGAAGTGTGCATATATGTTCACCAAAAGATGTATTTTGGAATGTTCATAGCAGTACTACCATATTAGCCCTAAAATGGAAACCAGCCAAAAGCTCATCAGCAGTTAGACAGACAAATGAATTGTGGTATATTGACCCAATAGAATTCTACAGGGGTCAGAAAACTTTCTTAAAAGGCCAGATAGTCAATGTTTTTGGTTTGCAGACTATAGATCTTTATAACTATGCAAGTCTGTCTTTGTAGGTCTTTGCAACCCAAAAGCAGCCGTAGATAATATGTAAATGAATAGACATAGGTGTATTCCAGTAAAACTTTATTTACAAAAATAGATGGCTGGCCCATGGACTATAGTTTCCAACCCCTGCTATAGAGCAAGGAGATTGAATTAGCTATGACTACACACAACAATATGAGTGAATATCACTAACATAAAGTAAAGCAAAAGAAGCCAGACACAAAAAGTAATACTGTATGCTCGAGCCCATGTATATAAATTGCAAAAATAAGCACTACTAACTCTCATGGTTTGAACTGTGTTTCACAAAAACATATGTTGATGTTCTAATCCCTGGTACCTGTGAATGTGATCTTATTTGCAATAGTTTGCAAACGTAATCAAGTTAACTGGACCCTAATCCAATAGGACTGCATCCTAATCCAATACGACTGGTGTCCTTATATGAAAAGGCAAAAAGACACAGACACAGAGAAAAGTCCATATGAATACCGATACAGAGGAAAGACAGCCATGCAAAGACAGAGGCAGAGATTATAGTTCTGCTCCCACAAGCCAAGAAATGTCTAGAGCTATCAGAAATTTGGAAGAGTCAAGGAAGGATCCTCCCCTAGAGGCTTCAGAGGGAGTATGGCTCTGCCAACAACTTTATTTCAGACTTTTAATGTTCAGAACTGTGAAAAAATAAATTTCTGTTGTTTTAAGCCACCCAGTGTGTGGTATTTTGTTATAGCAGCCCTAGAAAACTAATATACTAATCTGTGCTGTTAAAAGTCAAGATAAAGGTTACTCTTGACAGAGTTGACTAGAATAGGACAGAAAGATAGTTTCTAGGGGTGCTGATATTTCTCTGTTGTGGGTAGTACTGAACCCTATATATATTATTTCCTTATTAAGTCAAGAACTTTCACCTTTTCACTTAAAGGAAACACTTTACAGCTTCTCTTTGGCACATCCAAATTGCCAGCATCACTACTCTTGTTCTTTGGAGCCATTATTAAGTAATATAAGGGTTACTTGAACACAAGTACTGTGATACCGTGACCGTCGATTTGATTATTGAGACAGCTACCAAGGGACTAAGGGGTGGTTAGCATATACAACCTGGATATGCTGGACAAAGGGATGATTCACATCCAGGGCAGAATGAAGTGGGACAGCTTGAGATTCTATCACGCTACTCAGAATGGTGTGCAGTTTAAAACTTACGAAATATTTAATTCTGAAAATTTTCATGTAATGTTTTCAGACCAGAGTTGACCTTGTATAACTGAAACTGTGGAAAGTAAAATCATGGATGAAGGGGGCTACTGTATGTAGTCATCCAAATCTTAGGAACTTATGCACATCCCTGTTGTACAATTCAAGTTTTATATGTAAATGTATATATCCCTGGATAAAGATACACAATTATACCTTTAAACATAACATACATACACTCTTTCTCAGTAACTGACACAATGACGGGTCAATACATTACCCTACTAAGGTTGTGACACCAAATTTGGGCCTTTTCAAAACAATCCAAATTTCACTTGTTCTAATCCCTTGTCAGATGGTGTTATTAAATGATACAAACTGATACTTAGTTCAAAGAATATAATTGCTAAATGGCTATTTCCAAATGTGCTTGCAAGTTGAACAAATGTTTCTATTTTGTTTATCATCAAATTATAGGACTACGTATAAAAACAAAAACATGCACCTTAGGGAATGTAAAGTAATGGAAAATTCTTTTCATGCTTTCTACAACTTATATTAGTCCGTTTCCATGCTGCTGATAAAGACATAACTGAGACTGGGTAATTTATAAAGAAAATGAGGTTTGTTGGGCTCACAGTTTCACGTGACTGGGGAGGCCTCACAATCATGGCAGAAGGTGAAAGGCATGTCTTACATGGTGGCAGACGAGAGAATGAGAACCAGGTGAAAGGGGAAACCCCTTATAAAATCATCAGATCTTGTGAGACTTATTCGCTACCACAAGAACAGTATGGGGGAAACTGCCCCCATGATTCAGTTATCTCCCCCAGTTGCCTCCCACAACATGTGGGAATTATGGAAGCTGCAAATCAAGATGAGATTAGGGTGGGGACACAGCCAAACCATATCAAACTTTTCGAAAACATTCTTTTAGCTGCAATTTCTCACATGTGGTTATAGTTTCACGAGGTAAAATTCTTGTACAATTTGATGAAGAACATTTTTGTTATTTTTAGTATATGGCAATGTGAAATATGTTTTTAAGTTGTAAAAACAAAAATTAAAAATTGTTCAGGCCTGCTCTTAGTATACGAAAATTAGACATTCAAACTTCTTATCTTTTAAATGCATTCTAAATAAAAGCTATAGGCTTTGCTTAATTTAAAGAAAATCTATTTGACATTAATAAATTTATCTTCATTTGCAGTGTTACTCAGAATATGAAAATTTAATGTCTTGGGACTGGGCGCTGTGGCTCACACCTGTAATCCCAACACTTTGGGAGGCCGAGGCAGGCAGATCACCTGAGGTCAGGAGTTCGAGACTAGCCTGGCCAATGTGATGAAACCCCATCTCTACTAAAAATACACAAATTAGCTGGGCATGGTGGCAGACACCTGTAATACCAGCTATTCGGGAGGCTGAGGCAGGAGAATTGCTTGAGCCTGGGAGGTGGAGGTTGCAGTGAGCCGAGACTGCGCCACTGCACTCCAGCCTGGGCAACCAGTTCAAAACTCTATCTCAAAATAATAATAATAATAATAATGTAGTTGAATGAATACAAGGATAAAGCCAATCCTCAGGGACATTGTGTGTACATTTAAATACTAGTCAAAAGGCAGTCTACTTTTCTTTATATTCTTTGGTGTGTATGTGCATTAAGTTGCAAAATCAAGGACTCCAGTGTATTTCTTTTCTTCATAAATAAATAACAAAATGATAGTCAAATATTTGACAGAAAAATGAAAAGGAGACTCATCATTAAAAATAAAACCATGAATGCATAAATCTATGATTAGCATAAATGGAGAACTGCAAAAGTCAAAGCAATATTTTAAAAATACTCCAGTAGCTTCTGCACAGACCAGATTATTTGAATTTATAATTAGAAAGTTACACTAAGTGTGTCAGAGATTCTTGTTATTTTCTATTTATTGTCTCGACTTTTTTTTTTTTAAAGAAGTGACCCTTGCCCCACCACCTGTTAATGACCCTGTTAAAGTAATTTTAAGTATTTTCTTTCAATACACAAAACTATGAAATATTTGCATCTCAGATTATGACAGTGATGGAATATGAAATCTGCTATCTTTAGAGTATACTTAAGAGTAGAGCTTAGGCTGGGTGCAGTGACTCACACCTGTAGTCTCAGCACTTTGGGAGGCCAAGGTGGTTGTACTGCTTGAGCTTACAGGTTCAAGACCAGCCTGGGCAACATGGTTGGTCTCTACAAACCCTGTCTCTACAAAAACTACAAAAATTAGCTGGGTGTGGTGGTGCACGCCTGTAGTTCCAGCTACTGAGGGGGCTGAGATGGGAGAATCGCTTGAGCCTGGGAGGCTGAAGTTTCAGTGAGCTGAGATGGTGCTACTGCACTCCTGCCTGGGTGATACAGCCAGACTTTTTCTCAAAAGAGAAGAGTACAGCTTAGATTAATTTTTTCTGAGAACCTTATCTTTCTAATTACCAATATCTGTAAGCTTATATTTGCTAATAAGACAAATTCAGACAATTCTCAGGAGGTAGGGAGAGCGGCAGAGTAGAGGGGAGCACTTTTATTTTCAAAGTACCATGTGTAACAAAAATACAGCAAAAAGATTTTATCAGGTAGTATCCATTTGCTAGTATTATATAAACAAACAAACAAAACTTGCATACAGTCCTCATTCCTGAAAAGACTTGCCAACTTTGCCTTGAAATTTTTGGGAGCCATCAGAATCTCTCCATTAGATTCCCAGATCCTAGTTGTTGCCACTGGGAGCAAATGTGCGTAGTTATTGTGCACCACCTTGTGGCAGCGTTGAGACATCCTTCTTTTTCAGAAGTTCTTTAGTATGTGAGAGACAAAGGCAACTCTTTATTGCTCAATTTAAAACAGGAACTTGCAAAGCTTTTCTTCCTAGTCTTCCCACCTCAAAACAATAGGTTCCTTCTCTAAATAACTTAAATGAATCATTTGGGAGAGCTGAAGCAACTGGTACAACTAGAGAGAGTTGTTGATAGATCAGGCTCTGGAATTAAACTACCTTGAATTAGAATCTCACATTTGCTACTTACTAACAGCATAGTCTTGAGCATCTTACTTAACTTCTGTAAGAATTAATTTTCTCATATGCGAAATGGAGATATGGTAGGAACCTTATAGGCAGACAACCAAGGGTGACTAGACATTTGAGGAAAATGTAGAATGTGTGAAAGTCCAAAATAAGTAAATAGAAAATGGATGAAAGAGCAACAGGATAATTCAGGAATGTAATAAAACCTAATATAAAACTTTAGTAACCTCAGAGAAATTAAAGATTAAATTGCAACCACAAAACTGAATAGGATGCCATTTTAAAATAAAAAGAACCAGAGCAAGCACAGAGAAGCAAAAATTATGTTTGGAAAGAAAACTGGAGGGCTTGAAGATAAAGTCAATACCTTCTCACTGAAAGCAGAAAGTCAAGGAGACAGAAAATATAAGAGAAAAAGGAGGCAATTTAAGAGCCCAGAATCTAACTTATAAGTGTTCAAGAAAGAACAAATACATCAGAAGAAATAATTTGAAAAAACTTTTTAGAACTGAAGTGCGACAGAAATCTTCACATTAAAAAGGCTTACTTAATGCTAGCTAGGCTGAATGAAAGGTCTATATATAAAGCATAATTGCAATATTTCAGAACATTGTGGATAAAGATAAAATTGTAAATGCTTACAAAGAACAAAAATAAAAAATTGCAATAGTCTTTTTGTGAGCAAAGTTGGATGCTAAAAATCAGTTGATTTAAAATTCCACTTGTAAGCCAGGTGCAGTGGTTTGTGCCTGTAATCCCAGCTACTTGAAAGGATGAGAAGGCAGGATCGCTTGAGCCCAAGAGTTCAAGGCTGCGGTGAGCTGTGATCTCACACCTGCACTCCAGCCTGGGTGACAGAGTGAGACCCTGTCCCCAAAACTAGTAATAAAAAATAAAATTCCAAGGGAAAAATGATTTTCAACCTTGTGTTATATGCCCAGCTAAACTACTAAGTATGAAAGTAGTATAAAGATACCTTAATACATTCAAAGATTCAGACAATTTTATTCTCACACATCCTTTCTTAGGCAGTTGCTTGAAAATTGAGCACCAGTAAAACAAGAAAGAAGAAACCCAAGAATCCATTTGTAGTAGATTCAGCCCAGGAAATTAATGAAAGAAAGTTCAAAGGTGACAGTTATAGGACAGGGCTAGGTTGCATTAGGAGGCAGATAGAGGGTTCAAGGAAGGAGGCATCTATGAGGGAAAAATAAATGGGTGAGGTATTTCCATGTATTTGTTTTTACCCTTGAACTATTGCGTGAACTGAAAGAAACAAGGTGGATATTGCTAGAATAAAAGGAAGGCTGCAAAACTTCAGGGGAAGCAACATGCTGCTCGAGAAAGAAAACCACTCCACTTGACTCTGCGTTAAAAATATATTTACCTTCTGTATATCTCTCAAATCAGTCTATTCTCTGTAACTCTACCTCCACCACCACTCTGGAGTTACCATCATTTCTGCTTAGACTTCTACTGGTTTTTTTGCATCTTTTCTGTCTTATCTCAAATCTGTTCTCCATATTACATTCTATACAGTGATGTTTTTCAAAATGCAAATCTGATTATGCCCCCTCTTTGACTAAAACACTTCAGTGGCTTCCCATAGCTCTTCGAATCTAAATCATTAGCATCCCCTAGAAGGTTCTATATGGTTACATGGTCAGCCAGTCCCTAAGCAGCAATGCAGTGGTAGCTGCTATGTAGTCTTGCCTCACTTTTGTAGATTTGGCTGGTAAGGACACCCTGATGGATTGAAACAGTTTTATTACTTACACAGATGGCAAAGCAAGATCAGCATGGTATTAGCTGCTTATATCCCCAATTCCACAGGATGTTGCCAAACTAGAGGGGTCAGATGACAGACAACATACGTGGTGAGTTGCTTTGTTTTTGAGAAGTGAACTCTAGGCTGCAGCTAAGCAGTTTTATCCGAAACGGACAAAGTGGAAAGTTCCATGCCTTAGTGGAATCAGGGAGGCAGATGAGAAACTGCCTCATGGCAAGTCTTCTGCAAGATCGGGAGTTTTCTGCAAGGTATGGAGCAAATGTGAAATGGCCTTTGATAGCTCCTCACAAGACTGCCTATCTTGCCATTTTTAAGGGTGATCCCAGGGCATTCTGCCAACAGTTGAGTCTTACCTACATGGCCTATATGGAGACATGCAATTGCCATGGTGCCATGGTGGAACTGTTCCCCTGCTAACATAGGCTGCCTTTACTACCACTATAGTCTCATCTTATGTACTTTCTCATATTTGCTAGCATCAGTCATACTGACCTTTCAGTTTCTCCAATGTGCCATGCTTTTCCTTGTCATAGAGCTTTAGCATATGCTGTGCCCTCTGCCTGAACCCCACTTTCTCCTCACTCTTTGCCTTCTTAACTTCCCTTCTTTCTTCGATACTCAGCCCAACATTCCTGACCAGAACAGCTCCACCTCTTATCACATAGCATGATGTACCTCTCCTTCACAGCATTCAGAACAATTTTAGTTTTAAATTTATTTGTATAATCTTGAATTGATGTAATAGTAGAGATAGTGGGGATAATACATACATTAATATATTTATCGCTTAATTGTCAAATGTTTTTACATACTTAATTACATTTTATTTTTACATCTCTGTGAGATAAACAGAACAGATATTATTTTAAATCTTTTTTCCTAAATAAGAGCCTATATTAGAGCTCATTTTAAATTCTATTTTAGTGTTCCCTGTACTTCACCACTATGTTTTTCTGTAAATACATTAAATATAATGCAGCATACAGTAAGCAAGAGGCACAGAGAAAATGCCACAGGGGCCGAAAGGAGAGGGAAATCAGATCAGGTGATCACCATAGACCTCCAACACAGAGGTCCCATTTGAGTCAGACTTGAAGTTGGTAGGCATCTGTTGGGCAAGGAAGTGAGGGTCTTCTAAGACAAGAGATAGTATCAAAGCTACAGTTATAGAAATGCATGGGACTATTTGAAGAATGGCAGTTGAATGTGTTTTGATGGATGTAGGGTCCCAGGAAGGGAAGCTGGAGTTGGATCGTGCAGGGCCTTGAAGATGGAATTGATTTTGTTTGCAGTAGGAAGTAACTTACGTTTCTAAGTGGGCAAATTGATCTGATCAGCATTGAACTTTAAGCATTAAATAAGCAAGAATGTGTAGAATAAATTGTAGCATGGAGGATTGGATTCAAAGAAACCAGTTTTGATCTAAGTGAGAGGTAACGGGATCATGACTTGGGACAAAACACCTGAAGCAGTAAGTCATGACACACCTTACAAAGTTTAATGTCAAAGCCTTTCAGTCAGTGCCTAAGAGGAACACACTTGTGTTTGAGGAACGTTAGGTCTATTTAATGTACTGCAGCAAAGGAGAGATCCATAGCAACAGAACTGTGGGTCATCTCAGGGAGCCGGGAGGATTTTCTTCTTATAGGATTTCAGAATCTTATTATAGGATTTCAGTTTGTGCTGGGTGACTCTTGGGAAGGTTTAGGGAAAGCAGAGGTCAGTTCTAGATTGGATGCCCTCAGGAAGTGAGATATTGGGTATTTTGGTACATTTTATTTTGGAAGTGAGAGGATTTAAAAAATAGTAGTCATCTGTGATAGCCAGAAGAGGGGGATGTTTCATTATTTTTTATGGTTCTTGAGGGTTCTTTTCTCTAGTTTCAGAAATACTTACATGGTAGTCTTATCTCTGTCTTCTTCTACTATGGTCACAGAGTGGCCTTATCTGGGTATTTATATTCTCACAATTGTTTGCTCAATTGGAAATACTGTGGTTTAGCTGTCAGCTTCCAGCCGCCAGGTGTTTTCTTTTTACTTCATCAGTACCCAATACATTGATCTGTTCAGCCCCAAGGACCAGCCATTGCCTCCTATGTTGAGCAGCCTCATCCATTTCCCTAGGCTGCATATATGTATATTATCACTGTCTAGATATGCCATGACTTGGAAAAGCTTGATTGAACAATGGTACCGAAAATGAAGAGTAAAGGACCAACAAATGTTGTAAAGGTTTTCAAGCTCTCCACTATCTCCAACATTTCTGGGTCATTTAAAATCTATGCTCCAGCAAAAATAAACTGATTTCACCTCTTACAATCTGTGATTTGCTGCCTTTGGGTATTATGCCCTCCATCTGAAATGTCTTCCTTTGGTCTCATTCTCATGTTCATATTTCTGTCTGTCGTTCAAGGACCAGTTCAAACATCTCTCTCCTTCCCTGTGCTACTAGTGAGAGCTAAGATCAAGAAAAAGCTGATTTAAAATATAATAAATGAAGAATAAATTATATATTTGGATATGTTAATTCTAAGGGGAGTCAAGATGGAAACAATCTCTCTTTTCTGTGAATTCATATAGCAAATTTATTAGATCCCTGAAGTATTTATTTCTAATATTTATTAAATATGTATTACATCCTGTTCGCTAACTTCTATGAGCAGTACCATCAAAATGCCATGACGTTTTCTTCTTTCCAGGTTATTCAGGGTTAGTACAAAGCAGCAGAAGTGTTTTTAAACTCCACCCTCATTCTTACCTCATTTAGTATATAAGTTACTGATATGTGGCCATATTTGGCCCTATTTTATATATATATAATATATGTTGTATATATACACACACATATAAAATATATACCATGGAGGTTGAGAGTATTAAATTATATATATAGTATTAGATTATATAGGCATATATATAGACTATATGGACATATATATATAGACACACACATCTATATATGTAGACACACACACAGACACATATATATATATACACACACACACACACACACACACCAGGGAGGTCGAGAGAAGCTTGTAGGTGGCTCGATGTTTCTTGTTGGGACTAATAGTGGGGCAGGGACTAACTTATCGAAAATATGTTTTAAAAATTACCAGGCGGTGGTAAGTGCATGTAGTCCCAGTTACTTGGAAGGCTGAAACAGGAGGATCTCTTGAGCCCAGGAGATTGAGGCTGTAGTACTAATTATGGTGCCTGTGAATAGCCACGGCACTCCAGCCTAGGCAACATAGCAAGACCCCATCTCTTTATTAAAAAAGAAATTACGTGGATTACAAAAACCTTAAGGAAATATACAAATGAATATTTTTGTATTGTCTGAAAGGAAGGAAACTAGATAAAAATTAATTATATTAAATTAACAATAATAAATGCAGTGACAAATAGGTTTGTGTTTCCTATATTAATTTAGGAATGACTGCCAGCAAAAAACTTGGGAACCGAGAATGCAATCATCCTTGTAAAAGTAAACATACATGTGGACATGACTGCTGTGAGTTCCTTAAAACAAGTTTATTTCAAGTGTTCAAAATTGAAAGGTTTTTGGTGGATAGTAATGATATCCTAATTATCTGTGTATGATATTTATAGTATGCAATGTAATAACTCAGTTTTCTCTCTTTTGTGGGCAGTATGAAAAAAGTAAATACTAGATTTGAAATTTTAAAGAAATTTGACTTTATAAGAATAAGATCTGAAGTTTAACCTAAAGAATCTGAAGTTTCTTTTCATAGGTAAAATTGGAGTTACACAGAAGTCAGAAATTAAAGAGTCAACAATTTCTTCATATTTATCTGATTTAAGAAACAGGAATGCTGTTTCATCTGTTCCTCCGGTTAAACGTCTGAAGGTTAATTTTAATAATATTTTCCCCTTTGTTCTGTAATTAAATGTATATAAATATTCTTTATTCTGTCTATCAATTAGGTAGGTATCCACAGTGTACTTTAGAATTACTTGTGGGCTTGACTAAGAATATTACCATTATTCATAGTCCTTCTTCTCTTCTTTCTTCCTTCCTTTTTTTCTAAATCTTTCTTCTTTCCTTTCATCTTCATTGAGCACCAAGAATATGCCAAAGTGCTAAGATATAGTGATGAATAAGACAGTATTATTCTGAATCATAGAATTTGTAGTTGAGTGAGGAATACAAATAAGTCAATATGCTTTTTTAGTGTAGTGTGATGAGTGATTCTGTGACAGAAGTACAACACACTTAAGTTTAGATAGAAAATGTACTCAATCAACATTTGATGGACCAAGAAAGGATTCCTAATAGATGTGATTGAGACCTGAAGGATAAGCCAAGGATGGAGGGGCAGGCACCAGAATTATAGTAGGAAGGGACAGCTAAATATTCCAGGAATAAAGATTATACAAAGGTCCAGAGATAGTAAAGAGAGAGAGAGAGAGAGATCTTTAAAGAAACTCTTTCTCAGTAACACAGTATGTCTAGAGTTCAATTACAAGTAAAGGAATAGAGAGAGATGAGGCTGAAGAGGCAAGTAGGAGCTAGATCATGCAGACCTTTTTGCTATTTTAAGGAATTAGACTTTATCATGAAAGTACTGAGAAGCCAATGAAAGATTTTAACAGTGACATGATCAAAATTGTATTTTATAAAGGTCACTCTGACTGCAATGTAGAAAAGGGATTAAAGGATGATAGAATAGGAACAAAGGGACTCATTAGGTGGTTTTTACAATAATCTAAGCAAAATAATGGCCTAGTTTAGGGTAGTGGCAATAGCAATGGAGAGAAGTGACTAGGTAAAATTATTTTTCAGGGGTAGAATCGCTACCTTGCTACTTCATTGGTTATAAGAGACAAAGTAGAAGGAGCAGTCAAAAATGATGCCCAGCTTTCCGACATTAGCAACTGGGAGAAAAGTAGGGCCTCGTTTGGGTAGATATTCTGAAGGAAAAGCAAGTTTGCTGGAATAGGGAACAGGATAAGTTCAACTTGGGAAATACTGAATTTAGAGGGCCTGCAAGATATCTAGATAAAGATGTCCTACAGACAGTTGGATATAACTGTTTGAAAATCGGGAGAGAGAGCTGAGCTAGAAGTAGAAATTTGAGAGTCATTCACATGTAGATGACAATTGAAGCCACAGGAATAAATGAGATCTTTGATTGAGAAAGTGTAGTGTAAGAAGAGACCTAGTGAAGAACCATGAAGAATGCCAACATTTAGGCCGGACGTAGTGGCTCACGCCTGTAATCCCAGCACTTTGGGAGGCCGAGGCGGGTGGATCACAAGGTCAGAAGTTCCAGACCAGCCTGGCCAACATAGTGAAACCCCGTCTCTACTAAAAATACAAAAATTAGCCAGGCGTGGTGGCAGGCGCCTGTAATCCCAGCTACTCAGGAGGCTGAGGCAGAGAACTGGTTAAACCCGGGAGGCAGAGGTTGCAGTGAGCTGAGATTACACCACTGCAGTCCGGCCTAGGTGAAAGAATAAAACTCCATCTCAAAAAAAAAAAAAAAGCCAACATTTAAGAAGGACCTGAGTGAAATATTCAAGTCAAGAACTAACCTGAGTTTCTCCTAATTCATTGATTTGGGGACTTTATGTACCAGCAGTTTTGTTGTTTGGCTCATTTGTTAAAGTTACTGATGTGAAACTGCTAGTTGAACTTATTTTTGTTTCTTTAATAGACACAGATGAATAAATCTCAAAGTGTGGACCTTAAAGAGTTTGGTTTTACTCCAAAACCTTCCCTTCCTAGTATATCAAGGTATAAATATAATGTTAGTATCTAAGGTAAAATATTTATCATAAACTCTGTTCCTGCAGGTAACCACTTATTCAGGGAAAGATAATCACTGGCTACCATCAAGTCACAGTTATCGTTTAGTTCCATAATGAAGCAATAACATCATAATGGTTTCATTATCTTTGATACCCCAAATTTATTTAGAACTCTACAGTTATGAAATAACACTCATGAAATCATCTCTTCCCTAGGAAACTACCTCTCCTATGACGTTCCCTTAGATTCTTTCTTTATAGGGAATATAAACTAAGTGACAAGAGTATACTTTAAAAATGGAAATCATGTTGGCATACAAAGTCTAACCTTTCCATTTAGAAGCTCAGTCCATGCTAATAATATCTCAGATTTATAATATGAAAATTACACATTTGTGCATTATATTTTCTGACTTAAACAACAACATGGCCCATAAAATGAGGTATTTTTTTCCCCATTGTTTAGATGGAAAAACTGAAGTTCATATTCCTAGTTAGCAAGCAGAAGGCCTTAGGTGGTAACTCAGTATTCTTTTCCTATATCCTGATGCCTACAGGACAATCATATATTTAATTTCCCTTCCAGATAAGGGCATTTTATATGCAGAAATGACATTTAACAACTAGTACAGAACAGGAACTGACTCATCAGAACAGATGCCAGCAGTACTTCTAGAGATCGTGGCTTTTGTTATCTAACTAAGGGCATGTAAAGATCACTAAGTATTGGTCACTTCCATTAAACACCTATTTATTTGCCACCCAGGCAGGGTCCAGTTTATCATAGAAGTATTAAATGGATAAATCATTATTTTTATTTATATGAATAAATAGTTTTCAGGCTTAGATTTTCATTTTTTAACATTTTTATTGTTTTATCTTTATAAAGGTCAGAATATTTAAACATATCTGAATTACCTATAATGGAGCAGTGGGATCAGCCTGAAATCTATGGAAAAGTTAGACAAGAACCATCTGAATATCAAGACAAAGGTAGATTACCATTGATACTTACTTGAGAGAGTAAATGGCTTATTACTACTTTGAATTGACAAGTAGTGTTATTGAAACACCAGTATCTGAAATTAATATAATTATTAACTTGGCAACATTTTTCTCTTAGATTACTGAATCATTTTCAAATTCTTGGGTCTGTTATTCAAATGGTCTTACTCTGTTTGTCATACATTTTTTAAAAATCTCTTTCCTACATAATGCTATTTTAATTTAAAGATACTATGAAGAAAATCTGAGCAAATAAGGTATCCTTGGGTATATGAAGTATTAACATACTGAATGATTATGTTCATATCATTAGAATTATTTAAAATAATTGTATGTTTATAAAACTAGGAGAATCAGAGTATTTATCCAACTTACTCAAAGCCTGGATATCATTACAAAGTGGATAGGAACTATAAAATTTTATGTTTATAAAACTAGTCCAGTTTTACAAAATATCAGTGTGACCTTGGGTAAGTTATTTAATCTCTTTGGGCTTTAGTCTTATCTTTAAGATGAAGGTATTGAACCGGGTGACCTTTAATATCTCTCCAGTTCTTAAAACTATGATTCTTACAGTTCTATGTTAGTATGAGAATATAACTTAGGTTGTGGCATGTAGCTAGTTTGTAATCTAGATTTGCTTTTTTATTTGTGTCTGTCATTAAATTAATGAGATAATGCATATAAATTTGACACTGCCTGGTTCATCATTACTCTGGTTCCTGCAATTAATAGAGCATAATTTCCCTGAATAATGCTATTAATAGCCAGTCTGTTAAAACATGAGATAGTCCTATCCATTGAGTTATTTCTTCAAGTGGCTCTATGTAGAAATAGTAAGCTTGGGGTTTTCTGAAAATCATTTCATGTGTTTGGCATTGGTTTCTGTTGACATTCTTTTCTTCATGCTGCCATTTTTTTTTTTCATGTTGTAACTTTTTTTCGTCTAGTCATAATTTAAGATTTTACAGAGGCAGAGGCTGGAGTATTCACTGCCTCTTATGATACCATGGCAGCTATTAGGCCCAACAATGATATCAAGAAAAGTTCCCTAATCTCACCTGGAGAATCAGAGCATTTATCCAACTTATTCAAAGCCTGGATATCATTACAAAGTGGATAGGAAGTATAAAATTGTCAACTTTCTTATATTTATCTTCGTTCAACACGTAGCCCTCTAACTTACTGCTTCCTTATCCTACTACTCTATTACTTGTCCTTCTGCACACAAGAGCTTATCTATGCTTCCCTCTGCTTACTTTTGTGTTCTATTTACATGGTTTTCCTCCTTTTCTTTCCCACTCACTATTCCAAATCCAATTTATAGTATGATATTAAAGCCTCATCTAGATACTTTAACCCCCAATAATAACTGTATCCCTGTTTTATTGAGTGGGCTACTTTTTTTTTTTTTTTTTTTTAAAAGAGGAGCTGTATGGTGTAGTAGTTAAGTTCACAGGATCTGAAAACAATCTGTCCAAGTCCTAGCTCTGACATTTGGTGTAACCTGTCATAATCTACTTAATCACTTTGTCTAAATTCCTCACCTGGTTATATTTTAGGGCTTTCGGGATTAAATGGGATAATGCATGAAAAGCTGTTATAGTTTCTGGTACTGTTAGTAATAATTAATTGAGTATGTTTATTATATTTTTCACATATTAGTCTTTGGTGGCAAAACATACTTTAAATATATTCAAATACTGCTTTTGAGAATGTTTTTTAAAAAGCATAGCAGTTTTTATCTTCTGTATTCCAATTTCAAAAAGGGAAGAAGAAAAAATGTCAAAAATTATATGAGAAAGCATGTTGAATTATAAGACTTAAATTGGAAGGGACCTTTGTGCAGTTTCTCATTTTATAGTGAAAGAAGCCAAGACTCCAAGAGATTAAATGACTTGCCCCAAAATTTCATATCTAATTAATGGAAAGACCAGAAATAGATTCCATGTCTTTTGAATCCCAGCCCAATGCCATTTCTATAAAATGAAATTGACTTTTAGTTATCAGTGGAGAATTGAAAATTGAACCGTAGTATATGAACTCTTTCAGCTTTTCGCCCCACCCCTCAACTATATATTTCCCTGTCTCTGCATCCATCTGTAACCATCTATTTGTCTTAAAAGAAAAATTATCTTTTCTTCCACTCGAGGCATATCTCTCCTCCTGTAATCTTAATTCTATCTAATCCTGCTTTCCCTGGGACTTTAGAAGATCATTATCCATCTCCTCTTTCCCATATTTTCATTGTTTCCTCTCCACTGTGTCTTTCCCTTTAGCATATAAATATGCTGAAGTCTCTTCCTTCTTCAGCTTCATGTCCTCATCTAGCTGGTCGTGACTTTTTTTATTATAAATGATAACAATTCTACTCAAAATGACTTAAGCACAAGAAAAGGAACCAATTGTCTCAAGTAAACTGAAAAGTATCTGGCCTAATTCTGGCTAAATCAAGGCACTCATGCCTCTGGCTTTCTCTCAATCTTTTAGCTATGCCTGTTGCTACTTGGCTTTACTTTTTAAATAGGGTTTCTCACATGACAGGTAGCCCCTAACTTACATCTTACCAGTTTAGCAGCCTCAGTGGAAAAAAGTGGACTTCCCTGTTAGGTTTGGCAGACCAGAACTCATTCTAACTGGCCTCATTTGAGTCATGTGTTTATCCCTTGATCAATCCCAGTAACCTGAGGATTGGGTCATTGTATACCTGTGGCCCCAGAGAAGGCAGGGCATCATGAAAAATGGCCTTACTAGGATCCAGTGGAATTGTAGAAGTAGTTTCTTCAAAGGAAAGGGAGGGTACTCCCACTAAAAGAAGGGAAAGCATACCAGGCAGACAAAAACCAGAATTCTAGAGTCCCTGTACCCTCTATCTCTTGCTTTGTCATCAAAACAAAAATTAATTGAAAGAGCAATTGACACTCAGTATGCTCATCACTTCCTTATACCCTAGTTCCTCTTTATTCATTAAAATTTGGGTTTTCTCTGTATCACTCCTTTGAAACTGTTTTTGTTCAGGCCATTTAGTGACTTTCTGAGTTCTGAATTCAGTGAACTGTTTTCAACTGTTAACTCTCTTTGACCTCTGCAGTATTTGATACTTCTGGTCTTTCCTTTCTTTTGGAAATCTCTCCTTTGATTTCGATTAAACCATTATATTGGTCTCCTGTTACTTCTTAGACTGCATGGGCTTTTCTTCCTGTTGATGTTGCAAAAGGATTCTTTTTTCTTTTTTTTTTCTTTTTATTCTTCTCCCTTCAAAAACTTTTCCTATACAATATCACCCAAGCCTGTGTCTTTAATCACTGACTATGTTTTGATAATTTCTAAGTCTGTGTCTCCCATCTATGTCTTTCTTTCTAACTCCAAATCCATCTGTATAATCACCTTCCTGGACATATCCACCTAACAGTTAACATATCAGACATGTCAGCATCTGAACTCTGTCTTCTTTGTACCTCACTCTGCACCTTCTCTTTTTTCCTTAGCTCAGTGAATGAACTCTTTTCTTCGTTAAGCTGCTACAGGCAGAATGTCCTTCTAAATAGCTCACCCCACATGTAAATAACCACCAAATCTTAATTATTTTGCCTCCTGCACATCTCTCATATTTGTTATTTCCTCTCTATCCTTTCTGCTGATACTCTAGCTTAAGCATTCATTGTCTCTTATTTAATACAATAACTTACTTTTCTCTCTGCTTTCAGTCTTATTATCCTTCAATCCATAATATTCCAGGTGATCTAACAGACATATCTGGTTGTGTAAACCTTCTGTTGAAACATCTTCAATAGTTATCCTTTGCCAGTAAGAAAGAAAAACAAAACAAAAATCTCCTCAATATGGCAAATAAGCTTCAACATGATCTAGCATTTAACTACCTGTGCAGACACAGTGGACCCTGCCTTCTCCTACTTTGTGCTCCAGAAATCCTGAAAACTTACAGTTCTCCCAAAATTCTCGGTTCTCTCATATTGCTGTGTCTTTTACCTGGTGTTTTCCCTTCATGGCATAGGTTCCCTTTCCTCTTGCCCTGCCTCACAACCGCAGCTCTATCAAGCTGAAATTTCAACTACTCTTCCTTCATATGCTATCACCTCAGGAGTCTGTCTGTCATGTGGTATCACCTTAGAAGAGTATGTCTCACTTCCATTGCAGGTTTAGATCCTCCTTCCTCTGCATTCCCATTGCACTCTGTACAAACTTCCATTTTTAGTACATATATACATTGTGTGTCTCAGTGTGTGCAAATCAACATACAAAAGTAGAATAATATAAACTGTAGTTATAGGTACAGTTGAAGAATAAAGAAGGGTTTGGACAGGTGAAGAAATTGATGGAGGATATTTAAAGTGGAGGAAACTCAGTGATATGCTGGAGCAAGTTTATACTGACTTATGAGAGGTGATTATTAAATTTTCAAGAATCAGCCATTATTAAAAATTTAATTACATAAACTTTCAATTAAATTATGTTAAAAACAAAGGCAAAAATACTCAAAACTCATCACTTTCTAATTGTTCTACTGCATTTTACTGTTATCTGTTTTCTTGAGGTTATTTATCTATATGGTAGAAATACTATATAATAGGGTGCTGTTGTGCATTTTTTCCCAATTTCTTATTCAATTATGTTACGTTAATAGCTTGAAATGAGTTATGGTGGGAACATTTATACCATAGGAATCAGCAAACACTACCAATCTGGGTTCGATTTATTGTTTTGCTTATTTTTTAGACTTCAGAAAGTGAGGGATACAATTTTAATAGTGTAGATTAAACAAACGTGTGTTGTTATTGTAGCCATTACATTGTGAATAACACAAAAAATTGAGAGAATATTCTTCTAGTATTTGAAAATTACTGTCTAATTCAGGAAAGAAGTTACTTAAGTCAATGGTGAATGAGTTAAATCCCAACAGATGTCTTTGTTGTTTTATGAATACTTTCATCTTACTTGTTAGAGTCAACAAAAATATCAAACAACATTCACATGAGAGCTACATTCATTCATCACTTGCAACCATAGGTTGACTACAGATAAAAGAGTGGCAAAACTTAATGAAAACATTCAATGAGAATCAATTAGATATATGGAATTTGCATTTAAGCATATCATATATGTTGTTGTTATTGTAAAGTGTGTGCTGTATAGCTTTTACATCAGTAAAGTTTATAATAAACATATATGTATACATATTCATATGCTTTTTGTAGAGGTAGCTGTTAAACATTTATTAGCACAATACTGTGTAAAACCATGCAACTAAAGGCATTTAGCCCCCCATTACAAGTTTTTGAGGTAGATACTGTTGTTGCCTTATTTTGCAGAATCAGGAAGTTTGAATTACTGTCTAAGACCATACAACTAATAGACAGGTGGAATTTTCACTTAGGTAGTTTGGCTCTAAATCCAGGCTGTAAACAATGAATAACAGGATTTTTTAGCAGGAGAAAAATAAATATTATTTATTTTGGACAAATATCTTTTATAACAATACCGAAAATTAACTTTAGGGAGAAGATATGGAAGAGGAAGACCATTTTAGAAACTATTATAATCCAATCTTGGAGTAGAGTTATTCTAATATGGGAATTAAGAGGAAAAATTAATTGCCTAAAAAATTTATTGAAACTTAAATTTAGTGCAACTTAATACAGTTAATAGAATTGGCTGAATGCAGTATTCAACAATGCTTGACACAATGCTTTTGAAAACTATTACTCAAGAACTCTGTTTAGTAGTTGAAAGATGTGTTTGATATATCAATAGACTACGATGCTTGTGGTTTAAAAAGTACCTATAGTCTTTTATACATACACATAACAGATTTTTCTAGATATAACTATTCTACAACTTCAAATGAGAAAGTCTCTCAAACAGTGTTCTTCAACAGAAGTCTCAATATATCTGGAAACCAAAATTTGACAGATGCAGATAAAAGCAATTCTCTATTTTCAGAAGTTTTGAATGTGAACTTTGAATTGGGAAATGAAGTTCGGGATGATTTTGATGAGGAAAACTTAGAAGTTACTAGCTTTTCAACTGATACTGAGAAGACAAAAATATCAGGTAAAATCATACTTAGCATGGAATCATTTCATTAGAAATTCTTTGAATATTTTTCATTTCAGCTCCTGGAACTAGGTTTCTTTGCCTTTGTTGTGTGTGCTTGTTTAGTTAGATTTGGTTTGTTAAGATTGTAATTTTTAGCAAAACTGAAAATGTGACCCTTCTACATAGAACATTTCCCCCCTAAGGGAAGAGATGAAGGTTATTCCATGATGATAATGTAGCAAATGAGCACTTTCTATTCTATTGCTCCTATCTCTTGTAAAAGTCAATTCAAATTGTTTATTCAATTTTCTCTCATGGAACAGACTATTTTGCTCTCCCTTGTAAGATCGCAAATGGTCTGCTAATATTTGTGAAGGACAAAAAAAAATCCATTTTTAAAGCTATTCATCTGTTTGCAAAGAAAATAACTTTTATTTCTAGTTGAAATATGGACTTTTCAGCTTGAAGTAAATAAATAAGTAAATAGGAAAGAAAGGATTAGTTTGTCCTATACTAGAAATTCTATTTAAATCATATACAACCCCAAAATAATGAGGCTTATTACCTCTTTGAGTGAAAGGCAAATTTACTGTATGTCACTAAAACAGAGAATTGGAAATCTTGGCAAGCATATGACAAGATAGCAATGGAGATACTGTCTCCCATTAGGGCTGACAGAAAGAAATCAGTCCCTCAGCCTTCTCAGTGCAGACTGGTATTCCTACAATTATAGATGCCTCTTACTATAACCCACCTCATGTTTTTAAAAGAATATTTCAAAGGGAAGCAGTTAGAAGTTGAAATGTTATTGTTTCGGGGGCCTTAGAACTACCTAGAGAACTAATACTGCTTCTGAAAAGAACAGGATTTGACCACCTTCACAGAATGGGCCAGGACAATCTCCATGATGTGGGGTCATTAGGCACAATTTTGTATATCACTGGACAACTATTGTTCCCTACCTCGAGTTTAAATATCATTGGGTACTGTAAGTTAATAGGCAATGTGTACTGATCCTTCGAGGTTGCCTAGTCCTAAGAGGGCATAGCTTTGTCACTGGGAAAATCAGTCTCAATACATTTCCCCCCATGTATAGAGCATTTTAAATGATTATGAGCAGACCATTGAAAATACTGAGTGAACTTCAACTTGATCATTTATGTGAATGAAAATGTAAGTATATAAATAATGAGGGTGAGTGGAAAAGCACAAACTGTTTTTCCTCACTCTCACACCATGATCAGCCTAGAAGACGTCTGTGACCAAATGTCTGTGGGTTTTTTCCCCATACACCAAGCAAGCAATTAGTTCCTCAGTGAATACCAGCTGGGTGTCTTCCAACCCAGTAGAGTTAGAAACAGGGGCCAAAGACCAAATATGTATTTTACAACAACATAGGTGGCTTGAGGACCTTATAATATAATTACTAATAAGCTAACCTACATGTTTTTTAGTTTTACTCCCTTAGCTTTGTGCCCCTAATTTTTCTATGCAAATTAAATTAGGTGATTGAGAATTATTCATTCCTTCCTTAACCAGATCATATCTGTTGGAGAGAGCATTGTAGAACTTGTGAAAAGCTTCATTCAGCTGTTTCTTGGCATTTTGTTTCAAAATGTTATCTCTTCACATAGGATTTGGAAACACTTTGAGTTCAAGTACCAGGGGAAGTAAGCTACCCCTTCAGGAGTCAAAGAGCAAATTCCAAAGAGAAATGTCAAACAGGCAAGTTTTAGAACTTTGGTTTGTAATACATACAACTTTATATCCTCTTGACACATAGTTGGAGATGGGGATCAAAGTATTAAATGTCAGAGATGCTAAAAGGTATTAGCCAGCCTAAACCCTCTTAATCTTAGAGGTATGTTTCTCAAAGTGCTGTTGTTAAACCACCTGCATCAAAATCACTTTGTGGTGCATATTAAAAATGCACATTCTTGAGCCCCACATTAGACCTACTAAATTTTTGTCTCTGGGACTAGAGCCCAGGAACCTTCACTTTTAACAAGACTTGAAAACTGAATAGGAGTTTGACAACTAGAACAGAGGCGGATAGGCATTCCAGGTATAGGAAAGCATCTGTAAAGGGATAAGGCTTGAAAAGGCATCCCATGCTCAAAGATCAGTAAAGTGTGGGATGTGTGGTCACAGCATAAAGTCTGTTGCTGAGGTCTTATCGTAAGGGCTTTGAGTGCTGTGCTTAGACACCTGTCCTGTACCCAGACAGTCAGGGGTTGCAAACCCAACTGCCTTCAAGATTTGGTGGGCCAAGGCCAACTGTAGAGTGTCTCATCTAAAGGAAGCAGCCACTACTCAGCTCCAAACAGTTGTTACTATGCAGGCAATGTGAGTCTAGTGTTATAAAATATTCTGATTTTTCAAGAAAAGCTAGGAATCTGAAATTTTTTGTGATATTTTATTATTTTTAAATTTTGACAACTAATTTAAAAAAATGTGATAAACTCTGCGGCACCCTCCTCCAAATAATAATATCTGCAGGCCAGATGTGTCCTAGGGCCCTCTAGTTTTTACCTGTATGGTAGGCAGTGAGGAACCATCCAAAATATTTAAGCACAGGAAAAACAATTTGATTTAAAAAATCATCCTAGCAGCAGTATGCGGAGTGAATCGTAGGGCATGGGACTGCCAGAGGCATGGTGGCCAATGAGAAAGACAGACTATAATGAGGCCTAAACTAGGGCAGAAGTGATAGGAACAGAGAGGTAGGGTTGGATTTTTAAAACATTTCAGAAATACAGCAGATTCAATGCGGCAATTGATAGGATATGATAGTTGAGGAAGACGGAAGAATAATGGCACCTAGGTAGATGTTATTTAAGGGTATAGGAAATATAAGAGATTTAGAATAGAAAATATAATTTTATAAATATTCAATTTGAAGTATCTTTAAAAAAATGCAAAATGCATTGGGAAATATTGGACTTGATTAGAAGTCAAGGGAGAGAAATAATGGCCAAAGCCAAAATTTTCAAAACAGAAGAAATACCAACAGCTTTTTATTCAGGGTCTGATTTTCTACTTAAGGATTATTTATTTCTCTGCTTTAAAAAAAATACTAAATTTGTGGTATCCATTGGAATTTTTGCTGTTATTTAGCCATTACTGATCATTAGCATCAGCATCATAGACTCATAGTTTTCATAGAATTCCAGAGCTAAGGAGGGGTCTTAAGTATTGGGTAGCCTCCCTCTCACTGGATCCTTGAATCACCATTCAATATCACTGGCAAGTAGTCGTGCCACCTCTACCAAGACAGTTTTAGTGACCAGGAGCTCATCCGCCCTTGTTCCATGTTAGGATTCTTAGATCATTGAATAGCTTTTCAAAACATTTGCTTAAAATACGTCTTTTTATCACTTTGTTTCATTGGTTATAACTCTGAGTCACATAGAATAAACAGATGTAAGCATCCAAGTGAGACAAAGTTGTAGGTGTAGAGAAGCAAAAAGTAGATAAATCATAAGGAGAAAGGTAACAAGGCACATGAACAGTTTTGTGCACCACACCTTTAAAAAACAGCAAATAATTTTGGAAGAGTTTAGAAGTGACCAACAGAAGATGTGTGGGTTTAAAAATGGATTCTAACAAGAAGCCTCTGGGGATCTGGTGTAGAAGTTGCTGCTGGGGAAAGGCCTGTGGGACCTGAGGATTTGGGATGGAAAGGAGATTTGCTTTTTTATTTTTTTAAGTTAGAGTACAATGGCATAATTATGGCTCACTGCAGCCTCAACCTCTTGGGCTGAAGATCCTCCCACCTCAGCCTCCCAAGTAGCTGGGACTACAGGTACATACACACCACTATGCCTGGCTAATTAAAAAAAAAAATTTTTTTTCTAGAGATCGGGGTCTTGCCATGTTGACTAAGCTGGTCTCAAACTCCTGGACTCAAGCTGTCCTCACACCTCAACCTCCCAAAATGCTGGGATTACAGGTGTGAGCCAGTGTGCCTGGCCTCCTTTTTCTTTTATACACTTTTTACTGTTTTAATTCCTTGCCGTGTATATATATTTATTAGTCAGAGACAAAATGATCCAGTCCTATCAGTATATGTGGTTCTTCCCTGTCCCCACCCACACTGCTCGTTGCTCCTTACATGGTTGTTACATTTTAGCCTTCAGGTGTCAACTTAAATGGTTACCTCATCAGAGAGGCATTGATGATCATCTTTTAAAAATGGGTTTATGGCTCCACACCGTTATTTCTTATGCTATTACCCAGTTCATTTTCTTTTTATAATTTTAGGATCTATAATAATCTATATATTTGTTTTTATTCATTGTCTGCTTGATGGTAACTCCCTGACGTTTTCTTTATTACTTCATACTCAGCTTCTAGTACAATATCTGGCATAGGGTAATGAAGAATAAATGTGTTTTAGTGAACGAGTTAATACAGAAGGTTCAGAGTAAATTCTTGCATACAGTTATATCTAAGAAGATAACTAGAGATGTCTATCTACAGTGAGACCAGAATAGAGAAAGGAGATTAAAAGTTAAGCAAGTGGAATTTAGAAAATGTTTATAGGGTTCTATGTAATAGACAATTAAGCATTAGACTCAATTTTAAAGAAAATTGTTGAATAATTATTTCTATACTCCCTTAAAAATAGTGTTTTTTCCTAATTTGGGATGTATAAATTATGGTTTGGTCTAAAGGAAAGGAAATATACCAAGTTCTCCATGAGTATTAGAAACAATTCATTACATTTTTGTGATAAATGTGATAAACTTTGATCATATTCCCCAAAAATCATTATGAACCAAATTAGAATGATGTGTTTTTCTTGTTTGCCATATTTTACAAATAATTAATTTTAATTTTTAGTTTTTTTTCATCACATGAGATGTCAGATATTTCTTTATCAAATTCTGCTATGCCCAAGTTCAGTGCATCCTCCATGACAAAATTACCTCAACAAGCCGGAAATGCAGTTCTTGTAAGAAGAAGCACTTCTTTGTTTTTCTTTTAAATTTTGCCCAAGTGCTTAAACTTTCAATGATTGTTATTTTTTAATCTAAAATGTAGTTCCATTTTCAAGAAAGAAAACCACAAAATCTGTCACCAGAGATTGAGAAGCTATGCTTTACTTGCTCTGAAAAAAAACCAAAGTCTTCAAATTATAAAAAAGTGGATTTTTTTATTAGAAACAGTGAATGTAAAAAGGAAGTTGATTTCAGGTAAGAACTCTTTAAAGACACTTTAAGATTATATCAATAAAAAACTTTTTACAAAGAAATTCAGCATTCCTTTTTCCTTGGTTCATTTTAAAGATCAGAGCCTGAACATTTTTTTTATTAAAGACATTAAATTTTCAAACCTCAGTGAGCTAAACTCCTTAAGATGTTTCAAACATCATATACCTCAGTTCTTGAAAACCCACGTTTGATGCTGTTTATTCAAACATTATATTGAGTTGATAAACTTACTTCTACTGATTTGAATACAGTGTGTTAATTTTGTAAAGTGTAAAGTCACTTGAGAAATCCAGATGAGATCAGCTAATTTTTCAAAACTTGAAGTTGTATTTTAGTTAACCAGTTATTTCACAATCAATAGGTTCAATGAAAATGTCAGATTAAATCACATCTGTTGCCCCACTGCTAGCTATTTTAGAAAAGGAAACTGTGTTGCAGTTTCTGTCTCCTTGAAGAGTCAAAAGATTTGAGACCTGTTCAGTGTTTTGCTTTTATTTGTTTGTTTTAAGACTAGTCAAGTGAAGCAGTGGGAGTGCAGAAAAAACTGTAATCTGTAAATGATTGTGATCAATAGTTGTAAACACCACTTCTCTTGGACCAGGCTGTTCACACCTTTATTAAATGACATAACTTTTCAATATGTTTAAAGAAATGCCTTTACAGTTCCTACCATTTGCAGTTTATGAAGTCTAATTTTCCCCAACAGACTTCCTACAGAGTTATGCATACTGAAGTTTATTTGATACATTAACTTCACAGCAATCTTCAAGTTTATTTTATTGTATTTAGTATTATTTATTGTGTATTTTAAAATAAATTGTGTTAAAATGTGTTATTTTTACTTTTTCTTCTTTCTCCCAGTATGTATCATCCTGATGATGAAGCTGATGAAATGAAGTCTTTATTGGGAATATTTGATGGTATTTTCTAAAACAAACAAATGCTTTTATATTAATAAGAGAAAGAATAAAGACACCTAATCACAAAGCACGCTTTTCATTTTTAAAAAGTAGTTCATAATTGTTCAGAGTTTTTTCTCCTGAATTTGATTAGCTTTGTTCACTTTTTGCAACAAAATATATGGACCGATTTATTTTCCCATTATATTGTAACTTCTTGAAAAGCTCTTTTACAGTGGCTTTGTTTCAGTAAGCCCTTAAGTTAAGGGCTTATTGCACTTAGAAATAAGTTGCACTTAGAAATAATTATTTGGTTATTAATTGGATTTTGACAAGAACCAATGTAAAATTTTATTTTTATATTTTGTTAAGAAGAAAATATTCTTTGAAAGCAAAATAATGCTAATGCAATGAATCTGCTTATTGTATGGATTAATCACTAATATTATTCCCATGTATTTTGTTTTACTAAGATTTTTAAGAATCCAATGACTATTTGAACCTACTGTTATCTAACTTTGAGCAACAATAAATGAAACATTAATCAGTATAATTGTTGTTTTCATCTAGCTTGTTTTTCAATGTCGTGAATTCTTAAACTTTGTTATGTTGACTTTTACCGTAGTAAAAAGATTTTATATTTTTTTTTCCAAGGAATTACATTTCAAATTCATTTATTGATAAGTATTGTAAAGGTACCCTAAGCAATGTTTATTATCAAAATTTTTAATAGGTACTATTAGAAGTTGAGGCCCACTTAAGAACTTTTAGAAAATATTTTTTTCTTTTTTTAAAAACTTTTATTTTAGATTCAGTGTTACCTGTGCAGGAGTGTTACATAGATAAACTCGTATCATGGGGATTTGTTGTACAGATTATTTCATGACCCAGGTACTAGGCCTAGTACCCAATAGTTATTTTTCCTGATCCTCTTCCTCTTCCCACTGTCCACCCTCAGGTAGGCCCCAGTGTCTGTTGTTCCCTTCGTTGTGTCCATGAGTTCTCATCATTAGCTCCTACTTGTAAGTGAGAACATGCAGTATTTGGTTTTCTGTTCCTTTGTTAGTTTACTAAGGCTTCCAGCTCCATCCATGTTCCTGCAAAAGACATGATCTTGT
>NW_012105276.1:98004-102331 GCF_000951045.1 Mandrillus leucophaeus
GTACAGATGCATAGTTTGCAATTTTTCCTATTCTGTAGGTTATTTCTTTACTCTGTTGATAATTTCTTTTGCTGTGCAGAAGTTCTTAAGTTTAATTAGATCCCATTTGTCAGTTTTTCCTTTTGTTGACATTGCTTTTGGCATCATTGTCATGAAACCTTTGCCCATTCCTATATCCCAAATGGTATTGCCTAGGTTGTGTTCCAGGGTTTTTATATTTTTGCATTTTACATTTAAGTCTTTAATCCATCTTGAATTGGTTTTTGTATATGGTGTAAGAAAAGGGTCCAGTTCAGTCTTCTGCATACAGCTTGCGGGTTATCCTACCTCCATTTATTGAATAGGAAGGGAGTCCTTTCCCCATTGTTTGTTTTTGACAGCTTTGTCAAAGATCAGATGGTTGTAGGTGTGCAGCCTTATTTCTGGGCTCTGTATTCTGTTCCATTGGTCTATGTGTCTGTTTTTGTACCAATACCATGCTGTTATTGTTGCCCTGAGTACAGTTTGAAGTTGGGTAATGTGAGACTTCCAGCTTTGTTCTTTTTGCTTAGGATTGCCTTGGCTATTTGGGCTCTTTTTCGGTTCCATATGAATTTTAAAATAGTTTTTTCTAGTTCTGTAAAGAATGTCATTCATAGTTTGATAGGAGTAGCATTGAACGTATAAATTGCTTTGGGTAGTATGGCCATTTTAGTGATGTTCATTTTCTTATCCGTGAGGATGGAATGTTTTTCCATTTGTTTGTGTCGTTTCTGATTTCTCTTTGTAGATCTCTTTCACCTACTTGGTTAGCTGTATTCCTAAGTAGTTTATTCTTTTTGTAGCAATTGTGAATGGGATTGTGTTCCTGATTTGGCCCTTGGCTTGGCTGTTGTTGGTGTATAAGAATGCTAGTTATTTTTGTAGATTGATTTTGTATCCTGAAACTTTGCTGAAGTTGTTTATCAGCTGAAGGGGCTTTTGGACCAAGACTATGGGGTTTTCTAGATATAGGATCAGGTCATCTGCAAACAAGGATAGTTTGTCTTTTTCTCTTCCTACTTGGATGCCCTTTATTTCTTTCTCCTGCCTGATTGCTTTGACCAGGACTTCCAATACTATGGTGAATAGGAGTAGTGAGAGAGGGCATCCTTATCTTGTGCTGGTTTTCAAAGGGAACATTTCCAGCTTTTCCCCATTCATTGATGTTGGCTGTGGGTCTGTCATAGATGGCTTTTACTATTTTGAGGTATATTCCTTCAGTACCTAGTTTATTGAGATTTTTTTTTTAACATGAATGAATGTTGAATTTTATCAAAAGCCTTTTCTTAATCTATTGAGAAAATTATGTGGTTTTTGTCCTTAGTTCTGTTTATGTGATGAATCACATTTATTGATTTGCATATATTGAACCAGCCTTCCATCCAGGGAGGAAGCCTACTTGATCATAGTGTATTAACTTTTTGATGTGCTGCTGGATTTGGCTTGCAAGTATTTTGATAAGGATTTTTGCATCAATGTTCATCAAAGATATTGGCCTGAAGTTTCGTTTTTTTGTTGTCTCTTCCAGGTTTTGGAATCAGGATGATACAGGCCTCATAGAATGAGTTGAGGAGGAGTCCTTCTTCCTCAACTTTTTGGAATAGTTTCAGTAGGAATGGTACCTGCTCTTCTTTGTACATCTGGTAGAATTTGTCTATGAATCTGTATGGTCCCAGTCTTTTTTTGGTTGGTAGGCCTTTTTTTTTTTTTTTTCTTGAGACAGAGTCTTACGCTTGTTGCCCAGGCTGGAGTGCAGTGGTGCAGTCTCGGCTTTGCAACCTCCGCCTCCTGGGTTCAAGCGATTCTCCTGCCTCAGGATCCTGAGTAGCTGGGACTACAGGTGCGCGCCACCACGCCCAGCTAATTTTTGTATTTTTAGTAGAGACGCGGTTTTACCATGTTGGTTTTACCAGGTTTTACCAGGATGGTCTCGATCTCTTGACCTCGTGATCTGCCCGCGTTGGCCTCACAAAGTACTGGGATTACAGGCATGAGCCACTGCGCCTGGCTGCTTGGCAGACTTTTTATTACTGACTCAATTTTGGAGTTCATTACTGGTCTGCTCAGGGAATCATTTTCTTCCTGGTTCAGTCTTGAGAGGGCGTATGTGTCCAGGAATTTATCTATCTCCTCAAGGTTTTCTAGTTTGTGTGCATAGAGGTGTTCATAGTAGTTTCTGATGCTTGCTTTTTTATTTTTTTGAGATGGAGTCTCACACTGTTCCCCAGGCTGGAGTGCAGTGGCGATCTCGGCTCACTGCAGGCTCTGCCTCCTGAGTTCACGCCATTCTCCTGCCTCAGCCTCCTGAGCAGTTGGGACTACAGGCACCTGCCACCACGCCCGGCTAATTTTTTGTATTTTTAGTAGAGACAGGGTTTCACTGTGTTAACCAGGGTGGTCTCAATCTCCTGACCTCGTGATCTGCCCACCTTGGCCTCCCAAAGTGCTGGGATTACAGCCACTGTGCCTGGCCTCCGATGCTTATTTTTATTTCTGTCGGGTCAGTGGTAACATCCCCTTTGTCATTTCTAGTTGTGTTTATTGGAATTGTCTCCCTTTTTTCTTTATTAGTCTACTAGCAGGCTATCTTATTAATTTTTTAAAATAACCAACTCCTAGATTCATTGACCTTTTGAATGGTTTATGGTTTGCTCTTGCTTCTCTAATTTTTTTCAGTTATGATGTTGAGTTGTTAATTTGAGATCTAACTTAACTGATATAGGCATTTAGTGCTATGCATTTCCCTTTTAACCACAGCCTTAGCTGTGTCCCAGAGATTCTTCTGTTTTTATCTTTGTTCTCATTAGTTTCAAAGAACTTCTTGACTTCTACCTTAATTTCATTATTTACCCAAAAGTCATTCAGGAGCAGGTGGTTTAATTTCCATGTAATTGCATGGTTTTGAGCGATTATTTTAGTCTTGACTTCTATTGTTATTGCACTGTGGTCCAAGAGTGTGTTTTGTATGATTTCAGTTCTTTTGCATTTGCTGAGGATCATTTTATGTCCGATTGTGTGGTCAGTTTTAGAGTAGGTGCCATGTGGCAAGGAGAATAATATATTGTCTGTTATTTTGGGATGGAGAGTTTTGTAGAGGTCTATTAGATCCATTTGGTCCAATGTTGAGTTCAGGTCCTGAATATCTTTGTTAATTTTCTGCCTCACTGTTCTGTCTAATATTGTCAGTGGAGTGTTGAAGTTTCCAACTGTTATTGTATGGGAGTCTAAGTCTCTGTAGGTCTCTAAGAACATGCTTTATGAATTTGGGTGCTCCTGTGTTGGGTGCATGCATATTTAGGATAGTTAGGTATTCCTGTTGAATTGAACCCTTTACCATTATGTAATGCCCTTCTTTGTTTTTTTAAATCTTTATTGTTTTAAAGTCTGTTTTGTCTGAAATTAGGGTTATAATCTCTACTTTTTTCTTTTTTCTATTTGCATGGTGATTTTTCTCTATCCCTTTATTTTGAGCCTGTGGGTGTCACTATGTGTGAGATGGGTCTCTTAAGACAGCAGCATACTATCATTAGGTCTTGCTTTTTTATCCAGCTTGCCACTTTGTCTTTTTTTTTTTTTTCCAAGACAGATTCTCACTCTGTTGCTCAGGCTGGCTGGAGTACAGTGGCACAATCCTGGCTCACTGTAACCTCCACATCCCAGTTTCAAGCAATTCTCATGTCTCAAGCTCTTGAGTAGCTGGGATTACAGGCATGTGCCACCATGCCCAGCTAATTGTTGGTATTTTTAGTAGAGACAGGCTTCACTATGTTGGCCAGGCTGGTCTTAAATTCCTGGCCTTAGTGATCTGCCCACCATGAGCCACCATGCCCAGCCTCTTTGTCTTTTAAATGGGGGCATTTAGCCTGTTTACATTCAAGGTTAGTACTGATAGGTGTGGATTTGATCTTGTAATTGTGTTGTTAGCTGGTTGTTATGCTGGCTTGTTTGTGTGGTTGCTTTATAGTGTCACAGTAGTCTGTGTACTTAGGTGTGTTTTTGTATTGGCTGGTAATGGTTTTTCCTTTCCATATTTAGTGCTTCTTTCAAGATCTCTTGTAAGGTGGGTCTTTTGGTAATGAACTCCTTCAGCATTTGCTTATCTGAAAAGGATTTTATTTCTCCTTTGCTTAGGAAGCTTAGTTTGGCTGGATATGAAATGCTTGGTTGAAGTTTCTTATTATTATTTTTTATTATACTTTAAGTTCTAGTGTACATGTGCACAATGTGCAGGTTTGTTACATATGTATACATGTGCCATGTTGGTGTGCTGCACCCATTAACTCGTCATTTACATTAGGTATATCTC
>NW_012105276.1:103916-125448 GCF_000951045.1 Mandrillus leucophaeus
GTCTTTTCTGCTGTTATTACTTGTGATTGCATTTGAAATTCTTGTAGGGTGAGTTCTATCAGATCAGTTAGGTACTTTTTTATACCAGCTATTTCATCTGTCAGCTCCTCTATCCTTTTATTGTGTTTCTTAGTTTCCTTGGATTGAGTTTTGCCATTCTCCTGAATCTCAATAACCTTTGTTTCTATCTGTATTCTGAATTCTCTTTCTGTCATTTCAGCCAACTCAGCCTGGTTAAGAATCCTTGTTGGAGAACTAGTGTGGTCATTTGGAGGACACAGACACTGACCATTTGAGTTGCTGGAGTTCTTGCATTGGTTCTTTCTCAACTCTGGATGTGTATGTTTCTTTAACTGTTGTGTAGATTGAGTACAGTCAATAGATCTGTTTTCTAGATGTTTTCACAAGGCCAAGGCTTTTTGCATGGTCTTTATTTGTAGCTGACTTCTTGTCTTTGGCTTCACAGTGGGTATGTTAGCAAAGTATTTTTGGTGTTGAAGCTTTGGTGTGATCCAGTAGGTGGTGCTTAGGGGTAGTGGTCAGTTGGTAGGTAGGCTGTTGCTCAGTTGTGTGGCTCCCCTGTATTTCTGCAGTTGCAGCTGTGCTCCCTCTCAATGCTCTGAAAGTGTGGGCTTCTCTCCCACTTGAGTACTGGCTGTAGATCGTGGCTTGGGGCCCTCCCGGGCTGCCCACCACAGCTCTGGGGTGATCTCAGGGTTTATGTTTCCTCCTCAACTTGGAAGAAGCAGAGGAAGGGACCTTCATAGTAGTTGTAACCGAGAATCTTTTGCTTGTTTCCTGTAGGCTCCATCCCCAGAGAGATAAAGGTCAGCAGTTGCTCAGCCCGGGATGGGGGGTTCTATGCTGTGGGCCCAAGTCAGGGGTTCCCTGCCTGGTGATGAGCGAGGATGTGGGTGACATCCATAGGAGACAGACTGGCTTCCTCTCCTTCAGTTGACTGCAGCTTGTCGGAGGTGTGGATAAGTCACTTAGGGTCTTCATTAGTCTGAGGGTAGCAGGGGTAGTACCACTGCAGAGGCAATGGCAGAGAGGCTTTTGGTTGGCTCTGCCTCCGAGAAATGTGGAGCTGCTGTTACTGGGAGTGTTCAGCCAGTGGGGTGGGATAGCTGCACTGCTGGCATGAGCTTGGGGCTCTGCTTGTTGAGGAGCAAGGGATTGAGGGCTCACCAAGAGGAGAGGCTGGTATTTGTCCCATATGGTGCCTGTGGTGTGCTGTAAACTCGGGTGTATCCCTCAGGCTGTTTCTTCCCAGAACACTGGCAGCAGGGAGGGAACTGCTGCTGTGGCAGTGGCAGAAGGGCTTTAGGATGCCTCTGGGAACCTCTCCTCAGGGAAACCTTGGGCCACTACCAGTGGGTATGCTCCGCCATGGATGAAGTGACTGTTCTGTGGTTATGAGCCAAGGACCCTGCCTGGTAAGGAGTCGGGGGAGGGGCAGGGTTCCTAGAGAAGAGGGACTGCACTCCTCTCCATATAGTGACTGTGGTATATTGGAGGTGCCAGCATAGTGACTAGGCCGTTTGTTCCTTTCCCAGCCTGAGGGCTCTTAGGGTGGTACCACTACAACTGTAGTGATGGAGGGGCTGTAGTTTGACTCTGGGATTTCCTCCTCAGAGAAATGCTGGGCTGCTTATGCCTCTAATTGCAGTGATCAGGCAGGGGCATGGTGGTGGTGCCCCAGGTTGGGAGCCCCAGGTTGGGAGGCCCTGCCCAGTGAATGGGAAATGAGGACCAGGACCTGCATGGAGAACAATCTGGCTACTTTTCCATGAGGTGATTGCTCTGTGCTGGGAATTCAGACCAGCCCCTGCTCCCCACAGACTCTACAGAGCCCAGAGACAGCAAGGGTGAGAGCTGTAAGACAGCAAACGTGGCAACCCGTCCCTCCCACTGGGAGCTCTGTCCAGGGAGTTGCAGAACTGCTACTGGCTCAATAGCCCCAGCTGGAGAACCTGCCCAGCGAGGATATACAGGATTAGGGACCCACATAACAGTCTGGCCAGTTTTCTGTGGGACTGCGGCAGCATGCTGGGGGTCTGCTCCAGTCCCTAGTCACCTTGGATTTTCCAGTACCTGAAGCTATCAATGGTGGAGTCTGCAAAACAACAAAGATGGTGGTCCGCCCCTTCTTCTGGGAGCTTGCTGTGTCCCAGGGAGGTATGGACCTGTTGCCGGTCCAAACACACCTGTAGGAGGTGGCTGGAGACCCCAGTTGGGAGGTCCTGCCCAGTGAGGAGGAACAGGATCAGGGATCCACTTAAGAAAGCAGTCTGCCTATGTTTTCATAGAGCAGCTGTGCTATACTTGGGGTCTGCTCCATCCCCCAGTTGCCTCAGACTGCCCAAAGCCCAAAGGCAAGAATGGCAAAAGCTATCAAACAGCAAAGATGGCAGCCCACACCACCCTCTGTGACCTCTATCCCAGAGAAGTTTGAAATCGGTGGGTTGGAAAACACCAGTGGGGGTAACTAGAGACCCCAGGCGGGAGATTCTACCCAGTGAAGAGAAATGGGATCTGGAATCCACATGAATAAGCAGTTTGACTGCTTCTCCGTATAGCTTCTGGGCTGTGCCAGGAAACCACTGTATTCCCTAGTCAACTGGGACTCCCTAGAGCCCAAAGGCAACAATGGCTAAGGCTGTGAAATAACAGAGATGGTGGCCTGTCTCTCTCCTTGGGAGCTCCATCTCAGGGAGCTGTAATGCTGCTACCAGTGGCTGGCTTGTTTCCCAAGCCAGTGGGTCTTATCCTGAGAGATGCCATGGAAACAAGGCCTGCAGGCTATCACTTCTCGGCCACCTGGATTCAGCCCCTTTCCTAGGGACGTGTATAGGGGTCTAACCTCCTGCTTTGCTGGAGTTACAACTGCTTTGCTGGAGTTGCAGCTGCTTTTGCTAGGAAGCCTGGGTATCTAAGGCTGCTGGGGCTGTGTGTGTGCCTGAGTGGCTGCTCTGCCAAGACTCTATGTAGCTCTACATGTCAGACTGAATACCCTGATGGAGTGGGTCCGTGAGAGGGACACCTGACCCAAGAGTTCCAAAGATTCATGGGAGAAGCGTGGGTCCCAGGGGTTGCTCACTCACTCACCACTTCCCTGGGCCGAGGAGGCTCTCCTGGCTCTACGTGACTCCTGGGTGGGCAGTCATCCTGCCTTGGTTTTCTCCATTCTCCCTGGGTCAGGTTGTTTCCTTGATGAGTTTCCAATGCATGTACTTGGATGTTTCCACTGAAGGTGCTGTATTTACTCACCTGTTCCATTTCTCTTCATGAGAGTGGCGTACACTAGCTACTTCTATTCAGTCATGTTGGCCAACTCTGTATCAATATTTTTTTCCTTAAACAAAAAAAACCTGGAAAAAAAAAAAAGAAAAAAAAAAAAACTCCAAAAGAAAATTGTAACGGTAATAATGGGAAAACATTAAGAAGCAACAAAAGAAATAAAACTAAAAAAAAAACTTAAAAAAAAAACTAAGACTCTGTCCCTGTGTTGAAAAATAAGGGCAATCAGTCCCTTTATTTTAGTCCTCTTTACAACTGGTGTGTTTCTGCATCTGAATCAATCATGCTATAACTTTTAAAGGTTCTTAAACACCATTAAAATGAGAAATTGGTGCACTACAGTCTGCCCATCTCACATACATAGATGTTGACACTAAAGAAATAGCAACTTAATTCAGTATGACTTATTGTGATCTGCTAAGTGAAAAGCACTGTACTTGCTACTGTAAAGGATGAAAACACTGTTTCTTTTCTTGTGGAGCTTAGTTTACATTCTGGTAGAGAAGTTAAGATACATAATAAAGTAATAATAAAATATAGAGTACATCACAGCAATACTCAGAAACTATTTGCTAAAGAGATTAATATGGCTAGAAGGGAACCTGGTACTAATCATCAGGACAATGGGAGAATGACCCTGAAGGCATTTTAGAGATCTTTGAGGCTGCTCCCCTTATCACAGTCCGAGAATGTCAGGATCTTGAGGGCAGCAAGGGCTTGCTACCTTGAGCCTAGGTAGGGTAGGCTAGGGTCTCTCTGTTCTCTGCATTCAGGAGCAGGACTCCTCAGCCAGTGGTGGCTTAACTGGCCTCAGATACAGCTCAACTTGTTGCTCCAAACGTTACAAACTGTAAACCTTGGCAGCACCCCATCTTCATTCAGACAGGCCCAGATGTGGCTCATGCTCAAACTACAGAAGGTACAAACTGTAAGCCTTGGCAGTTCCATGTGCAGAATGCAAGAACTATGGAGGTGTGACTTCCTCCACTTAAATATCTGAGGGTGATTGAAAAGCCTAGGGGCCCAGGTAGTGATTTGTCACAGGGGTGCAACCACTGCTGAGTTCTCTTACTAGGGTAATGCTTAGTAGAGCCACAGGGGCTGGGCCACCCTTGAAACCCCAGAATTGTAGAGTCACCGGCAGGTGGTAATGCCTGCCTGGGAAAGTTACAGGCATCAGACTCCAGCCCATGAGAGCAGCCATGTGGGTTGCACCAGCAAAGCCATAGGGGCAGGGCTGCCTGAGGCCTTCGGGTCTCCTCCTCCAACCCTAGTGTGCATGGAGTTTAGGGAGATTATTCTCCAACTTTAAAATTTAATGTCTAACCTGCTAGGTTTTGAACTTGCTTTGGGCCTGTTACTCCTTTCTTCTTTCTTTCTTCTTGCCTATTTCTCCCTTTTGGAATGGGAATGTGTACCCTATGCCTGTCCCACCATTGTATCTGGGAAATAGATAACTTGTTTTGATTTCACAATTTCCCAGATGAGACTTTGGGCTTTGGACTTTTAAGTTGGTGCAGGACAAGTTAAGATTTGGGAGATTTTGGGGATGGAAAGATTTTGCATTGTAAGAAGGACATGAGTTTGGGGAGTGAGGAACAGAATGCTGTGGTTTCTTCTGACCAAAACTCATGTTGAGGCTTGGTCCCCAATGTGGTGGTGTTGAGGAGGAAGTAAAAGCATGGAAAAGAAAGGTGATTAGGTTGTTAAGAGAAATTAATGCCATTCTCAAAGGAGTAGTTCTAACTCTGTAGGACTGGTTAGTTACTGCGAGGCCGGGTGGTTATATAAAGTGAGGCTGCCTCTCATGTTTTGTCTCCTTGCGCTTGCCTGCTTCCCCTTCTGCTGCTTTGGCATATTATGATGAAGCATGAGGCCCTTACCAGAAGCCAGCCAGAAGTGGTTAACTGATCTTGTACCTCCCAGCCTCCAGAATCACGAGCTGAAATAGACCTCTTTCCTTTATAAATTACCCAGCCACAGGTATTCTATTATAGCAACAGGAAACAGACTAAGATAATCTCCTAAGTAATCAAAATGAATAGAAAATTAACAGCGTTATTGTAGACATGCCAAACTTTTTGCGAGTGTTTAACTGGAAAATTATATGTACATTAAATATATGTAACTCAAAAAAACCCTGTTACATATGCTAACCATGTAAGTCAAATCACTGGCTATTCTTTTCATGAAATGAATAATAACTGTAAGTTTTCCTATTCATAAGTTTTAAATATATTTTATTTATTTATTCATATAGGATAAACCATACAATGGAGCTTTTCACAAAACTCACCATTGGGTTAAATTTTTTCAAAAGGTTTCCCAGTTAAAAAGTTCCTCGATAGGCTATATTTTCTTATCTTATGGGCATAATGACACCTACCACATAGATACATAGTGAGAACTTACTAAGCCACTGCATAGAGATTTCTTAGTTTAGAAGTAGATACATAGTATGTGTTCAATACATGGTAGATTTTTGTACCCCCAAAACATCCTTAACAGCACTTTAAATAATCCATTGAGAAGGGGGGAAATAATACAATGTCCATTTGTATTATTTCAGTTGCATTAGAACTTGACAGATGAAATCTTGACTTTCCACTGATGTATTATTCATAAAAAAAATTTATCCCCGACTACCCTCCTACATATACTTCCTTGCCCTTTCAGGCAGATCCCCCTCTCTTTATCTCCTCCTCACCAACACTATTAGTTGGTGTATGGTCAGAACGTACAAACATATTTTGTTATTACTTAAGTTAAATGTAATTAGTAAATAAATCTCCTGCAAATTCTATTATAATACATTCTAAAGCCAAATTGAAATTATTGCAGAATTATTCACTGTTTTAAGTTTTGGCACAATTTACCCCTTAGTAGAGTCATTCAGAGTCTCTTTACCATGACCCTATTTCTAGAAAATGTTCTCATCAAGCACAGTAGGGAACCATTCTTTGAGGACCCTTAGCCTATGGGTGGCATGGATAATATTACCTATGGCATGCTAGATAATAACAGGTGTGCGTATTTAAGAATTTTTCTTTTGTGGGAATAGAAGGCACCAGTGAGGAGGAAGTAAAAGCATGGAAAAGTAACTAAGCTAAGAATTAAGCTAAGTAAGTAAGCTAAGAATTTCAGTCTGGGTTTTGAATAGGTAGTAGAACAAAACAAAAAGGAAAACCCTGACACTTCTTTTGTCATTGCAACTGGCTGCCCATAGTTAAGGGCCTTGCCACTGAATCTGAAGACTAGTAACATGGAAAACCCCTGGGAGCTGGCTAGAAGCTCAGCATCTCAGGCCACACCCCAGGCTTTCTGAGTAAGAATCTGCATTTTAACAAGATCCCCAAGTGATGATGTACACATCAAAGTGTAAGAAGCGCTTGTTTAAGGCGGAAAGGAAAGGAAAGAGGCACTATCAGAATTTTAAGAGAATCCATTCCAGGAGACAGTATAAGAGTAATGATGATTACTTGGTTTTCTGCACATATATTTCCTGTTTTAAATATAATGTAACATAGCTCTTCTTTAATTGCCTTTCAGTATAGGCTGTTTCCTTCACTGATTGTGTAAATTATCTTTATAATTTCCATGCATCAACTGGGTGTTCTTTTTATGTAGCTTGAGAGGTACTTAGATGCTCTGTAAAGTTTTCTTTTAATTAACATAATAAAAGCAGATAATTAAAAGGAACAATCTTTGTTTCAATTTGGAAACCTTTCCATAAACTAACATATGCCTTAAAAATTCCTGCATACTTTAGCAAAACAAAATGGAAACAAACCAAAAAAACCCTGGTAATATTATGTTCTGAAAGATTTAGAAAAATGTGCATAAACCTGCACTTGCATATTATGTGTTGTAGGTATAAAATTTTTACTTTAAAAGGAATTAAAATTAAGCTGACAGCATTTTGCCTGAAGTACCTCCTTATGACAGTAGATAGCTTCAATTCTTCAGAAATTACATACATGATTTTTTTTAAGTTTTTTTTTTAAAGTTTCTATATCGATCAGTCCTTTATATCATTTAGAAACTAGAAAAGTAATTTTAAAACGAAAATGGTTTTACCACAATTTTTTACATGACTGATTTACTCTGTGTTTTTTAAAATTTCTGTGATTTTATTCTTTCTGTTATCTGACATGTTTTTAAACAAGGGAAATAATTGAATGGTACAATGAAAACCTTAGAGATTCTAGTTCAAAATTTCAGCTTATGGAAGGGAAAACAGCCCCCCAGAATATTAAATGCCTTGCCCATAGTTTCTCCACAAGTAATTTGTGGAACCAGAACTGGAACCCAGGTTGGTTTATTGCTTTTCCTACTTCAATTCCTAATGTTGAGGGTTATATCTCAACGCTCACTTTTTTAAAACTTTTTATCTTTTGTTCAGAAATGTAAAATGTACTTTATTGTCTTCTTCCTTAAATGTGTTAAGGAACTCTTACCTGCTATGAACTTACAATAATCCAATTCTAAAAACATTTTTACCCGTAATTATTGCTACACTTACACTTTTGAAATATAGTGGACATACAGTATATGGTATGTGACAGAGTAGAACGGTCTTGCTATGCATTATTGTTTGAAAACAGCCAACTATCTTATTGTTCTTTAGTTTAATGGTGATTGAAGAGTTGCTATCTGTTACCCATTGTATCAGAAAAAGTTCTAGAAAGACGAATATGGCCATATTGTATTTCAAGGGGGCTCGTTGATGACCTAGATAACAGTGATCATTGATGACCTAGGTAACAGTGATCAAAATGCAATACAAATATATGGGTCTTTGAAATTATCAGGAGCTTTAAAAATTAACATCACCACCATCAAATTGTATTACCAAATATCTCTGTTTTCACGTTTTCTCTAGACTCCACAGATTTATTGTGTCTGAACTTCTTAAGGAGATAACATGCAGACATGGTCAAATTTTACAAAAAGGAAAGCTACACATTCTTTTGGATAGTAGATTATAAAAAGAGGATGGAGTAAATTTGAAGAGTAACAAGAAGTGACTGAGGAACAGATTGACCAGCAGATTGTAGAAGGAGATAAAGAGGCAAGGATGGGAACTGAAAACACTGAGAAATCCTCTTCTGGCAAGCTGATGTTAGAACCACCTGCATGCATGTAATGGGTATAGTTGATATTTGCAATTTGGGCTGAAAGGAATTATTAAATCCAGCACTTTTAAATAGTAGATGAAAAAATTCGTATTTTTAACTAGAGGAAAATATTTCACTTGGGAGACTTTATTTTTGAAAATCAAAGTGTTTTACTTATATGTATTTAAAATGTAGTTTTAGATAAAAAGAAAAAACAGATATCCCTCCTATTTTGATGTATTTTGAGATATTAATCAGTATTTTTGGTTGTTTTGTTTATTTTTTTCCCTATGACTTTACTCATTGAGGCAGTTAGACTATGAACTAGACATTCCTTTTGGAAGAGTTTTCAAATCTTTGATTTTTAAAAATTTTAAAAGCCAAGATTCAGCCTTGAGACAAAAGAATTAGAAAAACACCTGACAGGTCAAAGCCAGTTTTTCCTGTCCCCAAGACTGAAGACTCTGGACTTGTGGAAAAGGAGAGAAATCAGAGGAAAAGAAAAGAGCCTAGATGCTGGGTACCTGAAAATGGACCTGTACCCAGCTTTCTCCTGGATTGATTCTGAAGTGGGGGTGGGGTACAAGTTTAAGGGATAGTAGAACATCTCCCTCTGCATAATTTTGGGAAATTCAAGAACAGAAGGAACATCAATTTTTCTATTTAATTTGGAGTTCACCCTATGCTAGAGTTCACCCCCAGAGTTCACCCTGTGCTAGCCCAGGAACAATATAGTAGAGACGGCAATATGGTATGTTAGACTTACAAAGGGGGACTGAAATGGCCTCACAGAGTACCTTTGTGCCCCAGCATAATGGTTGGAGGAGCAGCAGATCATTTCCCCTAAGCCAGAGGCTAGTAGAGAGATGGGGTAGGGACTTCTAGTGTCTCATTAATTTTATCACTCTCCCAAAAGTTATAGGAACTGGTGTCCAATACAAGGAGGACACAACTGTCAGCTTTGTGGACTGGCAACTAGAACATAAGTCTCAACAGATAGTAGCATGGTCAGATGTTGACAACTAACAACAGATGATGGCCCCCAGAACATATATGTAATCCTAATGTAACTGGGTTTGGGAGTGGGAAGCTCAAGTTGACTGAGATTATTTTTCTAGCTTCTAGTGTAATGGAGGCTTGAAATAGAAATTAAAACATTTCTTGTATACTTGAGTTTGTGGACTAAGATTTGTACCCTCTGTTATCAATAGTGATAGATCTGTGCAAGTTTTATATCTTAATATTAGTAAATAAAGTCTTCTTTAGATTTAATATGACATATCAAAACACTACAACATAAAAATTTTAATTGGTATGTAAACTCAGATATCAGTCTCAGGCAGATAGATGCTCAGACGGTGATTCTACCAGCATTAAGCTAACATTTACTGAATACATGCTGTGTGACAGAACTTGTCCTAAGCTGTTTAGAAGGCCTATTTTGTTTAATCCTTTTAACAATCCTATGAGGTGAATTCTCTTATTGTGTATATATTCTATAGAGGAGGAAGCTAAATAAATTGCCAAAGGTTTCAAAGTTTGAACTTTGTGAGATTCACGAATCTTTAGCACAACTATTATGCCATTCTGCCTAAAAATGAATGAAATGCTGACTGCATCTTTAAAATTACATCAACTCATAAAAAATCCATGTTTTTCCTAATCTTTAGTGTTTTTGTGTTAGAAAATCTGGAGTAAATTCAAGAGACCTCTTACTCAAGGCACATCCTACAGTCTTGGTTTCTGGTTTAAGTCGAGTTTCCAGAGAAAGCAAGACTGCTATGACCTTCTCCCTAGATAATCGGGTCATTGTGCAGGGCCTTTCCCCTCAGTCCTTCTTCCCATTTGGCCCTGGACTCACAAATCACTATTTTGTGGGTTTTTTTTTTTTTTTTCACACTTAAGCTTCTGGACTTTAATTTGTTTTTCTGACTTGGCTCTGGGTCCCTTCCAATGCTGTGTTATAAACCTTCTCCATTGTTATCAGTAAAAACTGGCCTAAATAAGAAAGAGAAGAAAGCTTTTTGTGACCTTTACTTGACTTACAATACTTCAGTAACATCTGCTTTGAAATATGACTCTCATCTTGCCATTTCCCCTCATAGGATATAGTCAAATGTGATTTTCTTTCATATCTCTCACCTAGGAATATGATATTGTTTTGAAGAAAAGTTTGAAAGTTAAATCTTTACTGAGAGTATTTGATATCTATGTTATAAAAATATGACCAAATAAAGTTACTCTTGAAGTTCTATTTTTATCCTTAAATTAAAGTTTAAAGAAAGGGAAGGGATTAGCACTTATTATTAGATTTTTATGTTAAAAATTATGAACTTTCAATATATAAATTTCAGTTTTTCCCAATAGGCTTTATTGCTTCCTCTGTCTTTTCATATTCCTGTGCTGTCCATCAACTGTTTCCTATTCTTTTGGGATTTTCCTTAATTTCTGTTTGCATTACAATATCATATTTCTTTTATTTTAAATGATTTTAATTTCATTTTTAATATATAGTGAGAACACACTGAAATAATTTCTTTCACTTCTTTTAATTTTCAAAATAACTTTGTCTTTTGAAATTTTTGTCTTCTAAAATAAGCCAAGCATTTTAGAGTCTACATAGAAATAAATATTCTCTTTTCTCTCAATTTTCTGTATGTATAGAAAAGAGTTCCATGTATCTAAATACTTTTTAAATGTAGAGATGCTTGGTAAAACAGAATCTCCAGTATAATAAATATTTCTTCATTTGGATAATTCCATTGACAAAATTATGTGCAATAATTTGCAACTTTATGTATACTTTTAGGTTTGAAGAACGGTAGTTTTCTTTATTTTTTTGCACAATAAAATTAGCTTTATTGGCCAGGCGCGGTGGCTGACACCTGTAATCCTAGCACTTTGGGAGGCCGAGGTGGGCAGATCACCTGAGGTCGGGGATTGAGACCAGCCTGAACAACATGGAGAAACCCCGTCTCTACTAAAAATACAAAATTAGCTGGGCCTGGTGGTGCAAGCCTGTAATCCCAGCTACTTGGGAGGCTGAGGCAGGAGAATCGCTGGAACCCAGGAGGCAGAGGTTTTGGTGAGCCAAGATCACACCATTGCACTCCAGCCTGGGCAACAAGAGCAAAACTCCGTCTCAAAAAAAAAAAAAAAAGCTTTATTGTATATTTATCTAATTATGAATGTAGCACATGCCTAGAGTTTATAATACCTATATTATAAAACAATTCAGCAGTCCTATGCAGTATACTATGTAAAAATGTAAGGAACAGGATGTCATACTATCTAAGTAAATCTAAATACCTACATACAAATACCTAAAATACAAAAATATGTTTTGTAGAAATAGATACAAACTGAAAGATTTACATAAAATGCATTAGAATGATGTGTGTATGTTTGCGGGGAGGAGGTATTGGGTGATCTTCTTGGGAAACAGAGATAAAAGAGAATAAAAAAGAAATTTCAGATAATAAAGAAATGTACAAAGAAGTTAAAATCATCCTCAATCCCACTACTTGATGATGATCACAGTTAATATATTTTGGCATACGGCCATCCAGATAACACAAACACGCTTTAAAGTAGAATTATAATTTGTTTCTTAATCTTTAATTTTTTTTTTTTTTTTTTTTTGAGACGGAGTCTTGTTCTGTCACCCAGGCTGGAGTGCAGTGATGCAATCTCGACTCCCTGCAAACTCTGCCTCCTGGGTTTCAATTATTGAAAGTGATTCTCCTGCTTCAGCCTCTTGAGTAACTGGGATTACAGGCGCACACCACCACGCCCAGCTAATTTTTGTATTTTTAGTAGAGACGGGGTTTTACCATGTTGATCAGGCTGGTCTGGAACTCCTGACCTTGTGATCCGCCTGCCTCGGCCTCCTAAAGTGTTGGGATTACAGGCGTGAGCCACTGCACCTGGCTAATCTTTAATTTTAACAATACAATATCAATGTATTGATATACATAATCATTTTTCATGTAGTACATTCATGGATGTGCCCACCTTATTTAATGACTACTTTATTGATATATATTTAGATTATTTGCAGTTTTTTGTTATAACCAATGTTGTAATAAGCACTCTTATACCTATAGCTTTATTTGCTTTTTGTTAGAAATTCACATTTAAATTATTGAAACAAGCTGGGTACGGTGGCTCACACCTGTAATCCTGCACTTTGGGAGGCTGAGGCAGGCAGATCACTTGAGCCTAGGAGTTCAAGACCAGCCTAGGCAACATGGTGCAACCCCATCTCTACAAAAAATACCAAAATTGGCAGGGCGTAGTGGTGCTTGCCTGTGTTCCTAGCTGCTTGGGAGGCTGAAGTGGGATGATCACCTGTGTCCGGGAGATTGAGGCTGTGGTGAGCCATGATCGCTCCACTGTACTCCAGCCTGGGTGACACAGTGAGACACTGTCCAAAAAAAGAAAAAAAAAATTATTGAAACAAATGATCAAATTGCTCTCCAGAAATGTACCATTTTTATATTTCCAATACGAAGCTTTCTGATCCATGCACTCTGAAACTTTAAACCTTGAAAAAAACAAAAAAAACCCAGCAAAAACAAAATTATTTCCACATTCCAGACCATCCAAATGTCCAGCTCTCACCCATAGGCTAAATTTACTCACAATCTTTTCTGTTCAGTGTTATGTGAAATGAAAGACTATGAAACACATTAATGCCAGTGCACAAATGACAATTTAGCATTGCTTTTGTCCGATCTAAGCATGAGGGACCGAGAGAAAGCAGAAGGGACGCACCTAGAACTACCTCTCATTTCATTTATATGTATTCACTTCAGTAGTACATCAGCTTTCTTGGCTAAGTTTTCTATGTGCATCAGAATCCTGAGGTTAAAGAAAAAAAATTAAAGCTGTTTGCCAGGTGTGGTGGCTCACACCTGTAATCCCAGCACTTTGAGATACAGAGGCAGGCGGATCACCTGAGGCCAGGAGTTTGAGACCAGCCTGCCCAACATGGTGAAACCCCATCGCTACTAAAAATACAAAAATTGGCGGACATGGTGGCACTCCTATAATCCCAGCTACTCAGGAGGCTGAAGCAGGAGAATCACTTGAACCTGGGAGGTGCAGGTTGCAGTAAGCCAAGATTGCGCCACTGCACTAACCCAGACAACAGAGTGAGACTCCATCTCAAAACAAAACAAAACAAAAAACCTTTAATTACTAATAGTAGAACCTGTGTTCTGAGAAATTGTGAGTTTTCTATTTCTCGGCATCATTTCTAAAGAAAAATTCCTAATTTTTCTTGATGGTTCTGACATCAGTGATAATCCTATGCCCTAAAAAGTTGAATGGGTTTTCAAACAGAGCAAACCTAAATCAGACAGCAGTTCCGGTGTCCCAGCTGGAGCAGCCTGGTGGGGTGGGCTGAGCCACACTGTTGAGGTTCAAGGTTTAGATTTTTTTCTAGTTTATCTGAAGAGTATAGGAATATTATGAAGAAATTTTGGGTAGAGAATCTGAAGGAAAAGACAGATCAGACATAGACAATATCTTAAAACTCGTATCTTGGATCAGTTTTTCCAAACAGTAAAATATTGCCTGTATCTTTAAATGCAGAGAAGTGAAAAGTCTTAGTTAAAGCTGACTGCAAAAATAATTAAATTATTTTAAATAATATATATAGGTCTTTGCTGATACTAGTTTCTGGCTGTTTAGAAATGATACATGTTTTTAATCTATAATGAAACTATTGCCACATTATACTCCACAAGACATTAGTAAAGAATTAAGCTTTTAATGTCTGAATATGAAAGCTGTAATGAGCATTAGAAAAGCAATTATTAGGTACATATCTACCATAAAATGTTCAAACTGGATGTAGTAGCAAAGAAAAGACCTTTCTAATTACCCTCAGTTCAGCATCAGAGACCCACAGGCTCTGTGATAGCAATGCCTGTCTCCTCCTCACTTTTACTAAAAAGTAAACTGTGGCTCCAGTGGAGGTGTTGGGGACACATCCGGATCCCAGGGAGCAGCCTTAAGAAGAAATCTCAGCCAGTGGCTACATCTTCCCAGACACTTCCAAATAAGAGACAGATCCAAATGAAAGGCATTGATAGCTGCCCAACAGCAAAATCTCATTCACTTTGATGCCCGTAACTCAATTCCTCCTAAGTGTGATCAAGATAGACTGGGAGGCTACAACCCTTGCACTGTGGGTATTGATCACCTGTCTTTCCCAGTGGCTTCTGGCAGCCCCTCTCCCATTGTATTGTGAGAGAGCTGAACTACTTGGGAGATTACTTCTGATACTTGGAGGGTGAGGGGCTTCATTAGTCAGGATTTTCGACATTTTTAAGTATTTTTCTCTCCTAGCTTTATTAAGGTATAATTGACAAATAAAAATTATATACTTATAGTGTACAGTGTGATATTTTGATGTACGTGTATATTGTGAAATGATTAAGTCAAGCAAATTAATATATCCATCATCTTACATTTTTGTGTGTGAGAGAGAACATTTAGGATCTACTCTTATAGCAATTTTGAAGTATGCAATACGTTATTATTAACTATAATCACCGTACTATACCGTAGATCTCCAAAACTTATTCATTCTGTTACACTATAACTTTGTACCCTTTGGCCAACATCTCCCCATTCCTGCTTCCCACCCTGCCTCAGCCCCTGGCAACCACCATTCTACTCTGTCCCTATGACTTCAACATTTTTAGATTCCACGTACCAGTGAGATCAGGCAGTATTTGTTTTTCTATGCCCAACCTCTTTCACTTAGCATAATGGCCTCCAGGTTTATCCATGTTGTTGCAAATGAGAGGATTTCCCTTTTTTAAAAGGCTGAATAGTATTCCATTATTATCATAGCACATTTTAAAATCCATTCATCCATTGTTAAACTAGGTTGATTTTATATCTTGGCTATTGTGAATAATGCTGCAATGAACATGGAAGTGCAGGTATCTCTTGACATAATGATATCATTTCCAGAAGTGGGAATACTGGATCATATGGTAGTTCTATTTTCAAATTTTTGAGGAACCTCCATACCATTTTCCATAATGGCTGTGCTAATTTATATTCCCACCAACAATCTACCAGAGTTCCCTTTTTACCACATTCTCACCAACATTTATCTTTTGTCTTTTTTATAATAGCCATTCTAACAGATGGTTTCAATTCCATTTCCTTGACAATTAGGTATTGAGCATTTCTTTCATATCCCTGTTGGTCATTTATATGTTCTCTTTGGAGAAATGCCTATTGTAGATCCTTGGCTCGTTTTAAAATTGGTATTTGTTTTCTTGTTATTGAGTTGTTTGAGTTCCTTAGAACATTTTAGAGTTTTCGACTAATGCCTTTAACTCGTTTTGCTTTATCAAATTGCATCGTTGTTAACATTTTTGTGCCTGGAGCCACCCCAGAAATTATTCCTGGTTCCTGGCACTTAGATTAAGTAGACACAATGAAAGGAACAAGAATATGGATGTATTAGGATTCCAGAAGATGGTAGTTTTGATTTAGCTAGATGCCCTTCTAAGACTACAGTGGACTTTCTGTGTTCTGCCCGTCCAGCAATCCCTCCAGCTCAGTGCTGGTTCATAAGTTTCCTCGTTTCGAGTGCCATAAGAAGTTGACATTGAACACTCCCACACAGAAAGATCTGGGGTGCCTACTTTGTGCCATCTTTCCTACTCTCATCTTTAAGTGTTAAATACATTTTCACAGGGATTTGGTTTGGGGACACTGTTTTACTTTCACCCTATAACACCACATAAAATTTAGAGGAAAGTTTATGTTCTTTAGAAAGTGCAAAATTAACATTTATTAAATGAGGTAGGTAAATCAGATTTTATAGGTTAGGGCAGATTGGACATTTACATATATATATATATATTTTTTTTTTTTCCTATTTTCTTCAGGCCTACAAATTTTATCCTATTCTCACTTTAAAACAATCTGAATGATTATTGTTCTCTCAGAGATAGCCTCTTTAGCCTTATCTCTTTCTTTCTTACACCCCAATGGTATATTCTGATTTAAATAGCCTAAGAAATTAGCTCCCGAGAAATGTCAGCAAAAGGAGAAACAAAGCTAGCAGAACATATGAGTTACTCCCTAAATTTAAGAAATTTTTGAAAGAACAGACGGAAAGTTGTAGCCAGTATCAAAACAATGAAGCAGAAAAAGCTACTGTGTTTTCATCCTGACCAGATGAGCACTCTTGGTGTGGCCAGTGAGTCTTCCTTTTTCCATGCATGTGTGCAATAGAAACCAGTTTATTATTTTACAGGTAACCTAATGCCAAGATTGCAAAATGGAGCATAAGTAGTCTGCAAAAATACATAATTGTGTAAGTGTCTGTGTATGCACGTGTGTGAGATTAATATGGCACATTAGGTTTCCATTTTAGGGCTTTTTAGCTTTGTCCTGTCAGTTCACAGAAAAGCTGGTCAAGCTTTTTTTGAATCACTCCTGCACTATTATGATTCTGATGATCAAAAAAGATACCCACAGGTTTTCTAAAGCACATCATTTCACGACCTTATGTCAGTCTGAAACACAATGAAACAAAACACAGCAAAATCAAACAAAATGGTTACATCAGAAAAGAGTAAATGGAATGCTGAAAGAAATTTAGAAACATTTAAAACTGGAATATTTTAAGAATTAAAAATAAATTAAAACAAAATTGCTTTACCAAACAAATCTTGATTCTTTTCTTGCTATTTGAATAGCAATGGGGAAAATTTCACTCATGTAAATAAAATGTAAAACTGTGTTTTGTTAATGACTTTCTGCAGGGTATGGAACATTTAAAGTTGGCTGTGTACAAAGCCATCTTGTTGGCGTCTGCTTTTAGGTATCCCTCTGTCTTAAATCTCCAGGGAGGCAAGATGACATCATGGTTAAATGTGTGTATCTTGGCATCAGGATGTTCCGGGTCCAATGCTAGCTTTGCTACTTATTGGCTATTTGAGTTTAGGAAAGATATTTGAGCTTTCTTAAAGTTGGTTTCTTCATCTACAAAATGAGGTCAATAATACTATTACCTCAGAGAGGTTATGAGAATCAAATAAAACCATACATATGAAGTAGGTTGTTCAATATACACATAATATACTCAACAAATAACTGCTGCTGTTGTTATTATCTGATCTCAGGCATGAGGTATGAATTTAAGTATATTGCATTTTTCAGGGAGAGTTTCTAATTATTCTATAATGGATTTTAATTATTAAACATAAATCAAGGCCTTTTTTTTTTTTTAATGGGGATGGAGGTAGGGTACTTTCTAGTACTCCTGCATTCTCTACGTGGGTAAACCCGATCTGTCCATCAGTATCACTTTATTTTTTCAAGGACATTGTTCGTGGCAGGAATAAATCTGAGTGACATGCCAGAATGGTAAGTGAAATTTTCTCCTCTCTCATCATTACTATAATAACACGGTTTACATCCCTCTTCATCTTATTTATTCATCCACCCACCCCTTCCTCCATCCAGTTATCCATCCATCCTTTACTAAGTGTCAGGCATTGGAGTAATGACATGAATACGGTACCATCTCTGTTTCCAAGGACCTCAAAGATAGTCAGGGTTGGGGTGCAAGGAGGATGGTGGTAGTTGTGGTCTCAGACGCTTAAAGAGATAATTATTCTGCAAAGAACTTAGTATAATGATTGTGACATATATAGGATTATGTGGAAAAAGGGACATCAAGCACTTCCCACAAAAGTTTCTTTGCATTGGATTTTAAAATTCACAATCTCTGTATAAAGAGCTTTCTCCTTGGCAATCTGTTTATTCCAGCATGCAACCATTAAATATTCTACAAATTAGATTAAGGTCCTTAGTTGTTGACAGGAATACATAGAGCTATTTAGCTTTTCCCTGTAAGTTTAACCTCCTTAGTTATCTTTAAAACATAACATATATGTGTATCACCACTAATGTTCTGAAAATGGACTAATGTCTAATCACGGCTTGAGAGCTGCAAAATGTTTAATGTGAAGCAGACTTTGAAAAGACACAGCCGAGGTGCAGTTAACTCAGTGAAGTAAATCTTTGGAGCCTCATTTTCTGAGTATGTACGTGTGTGTGTGTGTGTGTGTTGGGTGGGGGGGTATATACTCACAGTGTGGGAAGAGCATTTGTATTTCCATTTACTTCATTATTTCATTTATTTGTACATTGGTTAATCAGTCTTTTATTAATCCATCCCTTGTAACACATAGACTTATAGTCATGTTCTAATACTCCTTTTAAAGCTGCTTCTTTGGAAGCCTTTTTTTTTTTTTTTTTTTTTGGACAGAGTTTTGCTCTTGTCGCCCAGGCTGGAGTAAAACGGCACAGTCTCAGCTCACTGCAACCTCCGCCTCCTGGGTTCAAGCGATTCTCCTGCCTCAGCCTCCCGAGTAGCTGGGACTACAGGCACCTGCCACCGCACCCGGCTAATTTTTTGTATTTTTAGTAGAGGCGGGGTTTCACCGTGTTGGTCAGACTGGTCTTGAACTCCTGACCTCAGGTGATCCACCATCCTCAGCCTCCCAAATTGGAAGTTTTTTATGTCATAAATTGTCTCAAGTAAATTTCGTCTGTTAGATGGTAAGTGCCATTTACAGTAAAGGTTATTGTCACTGTTGTTGTTCCTGTTATTATTATAATCAAGAACTTGAGCCTTTCGGCTCTCTGATCAGCACCATGGCGGTTGGCAAGAACAAGCGCCTTACGAAAGGTGGCAAAAAGGGAGCCAAGAAGAAAGTGGTTGATCCATTTTCTAAGAAAGATTGGTATGATGTGAAAGCACCTGCTATGTTCAATATAAGAAATATTGGAAAGACGCTCGTCACCAGGACCCAAGGAACCAAAATTGCATCTGATGGTCTCAAGGGTCGTGTGTTTGAAGTGAGTCTTGCTGATTTGCAGAATGATGAAGTTGCATTTAGAAAATTCAAGCTGATTACTGAAGATGTTCAGGGCAAAAACTGCCTGACTAACTTCCATGGCATGGATCTTACCCGTGACAAAATGTGTTCCATGGTCAAAAAGTGGCAGACAATGACTGAAGCTCATGTTGATGTCAAGACTACCGATGGTCACTTGCTTTGTCTGTTCTGTGCTGGTTTTACTAAAAAACGCAACAATCAGATACGGAAGACCTCTTATGCTCAGCACCAACAGGTCCGCCAAATCCGGAAGAAGATGATGGAAATCATGACCCGAGAGGTGCAGACAAATGACTTGAAAGAAGTGGTCAATAAATTGATTCCAGACAGCATTGGAAAAGACATAGAAAAGGCTTGCCAATCTATTTGTCCTCTCCATGATGTCTTCGTTAGAAAAGTAAAAATGCTGAAGAAGCCCAAGGTTGAATTGGGAAAGCTCATGGAGCTTCATGGTGAAGGCAGTAGTTCTGGAAAAGCCACTGGGGACGAGACAGGTGCTAAAGTTGAACGAGCTGATGGATATGAACCACCAGTCCAAGAATCTGTTTAAAGTTCAGACTTCAGTTAGTGTCAAATAAAAAGTGCTATTTGTGGAAAAAAAAAAAAAAAAAGAACTTGAACATGTCAGAAGAGAAAATAAATCCTGTGATCCTAACAAGACCCTGCTCAGTTGTACCTAACTCCGAAATCTTTAAATTCACACTGATATTCGCACATTTGTTAAAGGAATAATTATTATAGAAATCTTACTCTACCCTAATTCTATCTCCCCAGTGTTTTTCTGGTATTTACTTTAAAGACAGTATCAAATTACCAGAAATGTAAAGCCCACATCCCTAATGTTTATGTGAAACCAAACTACGTTTGATTGTAGTTGAAGGAAATTAATCCAGCAAACAGACAGTCTGGATTTCAGTTTGCAGTTTATAATATTTATATTTCTGCATCTTTAATTCTTTCAGAAACTGATTTATTTTCGATAGGTTATGTACCATCCACAATTTACTTCTCTTATGACATAAAATAAGAAATACAATGAGGAATAAAGAAAAAGGCCAGGCGTGGATCCCAGTACTTTGGGAGGCCAGGGAGGGCAGATCACCTGAGGTCAAGAGTTCAAGACCAGCCTGGCCAACATGGTAAAACCTTGTCTCTACTGAAAATACAAAAATTAGCCAGGCATGTGCCTGTAATCTCAGCTACTGGGGAAGCTGAGGCAGGAGAAATTACTTGAACCCGGGAGGTGGAGCTTGCAGTGAGCTGAGATTGAGCCATTGAACTCCAGCCTGGGTGACAGAGTGAGACTCTATCTAAAAAAAAAAAAAAAAAAAAGTGTTTCTGACTTTCCTGGTGGTAGGTAGAGCTTAATGTCTTTGTAAATTTAAGAGTTGGAAGAATTATGAGAAAAAAATCAGTAAGGAGTGGAGTGACAATACAGATGGAGCAGGCAATGAATTAATGTGGCTTTCAGATCCTTTACTTCACAGTTTTTTGGTACATTCGGCCTGACGTAGAACATCCTACGATGTAGGATATAATTTTGAACATGGCAAGGGACCTAGTATGTGATAATCCATCATCTGTTGTCCTTGTCTTTCCTGCAGCTCAGGATGCTACTTGTTCCATTTCCCATTTTTATACAGTATAGGGTAGACTAGCGAGACACACACACAAAAAGCAGGGCCAGGCGCGGTGGCTCACACCTGTAATCCCAGCATTTTGGGAGGTTGAGGAGGGCGGATCACCTGAGGTCAGGAGTTCGAGACCAGTCTGGTCAACATGGAGAAACCCCATCTCTATATAAAAGTACAAAACTTAGCCAGGCATGGTGGCGAGCGCCTGTAATCCCAGCTACTCAGGAGACTGAGGCAGGAGAATCGCTTGAACCCAGGAGGCAGAGGTTGCAGTGAGCGGAGATCATGCCACTGCACTCCAGCCTGGGTGACAAGAGTCAGACTCCGGCTCAAAAAAAAAAAAGCAGATCTTTTTTCATGTGGCTTTTATGGCTTGTACAAGTAATGCTGGCAAATCCTTCCAATCCTTCCTGATCTTTTCACTACCAGAAAAACAGGATAGAAAAGCAGAGAGGGGATGGAGGGAGAGCAAGAGGGTTAACATAGCTTATTCATTTATTTACTCACCAAACTAGTATTTATTGTTTGTCAT
>NW_012105276.1:125498-136698 GCF_000951045.1 Mandrillus leucophaeus
TCTCTATATAAAAGTACAAAACTTAGCCAGGCATGGTGGCGAGCGCCTGTAATCCCAGCTACTCAGGAGACTGAGGCAGGAGAATCGCTTGAACCCAGGAGGCAGAGGTTGCAGTGAGCGGAGATCATGCCACTGCACTCCAGCCTGGGTGACAAGAGTCAGACTCCGGCTCAAAAAAAAAAAAAAGCAGATCTTTTTTCATGTGGCTTTTATGGCTTGTACAAGTAATGCTGGCAAATCCTTCCAATCCTTCCTGATCTTTTCACTACCAGAAAAACAGGATAGAAAAGCAGAGAGGGGATGGAGGGAGAGCAAGAGGGTTAACATAGCTTATTCATTTATTTACTCACCAAACTAGTATTTATTGTTTGTCATGTGACAGGCACCAAGGTTGGTTCTGGGAATTTGAAGATGAATGAGTTACCACCCCTGCCTTTAAGGTGTTTCAGTCTAGCCAGAAGAACAATGTTTAAACCAGTAATTAAGCTTGATAAGGCAATTATTTTAATGGTGAGCCACAGCTCTGAACAGAAGGGGTGCAGATGTGGAGACACAAGCTCATCCTTTTATTGAGCTCCCTAATAAACAGCAAGGTGCTTAACTCTATTGATCTCCAGCTTCTTCATTAAAATGGGTGGGAGAGCATCTTCTCACTTGCAGACAGTACGTGTAAAGTGCCCAGAAGAACGCTTGACACGTAGTGGGCATTCAGCAAATGACAGAGTGTGGATGTGCTTTGGGGGCTATGAAGGACTCAAGGGCAGCAGGACCACAGGAGAGGTCCTGAAGTCCCATGTCAGACATGCAAGAAAGGCCTTCTTGCACACTGCAAAAACAGTAGGTACCAGGATTAGCAAGGCGTTGCCACTGACGAGTTAGTCCCTATTTCCCAATTTGTCTTCACTAAGTGGAATCTTTCCTTTAAGATTGCAAAGGGAGGCCAGTGTGATGGCTCACACCTGTAATCCCAGCACTTTGGGAGGCCGAGGTGGGCGGATCACTTGAGGTCAGGGGTTCAAGACCAGCCTGGCCAACATGGTGAAACCCCGTCTCTACTAAAAATACAAAAATTAGCCAGGTGTGATGGCGCATGCCTGTAGTCCCAGCTACTCGGGAGGCTGAGGCAGGAGAATCACCTGAACCCAGGAGGTGGAGGTAGCAGTGAGCCAAGATTACACCACTGCACTCCAGCCTGGGTGACAGAGCCCTGTTCCCTGCACTGGACCCCACTCCCTCTCCCTTGTCCTCCCCAGCCTCTGCCTCCTGCTCTCACCTACTGCTCTGGTGACCAGCCAGGGCAGGCCTGGAGGCCGAGGTCAGTGGTTTGCTGGGACAAGGGCTGGGCTCCACAAAGCCCCACAAAAATTCTAACAAGTGCCCAATAGATGTTAACTATTTTTTAATATAATGATTATCACTGCTTCTGTGGAAACAAACAAGACAGTTACTAACACCTTCCATGCATTATCTCATTTAATTGTCCAACACCACGAGGCAGGCACTGTTATTTATCGCCATGTGGTGGATACTCTCTGAAGCTAAGAGGGGTTTAGTAACTTACACTAACAAGTGGTTTGTGGTAGAGCCAAACTTAGAATTAGAACATAAGAGTGAACTGAATTCTTGTCAGCAAGGCTATTGGCACATCTGAACGTGAACTGTAATGAGGACTGCAATGAATTTTTCCCCCCATTGTATTTTGTGTTTGTGTGGGGCTCCCTTGGGGGAGTGTTCTGATTGGCCTTGTGGCTGTTGTTAATAGCACCTCCTTACTAGTCAGATATTGAGTTAAAATTTTGCCCCAGGACAGCAGAATAGCTTGAACCCGGGAGGCGGAGGTTGCAGTGAGCCAAGATCGTGTCACTGCACTCCAGCCTGGGCAACAGAACGAGACTCCAACTCAAAAAAAAAAAAAAAAAAAAATTTGCCTCAGGTTACTGAATGTATCTGGATGATTTCATACACATTTATCACACTATTCAGTATAAAATGGGTGTTATACTTTTGACAGGTATATAATGGGAAAAGGAAAGAAAATCAGGAAAACTTAGGAAAGTTAATGAGGGGAAAAGAGAAAGTGAGTGTAGCTGTTCCTTTTTGGCCTTTTAATACTGTACCTTGTGACAGCTGGTCTCAAGCACATGGTTTAATGCTCTGTTCTGGAGTCAGGAGTGCCTACATTTCTCTGGGAAGGAGAACACTGTTGTTTAAAATGATGTGCTTTGATATGGCATTTTTTCTATTATAAATATTCTTTTTGTAAATTCACAGACAACCTATTGTTAGCTATTATTTGGAGCATTAGTTTTTCATACTTTTCCTCCTCTGTCAACATAGACCCTGCATGGTGTTAAAGCCAGTCACAGTTGACGTTCCGGTTTTCCTTCTTAATCTTGGGTGTTTAGTGGATAGAACCATGAACAGCAAAGTAGTTCCTTTTGATTTCCATGTAAAATTATTTTTAAATTGTATTTTGTGCTGCTATCTGAATGTGTTTTCAAAATCTGTGTTGCAAGAAGTGTAGTCAGCTTTCGAGTTGCTTGTTTAACAGGAAGCCAGCAGCACATGCTACTCACATGAGAGTTCTTTAAAGGGTCAATTAATATGGAATATTTAATGATACACTTGATACTTACCTTCCTGGTTTTCAAAGTGTCTGTCTTAAAATAGTCTGTAACAGCTGCTCTGAATAAACAAGCATCGTACTTCCCTGTGACTTTTCCTGGGAGCATGGGGGCAGCATGGCTTAATGAGAACACTTAAGGTCGGGAGTCAGGAGACCTGGGTTCTAGTCCCAGCTCTGTCTCTGACAGGCTGTGTGACCTTCATATTTCCTTCTCTTTGCCGCTGGCCTCTGTACTTATAGCAATAGCAGCGGATACTTACATGTGCAATAATATACTAAATAGCAACTAAAATGTTTTACACATATCTAGGCAGCATTATGGTTTCATGATCAGGGATCAGGCAGAAATGATTGAATCCCAGCTCTGGCACTTAACAACACTGACCCTGGGAAAGTTACTTCACTTATTGAATCTGTTTCCTCATCTGATAGGCAAGAAATTGTGGAATTTCTTTGCAGGATTGTGGTGAGAATGAAAATATTTAAATGCCTGGTACATGGTAGGTACTTGGTAAGATTATTTCCTTCCTTCTCCCCACTGCTTCCCCAATCTTCATGTCTATGAGGGAGGAAGAATAAGATCTTATCACTGCTCTACAGAGGAGGAAATGGAGATGTGCCCTGGCTAAAGGGCTTTTCTCAAGGTCACACAGACAGGAAGTGGTGAAGACAGGACTTGAGTCCAACTGTCCTGATTCCAAATTCGGCGAAGTGTCCCGTTACTGCCGCCAAATTCAGTGGATAGGTGGCAAATTGCAAGAGGAAATGGCTGGGGAAGTGCTTTCAAAAAACAAGGCATGCCCTGGAAATGTAAAATGAGATTGTTTTATTTTGCACTGAAAGTTGTTCTATTTAAAATGAAACATCTGAAATAATGAAACCTGTTTTTGTTATTTTATAGTCTGATTAGTTTGTGGATTATTTGCTTTTGGGTAATTTTATAGCCCCTCTACTTTCTGTTTGGTTCTGTTTTCATGGAAATTTTGTGCAAGTGAAGCAATTATTTAAATCATCACGTTGTCTGCTAAATGTTGGACTTTGCAGTAGATGCTGGGTATTCAAATGTGAATGAAACTCAATCCCTGACCCTGTGTTGATTTAGTCTATACAGTATGGGTTTTACTTCATATTTTCCCTTATAAAACCGTGGATGGGAAGGGAGCCATTGTGAATGTGAATGGGTATGGCTAAAGTTTGGTAGGTGGGTGATGCTTTTCTGGATACATAGTCAATTTTGCTGATGTGTACATTATGCCACTAATGTCACAAAATGGATTTCTTTTTATGTGTGTGCATGGCTCAAGGTATTTCTCTCCTGTCTTTCTTTTTTTAGATAGAAATATATAGATAGATAGATATAGATATAGATATATATGTATTTCAGGAGTGCCTATATTTCTCTGGGAAGCAGGAGCACTGTTGTTTAAAATGATGTGCTTTGATATGGCATTTTTTTCTATCATAAGTATTCTTTTTGTAAATTCACAGACAACCTATTGTTAGCTATTATTTGTAGCATTAGTTTTTCATACTTTTCTGCCTCTGTCAACATAGACCCTGCATGGTGTTAAAGCCAGTCACAAGTTGACATTCTGGTTTTCCTTAATCTTCCATATATACATATATATATATATAAAACTTTTATTTTAAGTTCAGGGGTACATGTGCAGGTTTGTTACATAGATAAATGTGCATCATGGTGGTTTGTTGTGCAGATTACTTCGTCACCCCAGGTATTAAGCCTAGTACCTATTAGTTATTTTTCTTGATCCTTTCCTTCTTCTCACCCTGCACTGATAGGCCCCAGTGTGTGTGGTTCCCCTCTGTGTGCCCATGTGATCTCATCATTTAGCTCTCACTTATAAGTGAGAACATATGGCATTTGCTTTTCTGTTCCTGCATTAGTTTGCTAAGGATAATGGCCTCCAGCTCTATCTATGTCTCTAAAAAGGCATGATCTCATTCTTTTTTATGGCTGCATGGTATTCCACAGTGTATATGGACCACATTTTCTTTATCCAGTCTGTCATTGATGGATATTTAGGTTGATTTCATGCCTTTGCTATTGTGAATAGTGCTGCAGTGAACATATGTGTGCAGGTGTCTTTATACTAGAATAATTTATATTCCTTTGGGTGTATATCCTGTAATGGGATTGCTGTGTCAAATGGTATTTCTGTCTTTAGGTCTTTGAGGAATCACCACACTGTCTTCCACAAATGTTGAACTAATTTACACTCCCACCAACAGTGCATGAGTGTTTCTTTTTCTCCATAACTTTGTCAGCATGTTTTTTTTTTAACTTTTTAATAATAGCCTTTCTGACTGATATGAGATGGTGTCTCATCACAGTTTTGATTTGCGTTTCTCTGAAGATCGGTGATGTTGAGCTTTTTTTATGTGCTTGTTGACTGCATGTATGTCTTCTTTTGAGAATTGTCTATTCATGTTTTTTGCCCACTTTTTAAAGAGGTTTGTGTTTTTCTTGTACATTTGTTTAAGTTCCTTATAAATGCTGGATATTAGGCTTTTGTCAGATGCATAGTTTGCAAAACTTTTCTCCCATTCTGTAGGTTGTCTGTTTACTCTGTTGAGAGTTTCTTTTGCTGTGCAGAAGTTCTTTAGTTTAGTTAGGTCCCATTTGTCAATTTTTGCTTTTGTATTTCTTGCCTTTCTATAGACATTTGTATAGGGCACAAAGGCATAGAGGTAAATCATATGAAGTTCCCACTTTTAGAGGACGAAGAGAAAATGGAGTTGATCTGGGAGTCAGGCTTTGCAAGAATGCAGAAATAAAGTTATTGGATGTTATAAGACTGGTACAAAAGTACATGCAGCTGGGTGAGAGAGATGAGACCAAGAAGAGGACAGAGACATGAATGGTTACTACAGAGGAAGAAGGTTTGAGAAATAAAACTGAGTGGAGAGAGAATTATGTGAGATGAAGAATGTGCAAAGATATTCAGATCTCAGTGATGTCTCCAACAAAAAGCTATTCTCAACAATGATGTAGGAGCCTTAATAACATCAGTACTGGAAATCTGGCCGTACCATTTGCATTTGTCAGGAAAGACATTAAAGTACGTATCTTTGGTGGACAGGCTGGAGCATGAGATGAGGTTCTATTCTCTTGAATATCTTGAAAGTTCAGGGAGCAAAAACTATAGAATCGAAATGCTTAATGAGCATCTAAAGTGCTGAAAGTAAAGAGGCTTGCTCTCTTTCCTCTCTCTAACCTCTAGACTTGCTACTTCTCCCTCTCTCACACCTACTGAGCCATTATCCTCCCTGTGCTTTTTAGTTGACTGATAACTCCTCCTTTCCTGGTCCATCTGGTCTTGACTGTACTCCCAAGTCCTGTCAGAATTTATGATCAGCCTTTCCATTTTTACTCCAGTTCCCTGCACCTTCTGTAACATGAGATATGCCAGTCACCTGACTCCTAGAGCACCCTCCTTCTTAGGCTTTGCTGCCCTTGCCCGTGAGCAGCAGAGAGCTGTTGGAGAAGGTGGCTCACCACCCGGCTTTTACTGTCCATGTTCACTGCAACTTGACCCTGCTTTCATTCACCTCTTTGCAGTGCCTCATAACAACACCCTCTTGGCTTCCTGTCATTCCCTTGGTCATGTTCCAATCCTCCAAATCCCAGACACCCTGAATCTCTAACTCTTAGTACCAGCAAGCTCAACTAGTCCTCATCATTACCACCCAGTCCTCCTGAACCCTGACTTGTCCTCAGTCCATCCCATTCCACACCCTACAATGGTGACTATTATTAAAGTAGCAGTAGCAACTGTGCCAAACTTTACAAGTTACATTTGTATGCACATTTTTGCCTTCTGATTTCCAGAGAGAGTTTTGGGTCTTGAAGTGGATGTTTATAAAATTAGAATCTCAGAGAGAACCAGGTGCTGTGAGAACTTTGATTGTGAGAAGTTGGACACTATACAGTAGAAGCACTTTTTTTTGGCTCGTGGGTTCTAGAACCCAGTGGTATGCTTGGAGAGCATTATCGATGAACCAGAAGCTCTCAAGTCACGTTTTTCAGTTCCCAGCAGCACCCAGGCTGTTTGTCCCCTCTTGCAACCAGCTCACAGCATCTGCTTATTTTTGCAAGCCTGTTTCCAGCAATGTTGTAATTCAGTAGTGCAACTTTCTCTTAATCATATAGGCCATACCTGATAGAGAAAGTTGGTCTAGTGTAATTCCATCACTTATCAATACTCCAAAATGTAGGTTTAGCAGAAAACCTTTAAATATGAGAAAGCATTTGTTGGCTAAGGAAAGTTAGTAAACTTAGTTTAGTCAGCCACACAAGAAATGCATAAGTTCAGATTATTATGACAAATAGAACTGTGTGTGTGTCCATATATGTGCTTTGGGATTCTGTAAAATATAGCAATCAATTCATCCTCAGTAAGGGGGAAGCAGGAATTGAGAGCTCTGGAGCTCATACTCAGTGGTAACACAAAAGGTTTGGGTATTTCCAGAGACACTATTCAAGAAGCGAATGTTCAGGCCTATAATTCCAGGATTTTGGGAGGCTAAGGTGGGAGGATTGTTTGGGCCCAGGAGTTCAAGACCAGCCTTGGCAACATAGAGGCCCATCTCTACAGTTTTTTTTTTTAAATTAGCTGGGCACTGTAGCACATGCCTGTACTCTCAGCAACTTGGGAGGCTGAAGTAGAAGGATCTCTTGAGCCCACAGGGTCAAGACTGCAGTGAGCCATGATCATGCCACTGCACTCCAGCCTGGGCAACAAAGCAAGACCCTGTCTCAAAAAAAAAAAAAAAGAAAAGAAAAGAAAAAACATTGTTTATAAGTAATTGTTGAAAAATAAATGAATTATATGTTAAAAAAAAAGAGGATGTGACATAAAATGTTTCTTAAACTACATATAAATGCAACAAGCTAAACTTCATTTATGCAAATGTTTAGAGAGTTTCTAGATTCTGACTTAGAGCCTAAGGACTTTTAATTAATACACTATTCTAACAAGCTTGTGAGGGAGCATGGTATAGTAGAAATTGTAGTTTCCATTCGTTTTCATTAAGCCTGTTTAAGTCTAAGGGGATACAGGTTGTAAGTTAGAATGGGAATGAAGCATAGTTGAAAGTTAAGTTTGCAGTAGTAAACACTGTAAAACATGGATTCAGTAACTAAAACAACATACTAATCTTGGACTGGAATGGTCCTATTTGAATGCACCATTGTGGCAATTCAGTTTATTGTTTTTTGTTTGTTTGTTTGTTTGTTTGAGATGGAGTCTGTCTTGCCCAGGCATGATCTCAGCTCACTGCAACCTCCACTTCCTGGGTTCAAGCGATTCTCCTGCCTCAGCCTCTCGAGTAGCTGGGATTACAGGCACGTACCACCATGCCCAGCTAATTTTGTATTTTTAGTAAAGATGGGGTTTTGCCATGTTGGCCAGGCTGGTCTTGAACTCCTGACCTCAGGTGATCTGCCCACCTCGGCCTGCCAAAGTGTTGGGATTACAGACATGAACCACTGCACCTGGCCAGCTTTATTGTTATATAGAAAGAATATGGACTTTAGCATTGGCCAGACCTGGGTTCAAATCATCAAATTAGGTGAATGGCTGTGGGCAAATTCCTTAATCTCTTAACATATTAATTTTATTTCTTATGAAGTGGGGATAATTCTTACTGCAGAGTGTTGTGAAGAGTAAGTGAACTCAGATGGGCAGGATACCTAGCACAGCACCAGAGATGTAGTGGACAGTTCGTAATCATGTGAGATTCTTTCCCTTCTCCTGTCCCACTCCATCATCTGATCTTCTCATGATATAGGGCTTTCCCCACAGTTCTTTTGGAACTCTATGACTTCACTGATCTATGGCAAACTTTTCTTCTCTGTTGTAGTCATCTTTGTGCAGATGTTTTATTTAGACTCTTTGAATATAACACTTGGAATATTGTGGCTTCAAAAAATGATATAATTGGCATATTTTAATCTGTCGATTTGTCTGTTGGCAATTTCATATGTGTAACGCTCTATCCAGAGCTGGGAGACCTGCATTCCACATGGCTCTGTTGCTGATAAGCTCAGTGATCTCTAAGTCTCCATTTTCTCTGTGATCATCAGTGGGTGGCATTTTATAGTAAAAAGGATGTAGGCTTTAGAGTTCAAATTTTGGATCTGCTACTAATTAGCTGGATGATCTAGGGCAGGCTCTTTTACCTCTGGGTTCCCTCGGCTTCCTCTGGATGCTACCACTGTCTATGTTGTAGGCTGCTATCATGATTTGATAAGATAAAGTATGACAAATTCCTGCCTCAGAGCTTTGAATATTGTAAACTCTTAATAAAAGAGTGGCAAAACACCTCCCACTAAATACTATTATGGTTAGTATTATTAATGTCTATTTCCCTTAGGTAGCTGAGGGATCCAGTGATAGAACATAATTATTATAGCTGAAGAATTTTAGAAGACATTGAGCAATTTCTTCAAGGTCACATAGGAAGTGATAATGGAGTGGCATGTAGCTGCGAAAATGAGGAATAGCCCATCTTATTAATATGCTCCCTGTTTGTGGAATCAGTTATTTGGATTATTTCCAAGTCTTTCTTTTATGGATAGCATGAATGTCCATGTCCTTGTGCAGATTATTTCCCCCCTTTGGATTATTTCCTTCAGTTTGTTTTCCAGTGCGAAATTTCTAGGTCAATGGTCATAAACATTTTTGTAGCTCCCATTAACATACTGCCAGATAGTGTGCAGAGAAACAGTTTCAGTGAACAAAAGCACAGATTTCCAAAGTCTTGGTTAAAAACAAAGACTTGAGTGGCATGTCGATTTTATTCCAATCTCAGTCACTTATTTGCAAATGACTTTGTACAGATTACTTAACCCCTCTCAATCTATTTTCTCATCTATAAGATGGGATAAAAGTAGGTACCTCATGGGGGTAAAAGTAGGTACCTCATGACACTGGTCAAACTATTAGTGCAGGGTGTTTATAGTGCTCAGCCTTCATTATCTTGAATCCATGTCTCCTCCTCTCCACCCTCCATCTTTCACTTGGGCCACTGCCTCCTAATTAGTCTCCCTATGTGTATTCTACATCATGCCAATCCATTATCCCATCCACATTGTCAGTAATGTTGATAAATAGCCAAAACATTAATCTTATCGAGTGAACCCTTTTGTAACCCTTAGAATGTTTCCCCATGCTTGGAGTGTGGACCCTGCCACCCTCTCCAGCCTCAACTCCCTCCTCTCGCTCATTCCATGAATAGCCATTCCCAGAATGTATCACACCATTTTTTTCTTCTAGAGTTGGAACTTGCCATTTTCTTTTGCTTCTTGGTTTCCAAATACCCCTTGTATACATCTTATCCTTTTAAATATTATTTTTGTGACTGATTTTTCTTTTCTTTTTTCTTTTTCTTTTTTTTTTGAGACGGAGTTTCACTCTAGTGGCCCAGGATGGACTGTAATGGCCTGATCTCGGCTCACTGCAACCTCTGCCTCCCAGGTTCAAGCAACTCTCCTGCTTCAGTCTCTTGAATAGCTGGGATTACAGGTGCCCGTCACTATGCCCGGCTAATTTTTGTATTTTTAGTACAGATGGGGTTTCACCATGTTGGCCAGACTGGTCTCGAACTTCTGACCTCGGATGGTCTGCTCGTCTCAACCTCTCAAAGTGCTCGAATTACAGGTGCGAGCCACCATGCCTGGATGTGACTGATTTTTCTACTAGATCTAAGGTTCATGATGGCAGGGGCCACTTACATTTTTATTCACTGTCGATTCCTGGGGATCAGCACAATGACCAGCACTAGTGCTCAATAAATATGGAGGAATGTATAAATAACTATATAACCACTGTTATTAGTAGCAATAAACAAGAGAGAAATAATTTTAGATTTCCTTTTTTTTGAGACGGAGTCTCGCTCTGTAGCCCAGGCTGGAGTGCAGTGGCTGGATCTCAGCTCACTGCAAGCTCCGCCTCCCGGGTTCACGCCATTCTCCTGGCTCAGCCTCCTGAGTAGCCAGGACTACAGGTGCCCGCCACCTTGCCCGGCTAGTTTTTTGTATTTTTTAGTAGAGATGGAGTTTCACCAGATTAGCCAGGATGGTCTCGATCTCCTGACCTGGTGATCCGCCTGTCTCGGCCTCCCAAAGTGCTAGGTAGATATTTGTTAAATGCCTTTGTAAGTTTAAATTGCTCCGAAATTAAATATGTAGGTGTTTTTCAAGGGCCTCTAAAAATTCAAATGTATCTTGTAATTAAGATCTTGGTTTTTTCTTATATAATCTTTCATGTTAATGAGGGCAAGTCTGAAGAGAGGGCAAACAAACAGTTTAATATCTAGCAATCTTTCATCTTAGCCAACATTCTTCACCCAAAACCTATAATAACATTACTTAAACCATCCAGGTGGCTGGGCACAGAATCAATCTTGAGCCAAATAGCAGAAGGATTTAATGATGAAGTTGAACATTCTTAAAAGATTAGATGATGCCTGGTACATTTTCTTTCATCTGAGACCTCCTGCCATTTTGGTTTGCATATCCCAAAGGTGCAAGCTATTTCATATTACACTCTT
>NW_012105276.1:137043-170395 GCF_000951045.1 Mandrillus leucophaeus
TTCAGCATTTATTTCACACCTACAATATTCAAAGCCCTCATTAGGCACTGAAGATATAACAAAGAAATCAGGTTTAAGAGAGGTATATTTTGGAGGATACACTCTCCCTATAGCTCATGTTTACCTATGGAAGAACTTTTGTTAGAGTATTAGCATATACCTGGGTATGTATATGTCACTTAGTTTCTTCTGGGTCTTCTCTTTGAGACTTACTTACCTGCAAAGAGGGTGGTGGTTTTCCAGTCTATTCTCATTTTTATGACAAGCTAAGCAGAGTAGGTCTTGTCTCCAAGGGAAAGGCTTACTACATGGGGAGAGGGTAAGAAGATGAGAGGGGGTCCTGCATCCTTAAGCCACGGTTTTCAATATATGCTGAGTTTTGTTAATAAAACCACCTACATTTCTGTCTGTTTTCTGTATTTTTGCTCCTTGGGTTTTTCACTCAGTGGGAAAGAGGAGTATTTATCATTTTGACCTTGGGGGAGTGTGAAGCTTATGGCAGCCTAGCCCACAGGCAAATGACTGTCAAAACTAGGCGCAGCTGTTTGTGATGAGTATTTAGGCCTTAGCAAGTGCAGGATGCACTGGTCCTGGCAAGTGAAGCCATGCTGGGCTTTGTGGATGGGCATTTTGGGTTTTGTGGGTACAGCTTGGACTCATGTTGCAGGTGAGGCTGAGGAAGGCGTTTGACATTTTTAGTCATTTGGGGTGGAATAGCATTTGCTGCTTTTACTGTATTTTAGTCAAGGCTCTAGGCCAGGACTTCAAACTGCAAAAGCCACAAAATTGGTTTTATTTTTATTTTTTGAGATGGAGTCTCGCTCTGTCACCCAGGCTGGAGTGCAGTGGCGTGATCTCAGCGCACTGCAACCTTGGCCTCCTGGGTTCAAGCGATTCTCCTGCCTCAGCCTCCTGAGTAGCTGGGACAACAGGTACACACCATCACGCCCAGCTAATTTTTGTATTTTTAGTAGAGATGGGGTTTCACCATGTTGGCCAGATGGTCTCGATCTCTTGACCTCGTGATCCGCCTGCCTTCAGCCTCCCAAAGTGCTGGGAAGTGTTAAGAGTGCTACTGTGCGAGGTTCTTTCTTTAAATTGAGAGAAACAAGCCAAAGAAAGGATAAATTAGCTTCACCACATTCACTTAATTTTGTTCTAGGCCAAATAAAGCCCCGGAGGGACTAATCTTATGTAATTTTGTAGTTTATCTACAAGATCTTAATAGGCCACCTGTGATATGACCAACCTCAACTGACTAACCAAGAGCATACCAAGAAAGCATCCTCTGTGTAACTATATCAAAACATCACTCTGTATCCCATAAATATGTACAACTATTACATACGAACTAAAAAGAGGAAAAAAAGATGGCCAGAAGTGACTGGCCACCAAGACTCTAAGAGTAGGAGATCTGGTGTGCCAAGGAAAAAGGAATTGAATCAGAACTAAGTCAAAAGGAATGCATCCTCTCTGCAGATAAGCAGGTCTCAAAGACAAGACCTGTGAGAAGCTGAACTCTATACTGCCTAGGGGGACAGAAGCATTTATTCTAATTCCCCAACAAAAGTTCCTCTACAAGAAAACATGAGTTTTGTTTGCTCTGGATTTGATAATTAAGTTCTGGCCATTAGATCATGGTACTGTAGCTGTAAAAGAGTTGTTGGATTTTGTTACTTAGCAGATAAAAAGGAATGGGGGTGGCCCTTACTTAACAAATATATGGCATATTCTTGGGTTGAGATAGAGAAACAAGTCAGTAAACTTATTGCAAACCAAAAAGTTAAGAAGATGATTAAAAAGGCCTGGGCTTGGTACAGATTCTAGAGATCAGGTTTTCTTAGAAAATCAAGGAGAAACTAGAATTGGTTTGAAAAATATGTTTTGTTATGATCAGAAAAGAAGCAGTGGTAGACTGAAAAGACTAAACTAGGAGAAATGTTCACATTTCATGAGAGATATGAAGGGAAAAATGAGATCTTAAGTCAGGATACACAGACATAAAAAGGAAAAGAGATTCACTCTAATGATTACCAATTAGAAAGTGGGATGGGCCTGAAGAAGTGAGTGAGACAAGATCTGAAATTTTTTACCAGGTTCAGAAAATGTTGCCAAGTGTCCCTTTAAAGATGTAGTGAGAGTCTGAAGTATCATTTGGAAGGCCCAGGGCTGGATATGGTTTTGCATTTTGTACAGGGAAAAGATTTCTGCTAGTAGAGGTTGAAATGCAACTGCTGTCTTCTCGCTGTGGGATCTCACCAGGGTTTACATCTGCCCTGGAGGGGTCCTTTCTCTAGTTCATATAAAATATTCATCATCTCACTAGGCTAGTGGTGGTGACCCTGGGATAGCAATATCAAGCGGTTACAGAAAAGTTGCATTTGCAGGGGAAAGCCCAGAGATGCCAGCATAACATACTGAAGAATTCACTGAGTTTCAAGGTGTTAACATTACTGTGATTGGGCAGGCAGGTATCACTTGCACCCTGAAGGAACATTCTCAAAGCTTTTTGGAGTTCAGACTCTAAGGAGAGGCAGGAAAAGATGAGGGGCATTCTAGGAGGAGACAGTCTAGGGCTGGCTGGATGTGGCCTGATGAGAGTCACCTCCTGGCTGGGATTATGTAACTTGGGAAGTGAAGGTTGACCAGATTTATTTAAATAATGAATGCATGTTTTTGGTAGGGGAGATCATATTCAGAACCTTAAAATTCTCTGTCATCTGGGAGATTTTATGATAAAACATTGAGGAGTATGTTAGAACATCAAATATCTGGTGCAGGAAGCTAAACAGAAAGTAAGCCATTTATTTCTACCCAGCAGTGATAGCTCTAAAGAGGAAGAGAAGGGAAGATGGGAGGAGCCTCTGAAGTTTTCTCAAAAGAAAATGGGATCAGTGGATGAAAATTAAACATGAGGGATATACCCTACTTCTGGCAAAACAAAAGTACTGAGGACCTGGTCATTAAAATGTACAGAAACTCTAATTTCTTAAAGTGTCCATAAAAAGGTGTAGATCATCCCAGGCTCCCAAGGATGTGGGCCTCAGAAATGGTTCTGGAATCAAAAGAAGTTCTCGAATCTTCTGGAGTTCACTTGGAAAAAACGAGAGGACTAAGAGATGACCTTCCTCAGGAAGCAGTTTTTACAGCCCAAAGCAATTACACAGCAAACAGCCATTGCAACAGATGCTGTTGCCCAAGACTCAAAATGCCTGCTTGTAAAAGATTGTGAAGATGATGACTCTACTAGGCAGAGACCACATTCAGTTTAGTCCTTTAGTGCTAGAAACATGGGACTCAGAAGAAGTAGAAGATAGGAAATTTAGAATGTGCGGGCTGGGAAAGAAAGGTTCTACAAATAGGGCTGGAGGAACTAGGGCTGCCACCATTGCAAATTTCTGAACTTTGAAAGAAGTCAGTGATGCCCCAAGTGCCAGGCTTTGAGAGAGAAGACACTTTGCAAAGTTAAATTTTTTCCTGCCAGTATGCATGGGGCCACAAGTAACCTCCTGCTTGAAAATTTCTCCTTGTTGAGGGTTTTTTAAAAATTGTGCTAAAATACACATAGCATAAAACTTACCATTTTAACCACATTGAAGTATATCGTTCAGTGGCATTAAGTACATTCACACTGTTGTGCAATCATCACCACCATCCCTCTCCAGAACTTTTTAATCTTCCCCAACTGAAACTCCATACATTAAACAACAACTCCCCTTCAAGCCCCTGGCAACCTCCTTTCTACTTTGTCTTTCTGAATTTGACTACTCTAAATACTGCATATAAATGGAATCATACAGTTTTTGGCCCTTTGTGACCAGTTTATTTTATTTAGTTTATCCATGTTGTAGCGTGTGTCAGAATTTCTTTCCTTTCTAAGGCTAAATAATATTCCTTTGTACAGACACCACTTTTTGTTTGCTTTTTCTTTTATTGATGGATACTTGTCTCCTAATTGAGTTTAAAGCTTTAGAAAATTGGCATAGTATTGCAGGCATCCTGGCAAGGCTGAAACCAGGATAATTTTGTTTTTATTTGTAGAGCCTTCTCTATCTTTCAAATGTCCTGGAGTTTCTGCTGTTGTCTTTGGAAGTAACTACATGGCTCTGGGTTATGCCAAATTGTGGATTCTGGGAACACTGTCTTGCTTGTTGTGGTAGCTACTTCATGGCCTGAGGATTAACTTTCCTTTTAAATATGGTGGGTGTGGGGCAGATGATCATCTTGCCTGCCCTTATAACTCTTCGGTCTCTTTAGAAGTGGACGATGTCAAAGACTTGAGATAAAGTTGAATCAACGTCTGAGGCTCTGAAGGAGCTATACGTTCTTCATTTCAACTTGAAGCTGTTTTAAAACAAACAAACAGAAAACATCAAAAACCTCTACAACTCTACCCAGGCATCAAGAGCTCCTCCAGCTGAGAGTATAGAATAAGAAATTCGAGAGGATGAATTTGACCTTTAGTATTTTTGGACTTTGTATTGGATATCTTTTGTACATCACTTCAAAATCCTCTTGCTTGGCCTCTTATTGCAACCCCACCTGCAGTAGCCAGTTCCATCCAAGCTTCCAAGAACTTCACAGGTACACCTGGAGAGCACCTCACCTGGGGCCACACTCTCTACCTGTCCTGTCTTACTCTTCCTCCTCTGGGCTTCTCTCTGGTGCATGGGTTGGGGGGAGATATTAAGTATTCCCCAATAGCAATGGTCAGTTTAGTAATTCATCTTTGTATTTTTCTTTCCTCCTTCCGCATTTTTATTCTACTGCTCCTTAGGATCACTTTGCAAACTAAATTCCTGCATTCAGGGTTTTGTCTCAACTTCTACTTTCTGGGAAACTCAGGCTAAGACAGACTATGTAAAGATTCTCCATGACTTAGAAGGGGTTTTATCCTGAGAAATCCATCATAAGTTAAAAGAATTGTAAGTCAAGACTGGGTGTTTTGTAGACATGATGGGATGCAAAACCAAAAAACACTCTATCCAAAAAAATGCTGGCATCACAATTATATTGTAGAGTATCGGTGGTTTACCCTCATGATCACTTGGCTGACTGGGAGGTTTTGCTTGCTGCTGCTGTCCAGCGTTTCAAGAAAGTACGGAACTGCATATTCTTAGCCTAGGAATAGATCAAAATTCTAAGTACAGTTTCTACTGAACGTGTACCCCTTTCACATCATCGTGAAGTGGAAAAGTTGTAAGTGGAACCATAGTAAGCCAAGGACCATCTGTGTAAAGGCAAGAAAATCTGAGTCCAGAATTTAATTCCTTTAGAATTTAACATTTGTGGACTTGAACTTGCAAGGAGATTTAGTTTCTAGTCTTTAATATTTTAATGGAAAACTAAGGTTTGTATTTAAAATTGGCACTGTTATCTTAGTATTTAGAAAAAAAAAACTAGACAAATTTAACACAATTTAATGAAGTCAAGAACGATTTTCTAATCAGGCAGCCCCCAGAACCAGACTCGGGCTGCCACATGGGAGGATAACATTTATGGTCAGAAAAAGGAAAGTGACAGAAAATGGAAGTGAGGTACAGAATCAGCTGGATTGGATATGGCTCAGCGTTTGCCTTATTTGAACACAGTTTGAACAACTGGCCACCTGTGATTGGCTGAAACTCTGTGATTGGCTGAAACACTGTGATTGGTACGAGAGTAGGTTATGGTCTATTTACACATCCTGTTAGGTTACAGTTCACTGTGTCCATATGTACAGAGAAATCTTTAGGCCAAAATTCCTTTTTCATCGTTCCTTTGTTCTGTAAGTACTTACTAAATGCCCAGTACATTAGGAGCCTTTGAGGTAATCAAAGCTACTGGGTGACATGAGAATATTTGAGTACTTCATGGATTTAGTGTCTTGAGATAATAGCATATAAACCCTTTGGGCTTAACCAAAACAGGAAACATGGAGAGAAAGGACAACCACTGGGCACATCTGAATTGTTTTGACATCGTAATTATGTCCCCAGGCTGCAAGCTCTTCCCTCCATGCCTGCTTCCTCTTCTATTTCTCCCCCTTTCTTATCTACATCCCTGCTTCTACAGGGAACAGATATTTCAGTCTTTGGGAATTTATCCCTATTCCCTGGCCCCCCAAAAACCCACCCCCATGGTCCTGATAGTTTCCTCCCTTGAGAATCTAGATCCCTGAACACTCCTGCCTCTGGCCTTCATGGTCCCATCTGGCAGCATCTTCCTCCTCAGCTTTCCTTGAGCTTAGGGCTGGCCTTGGCCTTAGTGCCTGAAGGATAGAAGGTGGGGACATTTCTCCAAGCTGGTAGCTGGTTTTCTGGCTCAGTGATCGCCTCCTCTTCTGTAGATAATGGTTTCCCCATTTTCATTCTTACCCCTCCCACCACCTGTTTATATAGGAAGGGTCCAGAATACCTGTAGCCCTGAGTCCATCCTCCCTGGTTCCCCAAGAAGGTTAGGCTCGATTCCATGCCAGGCATGTTGAGAAGACTGCAGACATGCTCTGTGTGACAGGGTGCATTTTATGATGCTTCAAAGCAAGGAGATAAAGCCAAAATGATTTCATTTTTCTATTTACAGATTTATTTGAGGTGAGGGCTGCTGGCCTGTGAACTTGATCACAATAGCCTTATTTATTTGGAAAAATATATTCTAAGTTCTAAGGACTAGACATGTTAGTGTACTACATTCTAAAATTTTTCTTAAATTGGGGAGTACCTATAGTGTATAAATATTAATGCAATCATTATATTGTGTTAATAATTGGGACTATAAGCCTTAGCCAGAGTCTTAGAATTTTGTGAATTTTAATTTATAATTTTATTTTAAGGTTGCCACTAGAAACCTTGTGATTAACTTTAAGAGCTTTTTGGCTGTAATGACTGCAATTAGGATAATTATGCATACTTTCTTTAGCATTGTGTCAACGTGGTAGTGAGGACATAAACAGCCAAGAAGCAGTTGTAGGTATTCCCGGCTCATTTTGCATTCATCACACATTCATTGAATGTTTTGTACTTATCTCAAATAGTAGAGGATACCAATAGTGTAAGTTTAAGAATTACATGGTTCTTGTCCTCCAGAAACCATAGAGTCCAGCAGGAAGGAAATGACAGGCTGGTATTTGGCAGGCAGAGATGGAAGTTTGGTTTGAAGAAAACCTTTTGTGCTGATGTTACATCTGCTGCAGTCACTAGCCACATTCATTGTGCAAAGGCTGGAGGATTCCATCGTCAGCATGGAAGGGACCAATTAGTCATGCGTGGGTTTCATCCTTGCCTCTATAAGAAGTAACACCTCAATAGTCATGGTGGTGTTTTGAGTTTAAATAATCACACATATTTCTTGGTATGTTTTTCAGATCTCCAGGTACTGTGATTTTGTGTCACATGTGCATTATTTGTTAAAACAGGATTATGGTATGAATGATGGAGCTGTTTTTTGGGGTGGTGGTGGAGGATGTTATGTTTAGACTCTGTCACTCTCGCTAGGCATCCTTTGCCTGACTGTGTGTAAGGTGTGGCAATCTGAGTAGTCACACTGGCCCTCCCATTTCCCGTAGTCTTTGGAAATCTGACCGGCAGCATTGAGAAGTAAGTAAAAGGGGTGCCCTCTCAGATGTCCCTTCCTTTTAAGGAATGATGTGTATTAAGTCACAAGATCGGTTGGGGAAGGAGCAGCGTGATACAGGTGTATCGTTTCTGTGGTTTGGGATGAGGCGTAAGTGCATAAATTCCAACCAGAAAAGGAAGTGCAGGGAATCCTACTCTCAGGACATCCTTATGGTCCTGACAACTTCTTTGGCAATGTCAGCAGCCCCTGGCATTTTGTCATGCATTCTTCTCCAACGTGAAATTCAGGCTTAGTGCATGCAATATGCCAGTCAAGCTTGTGGCTCTTCCAGGAGGGGAGCTGTGACTCATTCATGAGTCACTTGGCCAGCTTTGGTTTATTTACAGTCAATTAAACAAATGAATGAAAACAATTAAAAACAGAAGTTGCAGACTAAGGCTAATCAAAAGGCAACAGTAACTCTTGTCTACTGTCACTGTTGTTTCTCTAGATTGTCATATCTTTAAAAACTCAGTAAGACAAATCTGTTAGTGTTTGATTTTAGATCTCTTGTTTATAATCTAAAAATCAGACCCAGAATCCGATTTACCTTTTTGGTTCTAATCTAGTTATATTGTAATTCTAACACTATGCACAGCTAATTTATGTATTAAATGTAGAATTTTTCATTGGCTAAATGCACTTTCCTCAAATTTGTAAGAGGTTTTCCACTATTCAAAAGTGTTACAAGTTGCATTAAGGCATTGTTGATTATTCAAATTTTCAGATTTATTTTCCAAGTATTAAAAAAATTGTGGGTATATTTTCAGGATGTTTTATCTATCACATCATATTTTTGAGCCCCTCCTCACTCTTCTCAATTCACATTTTAAAAAGTATTAGTTCATCAAATCTAGGAACTGTAAAAATGTCCTACGTTTAATTTTCTCTCCAAATCATAAAATTACAGTAAGGTTTCCAAAAGGGGCATAAATGTGTCCTCATCTCTCACACACTAAAAAGCAAAATTCTTCAACTGATCAGGTATTGTCACCTCTTCGATGTCTGTGTGCCTCTGTCGTGGGTGTAGTTCAGAGCCTTATTTCCCTTCCATTAGACCACGGCCTGATACACCATGGTTTCCTTCATCTCCTTGTCATTGTAATAGGAACACCTTTCCCTTTGCTAGTTAACTCCTATTTCTCTCCAAAATGCAACACAGGTAATGGCCTTGGTTGGCCCCTCTGTTTTTGGTGCCTCTCCTGTGTGCTTCCCTAGTACTCCCCCTTTGTCATGGTGCACACCACTGCACCCTGTTGTCCCTTTGTCTCTCCCTGCCTGGCTGTGAACTTATTCGGGGCACAAATGGTTTCTTACTAATTTCCGTAACTGCAATGGGTAAGTGAGTGAATGAAATGTTCATCCTCATTATTCTGATGAGGAAACTTATTTCTAATTTTAGAGACTGAGGACCAAATTTGTGGTATTTGTCAGACCCTGGCTTTTTGTTTTCTCCAACCACCGAACATTTCAGTGCTTGTAACACTGTAGGAGAGAATGGACTCTGTGGTCTCTGTGCAATAGATGCTGCTGCTCCTTTCTTCCTGGGGAATTATATATTTACTTCTTTGATATACCTTATCACTGTGAATTTTATTTGCCAACTGACAGTGTAAACTCTGGCTTTCTAGAGGTTTATCTTAGGAAGAGCTCAGTGTTTATCAACTTGAATGAAATCAAGTAACATTTGGCTTAATTGCTTTAAAATGAAAGAATAATTAGAAGCAACTGCTTTGCTTTGGATAACTATAGGAAACTGGAGTCTTACAGCTGTAATTGCCCCCAAATGGAGAAGACCTTAAGAATTTATGTTGAAAGTAGAACACCGCCAATTGTTCTCACTGGCAAATTGGCTGATATGAAAGTTTGCCAACCGGAAACTTGCCCCATCAGTTCGCTTAATCTGTGGGAGGTGAATATATTTTATGAAGAAAAGAGATAGAGGGAAATTACAGGCTATTGTTACTAGTGTGTGATGGGTTCATGCACTACTAACTCTTCTCCTCAAAGCTGCAGATAGCCTTGTCATGAAAGAATTTGTTTCTTGTAGCATGTCTCCTCTCGTTTGCCTCGGTGTGCTGCTATATTTTGTTTCGCATATGCTTTTCTCTTAATAACAACCCAATGATTCACAAAATTCCTCAGAGTGCGTGTTCGGTCTGAAGTTTTCTGAATGTGATATTTGAAAATGCTAAATACAGCATATAATTAAAATTTCAGTGGTTAAGTTTTCATCATAACTTATTTTTGGAACTTAGAGTTTCCTTTTTGAGACTTTTGATGTGTAAGAAGGGTACAATTTTTAACAGAGCTATCTGTGTTTGTTAGAACTATACTTTTTTTGTTAGAACTATACTTTTCATAAGAGTCATTCCTCCTGGAGAAACATCTTTGTCTAAAATATTTAGGAATTCTTAAGTAATTGTTACTAATACTCATCTTAGTTAAATGTCTTAAAAAACAATTCCACATATGAGAGATACACATACACACAGCCTCTTTAGTTCTGTTTATGTTTTCACAGGAAGAAAAAGAGTGGCAAAATATATTTTCCGCTCTGTTCTAAGGGTTTTGGTCCAGATCACAAGTCTCAAGATTCTTAGCAGCAGAAGAGTTTACAATTCTAAGTAGAGGTACATCTGTTTCTTGTTGTAATATTAATAGATGACATCCAGGAAAGTCTTGGGTTTTGCAATATTTTCATCTAGCCATTTCACAGAATAACTTTAGAGAATGTATCCTTATTCTAAAGGATATAAATATTTAAAGAATAAACTATAGAGTTCTTATAATTCCAAGATAATAAGCATATAAGGCTCTTTTGAAGTTTCCTCGAATAAATCCTAATTTCTTGGATTAGAATTAAGAAACAGCTTTTTGAGTATGGTCACTGATAATGTCAAAAACTGTGTTGCATTCAACAAGGCAGGCCAGAGACCAGTGGTAGTGCTTCCATATTTTGATCTGATCACTATTTTGAGCCAAGCTCCTGATAAGGGCCAAAGAAGAAACTGTAACTTCTGTACTCCTCTTATGATTGTGGATTGTACAATCAAAAGATAGCATGCTTTTTAAAATCACAATTTTCAAGTAATGAGATTTAAATTTTAAAAAAATGTTTTTTGAGACAGGGTTTCATTTTGTTGCCCTGGCTGGCATGGAGTGGCGCAGTCATGGCTCACTGAAGCCTTGAATTCCTGGGCTCAAGCCATCCTCCCACGTCAGCCTCCTGAGGAGCTGGAACTACTGGGTGTGTGTCACCATACTCAGCTAATTTTTAAATTTTTTGTAGAGATGGGGTCTCAGTGTATTCCCCAGACCGTTCTCTAACTCCTGGGCTCAAGTAATCCTGCTGCCTTGGCCTCCCAAAGTGCTGGGGAGATTCAATTTTCATATGTCAATTACATTTACAGAATTTGCAAATCCAATTGCAGGAAATGGGTAGACGAGCTTTAACTTTTTTTCTCCTTCGAATCACTAAACTTGAAGTGAGCTAATTAATGCAGATGGACTCTGAGGACATTTATATTCAGAATTTGAAATGGTCAGATTTTAAAGAGCAATGAGTCTAAGATATCCTTTGCTTATAAAGGGTAGAAGAGGACCAAATAGTTTCTGGAGAAAGGTTATCTTTTGTAGTGAAAAAAACCAAAAACCAAAAACCAAAAAAAAACCACCACACCACCAACAACCAAATTAAACCTAAACCTCTGGCAAATATAAGTGTTATAAGCAAAACAAGACAATAAACAAAATAATCACAAAACTGAATAATTTAGAAAGAAATTGTTTACTCTATACTGTCATTTAGGCCTCAGAATAGTAAGAGGTTTTTAATATATTCACACACATTTCATTATTTGGCATAAATTTCTTACACATAGGCATATTTATTGGGGAGATATATTCCTTAACATTGGGATATGTATGAGTTTCCTATTGCTGCTGTAACAAATTACGACAAATTTAGTAGCTGATAATAACCCAAATTCAGTATTTTAACAGCTCTGGAGGCCAAAGGTTCAAAATCAGTTTCACTGGGCTAAAGTCAAGATGTTGGCAGGACAAATTTTTTTTAGATGCTCAAAGGAAGAAATTAATTTTCTTGCTTTCTTCAACTTCCAGAGGCCACCTGGATTCTTTGCCCTATGGCCCCTTCTTTATCCTTCAAACCATATCACTTTAATGTCTGTTTCCATCATAACATGGCTTTCTCCTGTTCTGTGGTCAAATCTTACTCTGCCTCCTTTTTATAAAGACCGTTGTGATTATATTTAGGACACACCCAGATAATCCAGTATAACCTTCCTATCTCAAGATCTTTAATTATGTCTGCAAAATCCCTTTTGCCACAATAAGGTATTATTCATGAGTTCCAGGGTTTGGGATGTGGACATCTTTAGAGGCCATTATTCAACCTACCAGAGTACTTTACCAGGTCATTGCAGCATAGTCCCTATGGGGCTGTGTTCTGTAAATCGTATTGCGTAGTTATTGCTTTGTTCCCAGCAAATCACCTGAAGTCTGACATGTTTCCGCATAGTCTCTTCCAGGTGTTGTCCATGCAAACTACTGTCGCTCACTCCTGGGCAGAGGACTTCTGCCAGTTTCTCCATGACTGCTACATAAATCACTGAATCATAGTCTTCTCAGCTACGGCCTCTAAGGTGTCATTCACCTTGAACTCCTGAGAAGTATGTCTTCATGCCCACTCTTGAACTTGTGTGGCATGTCTTGTGCTGTGATTTGGGTGCCTTTTGTTAGCTGTTGCGATGAATTAACATTATTACCAGCACATAAAGTAATGTCAGATAAAGTCAATGAACCAGTTGACATATGCCACTGAAGCCGAGGTAAACACAAGTGTGGGCACCAGGAATGCCCAGGAATGCGCCAAGCTGGCTCTTGTTGCCTGTATGGGTGAGAGCCATCATTGTGCTGTGCTGGTTGGCCACAAGAAAAACATTTATTAGCTGTACTGTTAATGTACATTTCTACATTAGAAAAATGTAGATTTCTACATTTTTCATATAGAACTGTTCTCAGATTAGTTGCATAAGGGCAGTGCTTAATGTTCAAAGCACAAATTTGAAATAAAATGGTGAGGTATTGAATTACCGAAAATTAGTTCCTTTATCAAACCCCCAAATCTGTGGCATGAAATTAAGGCTGCTTCCATGGTGTAATGCTAGTTGTTTTTACTCTCAGTGTGAGCTGACTGTTAATAATGGCTGTGTGATTTTGAGCAGACCGTTAAGTTCTTTGGTCTTCATTTTCCTTATTTGTTAAGTAAGGAATAATTTGACTACAATTTGTTATGACAATATTTCAATCATGTGTTTTAATATCCATGGATAATCTAAAATATGTAAAGTATAATCTGTATCATTTGAATAGTCTAAAACTATTTATATTGGAAAATTTTAAACATACACAAAGAGAATATGAACTCTCATATACCCACCACCTGGATTCATCGGTTATCTAGGTTATCACATTTGCTTCAACTATGCCCCTTTATTCTTTAAAAATGTATTTTTGATTTTTAATTGGCACATAATTGTACATATTTTTAGGGTACAATGTGATATTTTGATACATATATTCGATGTGCAATTATTATTCTGCCTAAGTATTAAAGCAAATCCCAGGCATCATGCTGTTTTTGTCCTTACATGCTTTGATATGCATCTTTAAATTTTTAAACAGTTTCTTAAATAGTCAGAATGCCATTATCACATCTAACAAAATGAACAATTTCTTACTATAATATACAGTCTATATTCAGATTTCTTAGATTGTCTCAAAATGTTTCCTCTACACTTGGCTCCAAAGAAGGATCCAAACAAAGTCCATTTAGATCCTTATTGCATTTGAATTTTACCTGTGAGTCACTTTTAATTTAGTGGTCCTTTTCTCTAGGTAGTAACGTGATCAGGAAACCTGGTCACTTGTCTCGTAGACTATCTCACATTCTGTATTTGTTGTCTTACTTTCTCATGGTGTCATTAACTTGTTCCTCTATATAACACCTTAAAATTGAATATTAGCTCTGAAGGTATGAACAGATTAATATTCAACTATTTTTGCTAAGATATATCATAGGTGATGCAGTATACTTCATTTTGTTCCACGTCAGAGGTAAATAATGGCTGGTTGCCCATGTGTAGATTTGCTAAGATTGATCAGTGGGTTTAGGTGGTGACAGCATCATCTCTTTAGTATAAAGTTTTTCATTGACTTTTCATTAGTGGTGTCATTTATTATTAATCTTTGCCTAAAACAGTTTTTTAGGACTTGCAAAATGGTGGTTAAAAAAAACGACATTGGTTCTTTAACATTTTTTGACTGGAATTCTTTTGTAAAGAAGAGCCTTTTCTTATCAACTAGGTAACCTTGAAAGTGTAATACATATGGGAAGGGCAGAAGTAGTTAGGTAATTATTTTCCTTTGATTACCAATTTTCAGAGTAAGTCATTTCTAGTAATGACTAATTGTTGTGGGAAGTCAGGGACCCCGAATGGAGGGACTGGGTAGAGCTGCGGCAGAGGAACATAAATTGTGAAGACTTCATGGATATTTATCACTTCCCTAATAATACTCATAATTTCTTATGCCTGCCTTACTTTAATCTCTTAATCCTGTTATCTTTGTCAGCTGAGGATGTATGTCACCTCAGGACCCTGTGATGATTGCATTAACTGTACGAATTGATTGTAAAACGTGTGTTTGAACAATATGAAATCAGCACACCTTGAAAACAAACAGAATAATGGCAATTTTAGGGAACAAGGGAAGACAACCATAGGTCTGACTGCCTGCGGGATCAGGCAAAAAGAACCATATTTTTCTTCTTCCAGAGAGCCTATAAACAGACGTGCAAGTAGGAGAGATATCACTAAATTCTTTTCCTAGCAAGGAATATAATATTAAGACCCTAGGAAAAGAATTGCATTCCTGGAGGGAGATCTATAAATGGCCGCTCCGGGAGTGTCTGTCCTATGTGGTTGAGATAAGGACTGAGATACGCCCTGGTCTCCTGCAGTACCCTCAGGCTTACTAGGATTAGGAAACCCCAGTCCTGGTAAATTTGAGGTCAGACTGGTTCTCTGCTCTTGAACCCTGTTTTCTGTTAAGGTGTTTATCAAGACGATATGTGCACCGCTAAACATAGATCCTTATCAGGAGTTTCTGATTTTACCCTGATCCTGTTTCCTCAGAAGCATGTGATCTTTGTGACCTACTCCCTGTTCGTACACCCCCTCCCCTTTTGAAATCCCTAATAAAAACTTGCTGGTTTTGCAGCTCAGGTGGGCATCAGGGACCTACCGATATGTGATGTCACCCCTGGCGGCCCAGCTATAAAATTCCTCTCTTTGTACTCTTTCTCTCTTTGTACTCTTTCTCTCTTTCTCTTTCTAGGGAAAATAGAAAGAACCTATGTTGAAATATTGGGGGTACATTCCCCCGATAGTTGTCTTGCTTTCTCATGGTATCATTTGTTCCTCTATATATTATAACACCTTAAAATTGTATATTAGCTCTGAAGGCATGTGTTCATGATATTCAACTATTTTTGCTAAGATACATCATAGGCGATGCAGTGTACTTCATTTTGTTCCACATCAGAGGTAAATAATGGCTGGTTGCCCCATACATAGATTTGCTAAGATTGATCAGTGGATTTAGGTGGTGACAGTATCATCTCTTCAGTATAAAGTTTTTCATTGACTTTTTATCAATCGTGTCATTTATTATTAATCTTTGCCTAAAACAATTTTTTAGGACTTGCAAAATGGTGGTTAAAAAAAACATCATTAGTTCTTTAACATTTTTTGACTGGAATTCTTTTGTAAAGAACAATCTTTTCTTATCAGCTAGGTAACCCTGAAAGTGCAATACATATGAGAAAGCCAGAAGTAGTTAGGTAATTATTTTCCTTTGATTACCAATTTTCAGAGTACGTCATTTCTAGTAATGACTAATTGATTTTTTTCTGGAGGGGAGGGGCAGACTTTCTATTGTTTTAAGTCTCATTCTGAGCTACTGGGTCTTTATATATTCAATGTGTTTTTATCAAGGTACTCATAATTCTTTTACACTTTTTTTTTTTAGTTTTAATTTTTGTAGATACATAGGTATACATATTTATGGATTACAGGAGATATTTTGATATAGGCATGCAATGTGTAATAGTCACATCAAGGTACATGGTGTATCCATCATGTCAAGCATTTATGCTTTGTGTTACAAACAATCCAGTTATACTCTTTCAGTTATTAAAAAATATACAATTATTTTTGACTATAGTCACCCTGTTGTGCTTGCAAATAGTAAATCTTATTATTTCTATTTTTTTTGTGTACCCATTAACCATCCCTACTTCCCTTCCAACCACCCACTACCCTTCCCAGATTCTGGTAACCATCCTTCTATTCTCTATCTCCATGAGTTCAATTATTTTAATTTTTTAGCTCCCACAAACAAGTGAGAACATGCCAAGTTTGTCTGTCTGTGCCTGGCTCATTTCACTTAACATAATGACCTTCAGTTCTGTCCATGTTGTTGCAGAGGACAGGATCTCATTTTCCTTTGTGGCTGAGTAGTACTCCATTGTGTATAAGCACCACATTTTCTTTATCCATTCATCTGTTGATGGGCACATAGGTCGCTTCCAAATCTACTTTAAGCTGATAACAACACTGTTTGCATAAGCAAACAAGCAAGCAAAAAGAAAACTAATAAAACTCTACACTTTAACTTTGTCCCTCCACTTCTTAACTTTTTATTATTTCTGTACTGTCTGTTTTATTATATTGTACTGTCTGTCTGGAAAAGTTCTTGTAGTTATTATTTTTGATTAGTTCATCATTTAGTCTTTCTACTTAGGAGTAGTTTACATACCACAGTTACAGTGTTATATAATGTTCTGTATTTTCCTGTGTACTTACTATTACCAGTGAGTTTTGTACCTTCAGATGATTTCTTATTTCTCATTTGTGTCCTCTTCTTTCTGATTTAAGCATTTAACATTTCTTGTAGGACAGGTCTGGTGTTGATGAAATTATTTAGCTTTTGTTTGTATGAGAAAGTCTTTATTTCTCCTTCATGTTTGAAGGATATTTTCACCGAATATACTATTCTAGCATATACGTGTTTCTCCTTCAGAACTTTAAATATGTCATGTCACTCTCTCATGACCTGTAAGATTTCCACTGAAAAGTCTACTGCCAGATATACTGGAATTCAATTGTGTATTATTTGTTTCTTTGTTCCTTCTACTTTTTGGATTCTTTCTTTATCTTTGATTTTTGGGAGTTTGATTTTCAAATATCTTGAGGTAGTCTTCTTTGGGTTAAATCTGCTTAGTGTTTTAGAAGCTTATTGTACTTGGATATCGATATCTTTCTCTAGGTTGGGAAGTTCTGTATTGTTATCCTTTTGAATAAGCTTTCTGCCCATATCTCTTTCTCTACCTACTCTTTAAGGCCAATAACTCTTAGATTTTCCCTTTCAAGGCTGTTTTCTAGATCTTCTAGGCATACTACATTGTTTTTTATTCTTTTTTCTTTTGCCTCCTCTGACTGTGTATTTTTAAATAGCCTATTGTCAAGCTCACTAATTCGGCTTAATCAGTTCTTATAAAGACTGATACATTCTTCAGTGTGTCATTGCATTTTTAAACTCCAGAATTTCTACTTAACCTTTGAAAATTATTTCAATCTCTTTGCTAAATTTATCTGATAGAATTCTGAATTCCTTCTCTGTGTTTTCTTGAATTTCTTTGAGTTTCCTCAAAACAGCTATTTTAAGTTCTCTGCCTGAAAGGTCACATATCTCTGTTTCTCCAGGATTGATCCTTGGTGCCTAATTTAGTTCATTAGGTGAGGTCATGTTTTCCTGGATGGTCTTGGTGCTGGTGGATGTTTGTCTGTGGCTGGGTATTGAAGAGTTAGGTATTGTAGTCTTTGAAGTCTGGGCTTGTTTGTACCTATCTTTCTTCCAAAGGCTTTCCGGGTATTCAAAAGGACTTGGGTGTTGTGATCTAAGCTGTATCTGCGTTAGGAGGGCACCCCAAACCCAGTAACGCTATGGTTCCTGTAGAGTTGTAGAGGCACTGCCTTGATGGTCTTTGGTAAGATCTGGAAACATTCTCTGGCCCACCAGGCTGAGGCTTTTGTTCTCTTCCCTTACTTTATCCCAAATACAGTTTCTCTCTCTGTTCTGGGCTACCTGGAACTGAGGGTGGAGTGACACAAACACCTCTCTGGCCACCACCACCGGGACTGCACTCTGAAGCCAGTACAGCACTGGGTCTCACTCAAGACCCACTGTAACCACTCCCTGGTTACTGCCTATGTTCTTTCAAGGCCTTGGTGTTCTACCATCAGCAGGTGGCGAAGTCAGGTTTGTGTCCTTCCCTTCAGGGCAGCAAGTTCCCCCAGGCCCCAGGTGGGTCCAGAGGTATCATCTGGGAGCCAAGGACTGGGGTCCAAAATCTTAGAAGTCTACCTGGTGTTCTATTGTACGGTGTCTGAGCTGGCATACAAACCATGAGACACAGTTCTTCCTACTCTTCTCTCCCCTTTCCACGGGCAGAGGAGCCTTACCCCATGGCCAGCATCACAGGCCCACAGGGAGTACTGCTAGACTACCACCAATGTTCTATTAAGGGTCAAGGGCTCTTCAGACAGCTTGTCATTAATGCTACCTGACCTGGGACTCCCCTTCCAGGACAGTGGCCTCTCCTCTGTCGAAGGGCAGGTCCAGAGCTAAGCCTGTAATTGGAGACCCACCAGAGCCCACTTGAAGCTATATCCCCCTGTGACTGAGCTGGTACCTAAGGTACAATACAAAGTCCCCTTTGCTATTTCTTCTTCTTTTCTCAAACAGAAGGCATCTCTCTCCATAGCTACCACAGCTGGGAATGTCGTGAGTCTCACCTGAAGCTAGCAAGTCTCAGAGTCTGATCTGAGGCCCATGGTGTACTACCTGGGTACTGATGCTGGTTATTTAGGGACCAAGGGCACTTCAGTCAGAAGGTGATTGGTCCTGCCAGAACTGAGCCCATCACTTCATGGCAGTGGGTTCCCTTGTGGCCCAGAGTGTGTCTAGAAATGTTGTCCAGGAGCTAGGGCCTGGAAAGGGGACCTCATGACTATGGTGTCCTATCCTGCTGTGGCTGAGCTGGTATCCAAGATGCAAGACAAGGTCCTCTTTACTCTTCCATCTTCTCTGCTGAAGCAAAGGGAAGGATTCTCTTTTGGAGCTGAGAGCTGTGCCGCATGGGGTTAGGGGAGGGGTGTGGTACAAGCAGTCCCTTAGTCACCCAGCTGGTGTTTCAGTAGGTTGTGTTCCCCCACAGTCCCCTGGCTCTGAGCCCGGTTCAACACTAGGAATCACCTAGGAGTTGCAATCCTTGTGGTCTAGACTGCCTTTCAAGTTTATGTTGGGCCCCAGAGCACTTTAGCCTGTGGTGGTGAGGCTTGTGGGAACTCAAGTTCTGACTGCTGAGATGGGCAATTCCCCTCTGGCCAGGGCTGGTTTAAATACTCCCTTCATGGGCGGACTTCAGCTGAGTTCAGCCTGGTTTGGATTTCTGCTGTGATGGGGCAACACTGAGTTAAATGCAATGCCTCACGCTTGCTGCACTCTTTCTCTACCATGTGCACAGATTCTCTCTCTGTACCACTCAGCTACTACCAGGAGATGGGGGAGGGGTGGCATACATGATTCAAGACTGTCTTTCTTATCCTCTTCAGTGCTGCTTTCAGTGACATGAAGTTAAAACCAGGTACTGTGAGTGCTCACTTGATTTTTGGTTCTTATCAAGGTGCTTTTTTGTGTAGTTAGTTGTTAAATTGGTATCATTGAAGGAGACAGTTGGTGGAGCCTTCTATTCCACCGTCTTGCTCTGCCGTCTTACCCATTATGCTTCTTGATATTCAACTTGTCCTGTGTTTGGCCAATGGAAGCCCCTTGTTGATTCTTTGTTTTTGTTTTTGAGATGCAAGTCTTGTTCTGCCACCCAGACTGGAGTGCAGTGGCACGATCTTGGCTCACTGTAACCTCCACTCCTGGGTTCAGGCCACTCTCCTACCTCAGCCTCCCGAGTAGCTGGGATTACAGGCACCTGCCACCATGCCTGGCTAATTTTTGTATTTTTTTAGTAGAGATGAGTTTCACCATGTTGGCCAGGCTGGTCTTAAACTCCTGACCTCAGGTGATCTGCCTGCCTCGGCTTCCCAAAGTGCTGAGATTACAGGCATGAGCCACCACATCTGGCCCCTTGTTGATTCTTGTAACAATTTTTTACATCAGTTTTTAAAAGATGTAAGAGATACATATCTGTTTATATATACATATATATGTTATATGTAACATATATATGTTTGTATATACATATATGTATATATGTAACATTTTTTCTTTGATTTATTTTTAATTACATAGTTCAATAGCATTAAGTATGTGTCCACATTGTTGTGCAATCATAACCACCTTTCATCTCCAGAACTCATCTTCCCAAATGTAAACTCTGTAACTCTGTAACATTAAACAGTAATTTCCTATTCCCCCTTCCCCTATCCATTGGCAGCCACCATTCTACTTTTTTGTGTGTGTGCCTATACATTTGACTACACTAGATACCTCATGTAAGTAGAATCACACATTTGTGGTCTTGTGACTAGCTTATCTCACTTAGCATAATGGCTTTGAGGTTTATCCATGTTGCAGCATATGGCAGAATTTCCTTCCTGAAATTTAAGGTTGAATAATAGTCCATTGTATGTATATACCATATTTTGTTCTTCCATTTAGGTATTGATGAATACTTGAGTTGCTTTAATCTTTTGGCCATTGTGAGTAATGCTGCTCTGAACATGAGTATACAAATTCAACTTTTAAAGTATAATATTGGTTTGTGTACCTTCTTTAAATAATTATACAGCTCACTGAATATTCACAAACTGACTTTCCTATATAGTTAGCATAGGATATTACTGGTACCCTAGAATCCCACTTTGATCCCTCCCTCAGGCCTGAAAGGTACTTCTATCTTGACCTTCAACACTATAGATTAGTTTTTCCAATTTCTTTTTTTTAAGTGTACGTAAATAGAATCACACATAATGCACTCTTTTGTGTCTGGCATCTTTTGTTCAATATCATGTTTTGAGTCATATCCACATTGTCCCATGCAGCAATATTTTGTTCATCTTATAAATGTACCATATTTTATCCATTTTTCTGCTTGCAAATTTTAGTATTACAAATGACACTGCCTTGACCATTATGTACATATCTTTTGCTGAATGCCTACATATCTTTTGGTACACATTTCTATTGCATATAGAACTAGGAGTGGCTTTTAACTGTGTCATTCTAGCTGTATCACACAGCATTCGCCAGAGTTTCTCTAAATATTCTTAATGTCTTTGTGTTGTTCTGTGTTTAACATTTAATATGCCAAGGGTTCTCAAGGAACATATGGTCACAGCTTTTTTTTCCCCCAATGGCATCTGTAAAGAAATAGGATAAACATTTCACCATAGCATCAACTTTCCAAATAGATATGAAGGCACTATGTTTAGCTGTCAGTTAAATCAGTTTGGTCGTGTATGCAATGCATTTACAGCTTCTTTAATTTTCTTAGTGTATATTGTATTCGCGTGATCAGAAATTCTGAATGCCATAGATATTTTTGGTGGTGATATGCTGAGAAGCTGACAAAAGTTGAGAGGTAACCAGAGATAATATATCCTTTTTGCTGATGTGGCCACTTTAATGTCATTAAGGCCCTGTCAGTCACCCAGAGAACCAGCTATTTTTTTAAATTGAGTGTTTACAGGGTTTTTTTTTTTTTTTTTTTTTTTGGTCATAATATTGACTGGAGGGTAAAATTGGTTATCAAGCTGACGTCATTTAGTAACATTCAAAATTATGTGGAAAGAATTTATAACGATTTGTAATTTAGACATGGACATTTAGTTTTAAAATAGCAATGACATAGATTTACTTATTTTTAATTCTTTGCCTTCAAAACTGCAATGGGTTGTTGACAAATTTCTGTCACTTCTCACCAATAAGATTCTACAGGGAACGGGAGAGAAGAAAGAGGTTGTATCCATGGCCGTATCCCTTCTCCAGAATATGGAATTACATGTTCTAAAAACTGCTCTAAAAGCTCCAGAGTGAAAAGTCCAAAACAGTATTGTTTTAGTTGATTTGGGCTGCTATAAAAAAAGACTGTAGACTGGGGAGCTTATAAACAACAGGAACTTACACAGTTCTTGAGGCTGGGAAGTCCAGGATGAAAATACCAGCAGGTGTGGTGTCTAGTAAGGGCCTGTTTCCTGATTTATAGATGGCATCTTCTCATTGTGTCCTTATAAGATGGAAGGGCAAATGAGTCCCCTTAGGCCTTGATATGGTTAGGCTTTGTGTCCTCATCGAAATCTCATCTTGAATTGTAATCCTCAGGTGTTGAGGGAGAGACCTGGTGGGAAGTGATTGGATCATGGGGCAGTTTCACCCATGCTGTTCTCATGATAGTAAGTGAGTTCTTATGGAATCTGATGGCTTTATAAGCATCTAGCATTTCCCCTGCTTGCACTTATTTTTCCTGACACCATGTAAAGAAGGTTTTTGCTTCCTCTTCACCTTCCTCCGTGATTGTAAGTTTCCTGAGGCCTCCTCAGCCATGCAGAACTGAGTCAATTAAACTTCTTTTCTTTATAAATTACCCAATCTTAAGTATTTTTTTTAATAGCAGTGTGAGAATGGACTAATACAGGCCTATTTTATAAGGTGACTAATTTAATTCATGAAGGCTCTGTTCTTATGATCTAATTACCTCCTAAAAGGTCTCATTTCCTAATACCATCACCTTCAGGGTTAGGATTTTCAACATATGAATTTAGGATGGGAGAAAGACTCAAACCTTCAAACCATAGCAAATTCTGTGGGCTGATACAATGGGACTGGTTATTAGTTGGGGGTTAAGCAATTCCAAAACAAAACCCAAACACACAGAAATATACCATATGAATCCATTTATATAAAGTTTTAGAAAATGCAAATTAACTTATAGTGACACAGAGCAGATTGGTAGATGCTAGGGACAGGAAGGGATGGAAGACAGACATGACAAAAGAGCATAAAAACAACTTTGGAAGCCATTGAGGGTGATGGAAATGTTCACTCCCTTGATTGTGGTGGTGGTTTCATAGATGTATACACCTGAGACAACTCATCAAATTGTGCTCTTTAATATGTGCAATTTATTGTACATGAGTCACACTTCTATTAAAAAACAGCAATGATGTAAAATGTTTCCTCTTAATATTCTTAAAAATTAAGTTGATGGTGGTTAGGAAATTACTAGTTTTTAGGCCATGTTGCAAGAACAAAGCTAAGCTAATATTCTTTATACAATATAAGTTGTATAGATACATATTCATATAAAACTTTAAAAAGTGGAAGTCACAATATAAATCTCACAGGGTACTTGGGATGTTGCTATTTCTGTTAGATAATACACTTTCAGTTTTTAACTTCCGTAAAATATGCCTAAAAATCCCTTCTACTGCCTGGATAAACTGAGTGATTTTTTTTTTTCTGGATATTGAGACACAAAACAAGACATTAATTTCCTCCTTCTAGAGTTTTTTTTGGCAGTCAGTTATATAAATATGTATTATGATACAGCTTGATGTGGACAGCACTCGAGGTGTGTGCAAGGTAGAGTGATGGATGAGCCTAGAGGAGGCAACTGTCAACACTCTGGCTTGAGTGGGGTGATGTGATATATGAGGGCCTGGTTGTTTTCCTGAATACAGTTTTGACAGATCAAGTAGATTTATAATCTAATTTATGCACTTCACAAGCACTGAATCGTTCTCAGAAGAACTTAGTGTCTATTCCTTGGGTCATGTTTGTGAGGCAGGTTGAAGGCCTGGTTTACTCAAAAAAGCTGAGAAGACATTAAATAACTAGGTTAATGTTATCCTCCGTGAACTAGTGTAATAGCAAGGAATAGCACTCATATTTTAATTTCTCATACTTTTAATACCTTTTTTCTGGTTTTTACAGATTAAGAAAATCAAAACCATGTATTTAATGCCTTCCCATTTGTAAATTTTCTTAGAACGTTACAGTAGATAATTTCACTTTAGAACTAAAGATTGGGGGGTTTTTAAATAATAAATAATTTCAGATATTAAGAGTGTTTACCACCATAATTTTCATTTAAAACATTTTCCTCTGGGTGCTTTGTTGAAATTAGGAAACACATCTCTAAGGGATGGCTGGTTATGGAGTGATGACTTGGTTGTCAGGCAGGTTTCATGTTTGAGTAGAATAAACTTTCCTACCACTTTCCAGAACTTTACTGTGTCTAGCCTTATGTGTAGTTCTGGATTTAGCCTTTTAGACAAACATTCTTGCAGGTGGTTTCTAGCTTTTTATCTTCAGGAACCTTCTTACAATTTAGAGGGGGAAAAAGAGCCATGTTTACCTTTCCCCAGTTTCTTACCCTCTGCAATATGAGAAGTGCTGTAGGGCAGGCCTAAGTGAAGTATTATGGAGTGTGTTTCACGAAAGTGTGTGATGCAGTTTAAAGATTGGAGTAGAGTGTTGATACATGGCAATGGGGTGGATCAGGTCGAGAGTGAAGGCCCAGAGGAAGGATACATAGATCCTTAAGGCCAGGCTTTCGGATATCTGCAGCAAGCGATGAGAGAGCAGATGGGATTGCAGTAGCCATGTATGACATGCAGATGAACTTGCAGGAAGCTACTGAAGGATTTTAAGTAGGAAAATAATATAATTGGAATTAATTTTGTTTTAGAATAATCTAGCAAGGAGCAGGGTGAAGGTGAATTGCAGTAGAGAGGGAAACCAGTTAAAAAGTTTTGTGATCGTATCTGTACAAAATACAATATTAATTAAAAGACTAAGTTGTATTTTATGCTATTTATCTACTTATTTTGTATATAACACAATGTGAGATGTGGAGAGAACAAAGTATAAATAAGGCTTTTGTCTGTTCTCAGCTAGCTTAAAAGCTACAAAGGAGAAATATCTATATCTATATCTATATCTGTATCTATATGTATGCCTCATTTATATACACACACAAATAATCGTAAGGGAAAATATGCTGATCACTGTAAGAGGTACAAACAAGGTTCTAGGAAATTCAGGATCCCTTGTCACTGGAGGAGAAGGAAATGTTTGTATTTCCTTTGAGCTCACTTTAATTTTTTAAAAAGAGTATTTAATAAATTACATAAAACAATTTTGCAATAAAATATAAGGAATAGGTGGGGAGCTTTTTCATCAAAGAAATGGTTTGGAGAGTTCAAACTAGTTGGGTAGAATTTCCTGATTTTGAAACAGATTATCCAGAGATATATACATTTGTGAGATATCATTTCATAGCATTTTAGGTGAGCAAAATGCCTTGTCTCTCCCTCCAAGGCAACAGTTGGTGAACATGTTTACCACCCTTAGGTTTTTGTTGGGTTTGGTTTGGTCTTAGCCTCATCATTTAGGGGAGAAGAATTTTGTGCCTATTTGCCCTGAAGTTTCGTTAGTGGATGGTTGTGTTTATACCCCGTGTATGGTAATGATGAACTCCTATGCATTTTATCTAGCTTTTTAACTATTAAATGAAGCTTGGTTTAAGAAACTCTCTAGATGGCAGCATTGTGCCAATCCTGTTCCCATTTTATCACATCCTATACGTTAAGTCTAGTTCAGCAGAGCATTATGCTACATTCCCTTCTCAGTGAATTATAGATCTTGAAGCTTTTACACACTATGTTCTGGAAAGAAAGTATAACTGTTTCCTGTCGGGTTGAAATGCAAACTAAAGATATTTCAACTGCTTCTGTAATAAGGAGATAAGGTCAGACATGATGAAAGAAAAGATTACCACTGATTTTTTTCCCTTTTATTCAAGTGATTTCAAGGAATTATTTCGTAAGAAAATCACCTCAACTGATGAAAACCAGTGTTAATTTCCTCTTTCATTTTTTTTTAAATTACCTTTATTAAGGTAATATTTTTCATGTTTCTTAGTTCTGTTTCTGGGACATTGATTCCGTTTTTTTTTTAATTTTCTTTCTGTTCTTATTAAGATACATGGTTTATGGTGATTTCATAAGATAGTTTAACTGTTAAGAAATTGTTTTTATATATTTATGGAAATATTCTATAGGTCTTTATACAATGTTAGTATTTATGTGTTTACCTGTATAACTGTGATAAAATATAATGCTTACAAGGTTTTATAATACTTAGAGGAAATTATGCAAAATGTATATATTCCCCTCTCTATCTTCCTACCGGTCCATCCATCCATTCATCCAAAGTTCAGGTCTGTCAGCTTGGGCAAGCCATTTAACTTCTCCTGGCCTTGCTTTCTCATATTTAAAACAATAGTCTTGTAGAAGATAAATTCTTAGACTTTTTGTACTTTTATCCAGGGTTTTCAGACAACTTTTAATTTATATTAAGAATAAGTTAAAACGTAAACTATCAGAACTTATCAGCCACATGAAAATTTCATTAAAATAGGTTCATTGGAGCCATGTAATAGAATTAGTCCAGATTCAATACATTTACATTACTTTCCTCTAAATGTAATCACATGCTTAAATTGATGAGCAATAGTATAATAGTTCCATAGTGAATTTGATTCAAGCGATAATTATGTTAAATTTTCTCTACAAAAATTCATAACCATTCAATAAAGCTTTAATATATTGTCATCTAAAGGTAGATGTAAGTTTTGTTTTTAGAATAACTATTGAGTATATTTCAAGTGATTGATTTGTTTTTTTAATTATAAATTTATAACCAATGAGTAACGATTTATTGATTTTATGAATGGTAAATAAAACATACATCGGAGAATAACTTGAGTGTTAAGCCGTATCCAGTTCAGTTATAGATATGGTAATTTGAGGAATATTTTTGGTATTTTTTCACTTGGCACATGTAACTGTGAAAATATACTTTAAAATATGCCTTGGCCCAGCAGGGTGGCTCACGCCTGTAATCCCAGCACTTTGGAAGGCTGAGGTGGGCGTATCACCTGAGGTCAGGAGTTCAAGACCAGCCTGGCCAACATGGTGAAACCCTGTCTCTACTAAAAATACAAAAAATTAGCTGGGCACGGTGGCAGGTGCCTGGAATCCCAGCTACTTGGGAGGCTGGGGCAGGAGAATTGCTTGAACTCGGGAGACGGAGGTTGCAGTGAGCTGAGATTGCACCATTGCACTCCAGCCTGGGCAACAAGAGCGAAACTCCATCTTAATATATATATATGTGTGTGTGTGTGTGTGTATGTGTGTGTGTATATATATGTGTGTGTGTGTGTATATATATGTGTGTGTATATATGTGTGTGTGTATATATGTGTGTGTGTGTGTGTATGTGTGTGTATATGTATATGTGTGTATGTGTATATGTGTGTGTGTGTATATATGTGTGTGTGTATATGTATATGTGTGTGTATATATATGTGTGTGTGTGTGTGTGTATATATATACATGCCTTAAAAGTACTTTTTACTTTATGGTTCATTTTCATGGAGTGGTTTATTTTTTCCATCAACATACCTAAAAAATTCAGATACAGTGAGAAAATGCTTCTAAAATAGAATGGGTCAGAATATTCTTGGTTTCTTTTGCCTCTTGCATCATTTATCCACAGCCCCTCCCCCTCCCTCCACCTTCATTGACCTCGGCTTGGTTTGTGACAATCCAGGTTTACATTTTTGAAATATTAAATGCTCTCAGAGAGCTAAAGATTTGTCTGTGTTAGGTTCAGATATTTAGGGATCTCCTGAGCTCCATAGTCCCATTTACCAGGTCTGCTGTTGGTAAAATCATTGCCACCTGCACTCTGGTTTTTAGTTCCACTGCTTTGCTGAAATCATGGTATTTGAGTTTTTCATCTGATTCTGTAATATTTTCATTTCCAGCATGTCCCTTTCTTACTGTGTTATTTTTCCCAACCCTGCCTGTGGGTGTTCCTGTTCCCCAAAGGTGTTTTTCACACTGTATGTTCAGACCTGGACATACATTAATTCCCTTTCTTTTGGCCAGTCTGAAAGCTACTGGAGAGCAAAAACTTTATTTCCTTCTCAAGTTAGTTTTGTGGTTCACATAGAAAAGGTATTCACAGAATATTTGTTTATTAAATAATTAACTGTTATTCTACGCCATTACTACCCTTTTTCAGTTAATTCCTGGGTCTGTGCATCTCAGCCCTTAATGTATACAGGTTAAGCATTCCTCATCTGAAAATGCAAAATCTGAAATACTCCAAAATCTGAAATTTGCTGAGTACCAATATGTGGCTCAAAGGAAATGTTCATCAGAGTATTCTGGATTTCAGATTTTTGATTAGGGAAGCCCATGCAGTGTGTAATTTGAAAATATTCCAGAATTGAAAAAAATTCAAAATTCGAAACATTTCTGGCCTCAGCATTTCAGATCAGGGATACTCAGCCTGTATTCCAACTTTGACCTTAGACTTTTTTGTCTGCTGGACAATTCTCCTTGACTGCTCTTCTGTAACTTAAAACATAACATGTCTGAGACTCAATGTCTTTCTTGTGTTCTGATTTTACTGGTGGTATCATCATTCTTTTAGTCAGTCAGGTCTGAAAATATCTAGTATCTTTTTAAAAGTTGTGGTGCCCCTTTATGATCCAGGAGTATGGGGGGTCAGATCTGTGAGCTGTCAGATAGACCGATGGCTAGAATTCTGGCAGTCACTTAACTTGTTGAATCTTAGTTCCCTTATCTATAAAATTCCTGCTTCTTGGACTTGTTTTGAGGATTGTGCCAGAATGTCCATGAGAGTGCTGAGCGTGGTCCTTGGTGTGTGGTGAATGCTGAGTGAGCTGTCTGTGACTCCCAGTGTGTCATGAGGGGTTCTGTGATGCTTTTCAGCTACCTCACTACTTTGGTGAGGCTGCCGCTGATGCTTCAGTACAGTTTCTCATCTCTTGCGTGGATTCTTGCAGCAGGGGCATCTGCTCTGGCCCATGCAGGACTCCACCAATAGATTTTGATTATTTCCTTCGCCTCAGAAACCGTGATGACTTTCTGCACCCAGCTTGATCAAGCCTGTGCACACCTCAGTTTGATATTTAAACTTTTGGACAATCTGATCTTCACCAACATTTCTAGCCTTAGTTTGGTCTCCTCTGCATGAATTTCCAATCGCTGTCTTCACACTTTCTATCTCCTCTACTTGTCTTGTGTATCCCACAGTTTCTTCTCCTCTCCTCTGTGTCTAGTTTTCCCTAACCATCATTTGTGGCCCCTGATTCTTGCTGTCCATGATGTTTCTCCTGAACGCTTTCTTGTGACATTGTTCTTCCTACTTAATCCATGAATCTTATTAATTCATTCATTCACTCACTCCTTGTAAGGTAGTGATTCTAGACACTTGTTCTAGTTATAGACACTTGGATATACTGGTGATCAATAAAGAGACACTCCAACCATCCCAGAACTTATGTTGTTTATCAGTATTTATTTTACAGGGAATCATGTTTTGTGACATCTTTGTATAATTTGCATTTATTTGTTGAACTTCTATAAAATTTTTTCCCTGTACAAATTGTAAATTACTTAATAGCTAGGTATTTTACAGCTTTTAATATTTCCTTTAATGTCTTATTTGATATTTTACACAGAGAAGGAACTCAAATATTGGTTAACTATAGAGGGTCACATTCATGGCTTGAGGTTTGAACTACACCTTCAAAATCAAAAATATTACTTGCAATATATTTGAAATCAGATTTGTATGTTATGCTTTAGGTATATTTTTTGTTTGTTTGTTTGTTTGTTTGTTTGTTTGAAACGGAGTCTCGCTCTGTTGCCCAGGCTGGAGTGCAGTGGCTGGATCTCAGCTCACTGCAAGCTCCACCTCCCGGGTTTACACCATTCTCCTGCCTCAGCCTCCCGAGTAGCTGGGACTACAGGCGCCCGCCACCTCGCCCGGCTAGTTTTTTGTATTTTTTTAGTAGAGACGGGGTTTCACCGTGTTAGCCAGGATGGTCTCAATCTCCTGACCTCATGATCCACCCATCTCGGCCTCCCAAAGTGCTGGGATTACAGGCTTGAGCCACCGCGCCCGGCCAGGTATATGTTTCTTTTTAAGAAAGATCTGTAACAGCATAGTTTGATCGTAGTAATTGAGATTTTTCTGATAAAAATTTGACAGTGAGTGAACAGTATGCTTCTATTCTTACCAATAGTAGGTAGAACACATTTGATATCACTTGAACTTACCAGAAAGTTTTTATCTTCCTTTCATATTTTTTTTGTGTGTAACACTCCCCTTCCTTTTTAATGTGATGTCTGAATTAATATTTGAAAAAATTCTATATTTAGAGCAACAAGCAGTTAAGTATTAATAGTTTTTGTTACTGTGGAAAATAATAGAAGTAACTGATGATTGTCATTTGCATGGCTTGAAGGCCTTCTCTGACCTTCTATGCGGAGTTAAATGCTCCCCTCATTGCTCTCAATGTGCACATCCCCTGTGCTTCCTGTTTTGTGATGCTTTCCAGAGTTATTATTATTTGTATAGTATCTAATTTTCCTACTAGACTACATGCTTCATGAGGGCAGGAGCTCTTTCTGTTTTCTTCACGACTCAATTGCCAGGACCTAGTAAGTCCACAGCACATATAACGAGTGCTCACTAAAGATGCATTGCAGTAAATTTGACATTCATTCACTAATCAAATACTTACTGCATTCTTGTAGATGTCAGGGACTGAGCTGGGCTCTGGGTTTGCATTGGAGAATAAAACACAGCCCCTGTCCACAGGGTGCTCATCAACTAGCAAAATGTGCTAAATTTATCTTATTTAACTGACATTTATATACTGTTTAAAGTTTCTAGATTTTTTTTTAAGCCTCAAAATAACTCTGTGAAGAGATATCATTTCCCTCTCTAGATGAGGACAAGATCGAGTAACTTACTCAAGTTCACATAGGATTGGAACCTGCCTCTGTCTGATTTCCAAATCCTTCACCTGAGACCTGTGCTACTTCCGCCAGTAAATCACATGGGGGTGATAGTCGTAACTTGCACCTGGCTTATCAGAAATTAAATCTGTTTCTCTTGGCTCATGTGTTTTTGGGTTTGCATTAAAAACTGGGGCAAGGAATTCAGGTTTGGAAATGAGCCCACTACTGATTGACGCTTTTGCATCTTATTAAACCTTTTCTAGTCAGTCTTATCCTCTTTTCTTTGAAACTCTTTTCCTGTTACCACAATTTTTCATGGTGATATTTTTGTTTGACTTTGGAAACTGACTAGTCTATATTTTGGGCCTATTGGATTAAGTTTAAAAATCTTTTCTTGGTATTTGGGTTCTCCATAGTCTGAACAATTTCTGCTCCTTTTAACCCCTCACTATTCAACTGAGTCCCTAGTCGGGCCTACAGATACGTTCCTACCTTTATACCTGTCTTTAGGCTCTCTCTCTGTAATGCCTTCCACAAACTTTTGGCCAATTAAAATTAAAAAAGCATTCTTCCCTTTAGTTTTCAAAGTAAGTTCCACTGCAGGGTTTGCCCTTCAGTCCTGTGCTGGCCTCCAGGCCTTGCTGCTGCTTTATGTGTGCTGGTTTTGTTCCCTAGTGAGACTTTTAATTTCTGGAGCAAAAGGACCAAATCTTGTTTTTCTTTTCTGTCTCCCACAGTGTCTAGTAGAATGCTGGGCATAGGATCATGCCTACTAACTAAGCACTAAAATGTTGGTTGAAGTAAATTTAATTACAGAGTTTGTACTTCCTAATTATAACTGCAAACCTCAGTGTTTTCCAGACATTATGGCACACTGGAGAAAGGCAGCTAGAGGAGGCACAGTCTTCTGTAAGAACAGAGACACTTCCCATTTGTGTTGTGCATGACAGGTTACGGATTGCTTTCATGGGCATTCACTCACTTAATCCTCAAGCTAATTTTATTGGAGAGAAATTGTTTAATCCTCATTGAGGAGTGATAGCATTAAGACTCAAATAATTTGCCTGTAAATCACATGGCAGGAGCTAGGACTTGGTGCCAGCTCGTGTGACTCTAGTGCCCTGCCACAGGAGAGACAGGAGCAACCAGGCTGCGAGCTCCAGAAGGCAGGGCCCAGTACCTTTATTGCACATCACTGTTGCAAGATAAAATTGAGGTTCGTGTGTCAGCTGCCCTTTGAATTTTCTCATGTGTACATTTCTGTCTGGCTCTGCTTGCACAGTTGAGTTTGTCTCCTCTATTCCTGGGATTTCTCTACCCATTAGCCATTTACATTCATCTGTCTGTCATCTGTCTGCCTATTATCTCTTTGTATGTTTGTATGTAAACAATAAGACATTTGCAGTTATATAAAAACCAACCATCTGAAGTCTTAAAAATAATTTGTGCACTTTGGGAGGCCAAGGTGGGAGGATCACCTGAGGTCAGGAGTTTGAGACCAGCCTGGCCAATGTGGCGAAACCCCGTCTCTACTAAAAATACAAAAATTAGCTGGGTGTGTTGGCAGGTGCCTGTAATCCCAGCCACTTGGGAGGCTGAGGAGGGAGAATTGCTTGAACCTGGAAGGTGGTGGTTGCAGTGGGCTGAGATTGTGCCACTGCACTCCAGCCTAGGCAACAGAGTGAGACTCCACCTCAAAATAATAATAATAATAGTAATAATTTGTGATGTTGTAAATTAAAATTTTTGTTAGTGCCTCCTTCAAGCTCTACTCTGCCAAGGTTGATGATTCCTGTGTATAGGTTGGTGCATAACTGTATTGACAACATTCAGCTAGAGAACTCAAATATGATTTTGAGAAAGAGAGATTCTTTTGTGTGCTTATATATTTCACGATTGTTTAAAAGCCCTGATCATCTTTGGAATTTGTCCTTGGAAATTTATGAATACTTTTAAGGTCAATGCATTTCCTTCCCTTTGCCTCATGAATTGAGTTCTTGCTATGGGAAAAGAACATATTTTTCCAGTTATCTGATTATAATTTAGAGCATTTAAAATTTTTATTGCTGTTGCTATGAGTGATTAGCAGTGTACTTTCAATTTTGTACTCTTGGTTGTGTATACACCCTGGGCACAATGGCATGCCAGAGGACCATCAAACTGGATAGTTCACACTTAAATTGACTACATCTTCCATATGGGCAGTTTATGTCTGTGGCCTTCTGACATTTCTCTGGGGAGCATTAGCTTGTGGAACTCATCTTAAACATTTCCTTTGCTTTGGTTTGTATAATCTGATGCCAGAACCATTTAAAATATGATTAAAAATTTAAAACATTAAATATAGATATGGATTGCTGTAGACAGTATGGACTCTACAAAGAAAAGACAGTCTTATATTTGTGCTCTTGACGGGATATAATCTATTTATAGTTTTTAAATAACCTACATGAAAAAGATTACAATAGCTTAGTTTAGAGGTAGTATAAACATGAGATTGCCATCTTCATATTAGCCCTGGAGAGAAATAAACAAGAAATAGGTATGTTGACTTCCTTGATCCTAAGGATATGACCACTGTACCAAGTGGTTTTGATGCTGTGGAAAGTGTGGTTGTGGAAAAAGTGTCTGAGATTTTTTTTCAGTTCAACCAGAGATGAGTAGTTGAGACTTCTTTTCCATAAAGGAATTTGCTAGACAGATGTGGTTCCTAAGGGTCAACCAAGTTTGCAGTTGCCCAGTAGTGC
>NW_012105276.1:174635-175477 GCF_000951045.1 Mandrillus leucophaeus
TGCTTTTATCACTTATGATGTTGTCAACATCTTTTTGAATGGCTCTTTAGAATTCGGTTGTTGGATTTATTAAATAAGCACCCAGTGCTAGACAACTTAGATAGGTTCCACCTTCTTGCTATTATATCAGTAACTTGCTGTGCATCCTTGTGACTATAACTTAGTATATGCCCTTTTATTCTTCAGGGAATATTCCAAGAAATATAATTGCCAACTCCAATGGCATGGTCCATGGCCTTTTCTGACTTGTATTTTGCTTCTTCCTGAGTTCTTTTTGCTTACTTCCCTTTCTCGGGTAACTGGATACCAGAAAGTTGTTATGGAGATATAAAAATTCAGGATGGTTTTAACCCTTAGGCCCTTTTGCATTCAGAGTCCTTAATCTTCAGTCATATAAGATACTTGAACCTCCACCCATGCTTCATCTAAACACTAAATATGCCTTAAACTAAGAAAGCTTAAGAACTTCTGCTAAAGATTAATTCTAACTTTCCAAGCCAAAAGAACAGGAAGCTGGAGGAAGTGTCTCTAGAGACTTTACCTCTTTCATTTTACACTTCCTTCTTCTTCCTTTTCTCCCTTTTTCATTCCATTCTATTGTGATCATTAAAAAAAATATTTAAGGTATTTAGTATTTAGACACGATCTGTTATTTTATACAAGACTTCCCAGTTTTCAAGCTATGTTATGTTCCCAGTTATGTTCACAGTGACAAAAATTAGCTGGGCATGGTGGAGCGTGCCTATAATCCCAGCCACTGGGGAGGCTGAGGCAAGAGAATCACTTGAACCAGAGAGTCGGAGATCGCGCCACTGCACTCCAGCCTAGTAACAGTACGAGAC
>NW_012105276.1:175527-180351 GCF_000951045.1 Mandrillus leucophaeus
CTGCTCTGTGTCATTACTACATCATGGCACTTGACACCTTTATCTATATGCACTATATTTTTGTTTAAATTAGTGCTGTTTGCAGTAAGTCTATTGTGTTTGCTTCTAGATAATGTAATTGATGGACAGAGGAACTAAAGGACCTGTCCAATTGTCTGTGCTAAATTTGTGGGTCAGGGTGTTTAAACACAGGCTGATATGAAGTTTTATTTTACATTCCCCTTGATATTATATCCCAATTGAGAACCTGTTTCTTTCTCACTTGGCCAATCTGCTAACAGTTAATTCTCCCCTGAGAGATAATAATGCTACTTTTCTTGCTCTAGCAGCAGTCTCTATGGTGGCCCACTATCCCATAGAACATTTTTTCTTTAAAATAGAATGAAAATACTGAGCATACCTTTAAATGACTTGATTTATGTTTTATGTATTTATATATCTTAATTATTTTATAGATTTAAAAATTATATAAACCATTTTCAGAGTGGGTTAATACCTTGCTGTATGTAACACATTCAAAATTTGTCTGTCTCTAGTAGTGTTTACGGGAGACACAGCATTTTTATTCTATTAGGCATCACTACATGGGTGACCTACTGTCATTTTGAATGTTTCTCCTGTGTTGAACTCATTATTTCTTTGTCTGCAAGTTACTTGAATTAAGCTTATGTTTTATACATAGCTCATAAGAAAGAAAAAAACAAAGGAATATAATACACAGATATATACACATTAATGTTAGTAAGGTTACAGGTAACTTTTATTTTCTAATTTATGCTTCTTTGTATTTTCCAACTTTTAGAAGCTTAGAAGTACTCTTTTTGTGAAAGGAAAATAACTGTTTAAAATTTCTAACCTTATGTGCTATTGATTTTTTGTAGAAGTTGGGAGGCGAAGGGAGTCTGCTTTATTTTTAGGATAATAAGCAATTGAGTAATCTTTTATTTGTCTGGTGGTGTTGAATAGAGAGAGATTCTGCCTAAGTAAATTTTATATGGCTCAAGCCTACCTTGCTTTTTTTTTTTTTTTTTTTTTTTAATGAGACTGAGTCTTGCACTGTGGCCCAACCTGGAGTGCAATGGCATGATCCCGGCCCATTGCAATTTCCATCTCCTAGGTTTAAGTGGTTCTCCTGTCTCAGCCTCCTGAGTAGCTGGAATTACAGGCATGCGCCACCATGCCCGGCTAATTTTAGTATTTTTAGTAGAGACGGGGTTTTGCCACGTCGCCCAGGCTGATCTCAAACTCCTGACCTTGGGTGATCTGCCTGCCTTGGCCTCCCAAAGTTCTGGGATTACAGGCATGAGCTACCACGCCTGGCCTCAAGCCTACCGTTTTAAAGCTGAGATTTTAGTTTTCAAACTTGAGATGAAAACCTTACGTTATTAGTATTACATGTTTTAAAATCCATTGTGATGAAATACAGTATATTGAATTCATTTTTATCCTGGAATCAGGGTCATTACTGTGACCTTCAATTGCACTTTTGGCCTTTCCCTTGCTGTCAGCTGTCACTGCAGCAATGCTAATTGGGGCTTTTAATCATGTAGCTTAGTGAAAACAAATAGCATAATATTTTATGTAGATTGACTTACTAAATTCTGAAGACTCATCTGAAAGCCTCCTTCTTGGAGTGAAAAGTATGTGGTTTTCTTCTTCAGGACATGGAAGAGGGGATTTTATCACTTATGTTCCTGTATTTGTTTTAATAACTGATGACCCATGGCAGATGTTTATTTTTGCTTTTATGTTCTTATCTGTATATGGAAAAGCTTAGATTGGGTATTGGTAAGACCTTGGAATTAGATAGGACTGGATACAAATTCCACTGATACTTCTTAGTAACTGTGTGATCTTGGGCTTTCAGCTTAACCTCTTTAAGTTCATTTCCTCTTCTGTAAAATGAGGCTAATCATGCTTTTATCATAGAGTTGTGAGGATTACATGAAGATTTCATGCAGTGTGCTAGCATAGTATCTGCACATAGTAATTGCTCAATATTATCAATAATGATAATTATTTTCATTATTAATTTGGCTATGACTGATGCCTGCCACTTCTTAATTTCATTGTTCAAATAACCTGTATCAGATTTGGAATGTGAAGCTGAACAAGCTTGATAGTTGAAAGAAAAGATTATTATGAAACATTTAATGTATTTTTCACTGACTAGAAATATTTTCTCATCTTCCCATAAAGAAGATAACACAATTAAAGGATATCTATACGTGGCAGAGAGTCTGGATACCTGCACTACATTATGATATTTAAAGGAATCATTGCAAACTACCTGCAAGAATCCTGAGAGGTTAAAACTGAGTTTATAATTATATAGACTTGGTAATTTGTTAAATGCATCAAGAAAAATGAGATTACATTGTAAGTTTTGAGGAAATTTCCCATGTTTTAAATAAGACTGTTTATGAATTCGATACTTTGCTGTAGGTGACGGGTATGGAATTTGTCATTAACCTGTACCAACTGGATTAAAATGGGTTCAGCAGGTTTTTAAACTTATTGTTGATAATGGAAATATAAAGCTCTCAAAAAATTATGACCATTTTTTTCCATTGTCTACTCATCTTTCATTTAACTTCTATTGATTTAAAATCCTTTAGTGCAGTTAACTGCTATTATAAAGTCTATTGAAGTAAATACTCATATAACAATTTTTTACTTGTATGACAGTTGCTTTTGGAGTAGCTGGAAGAGCTATGAAACATTACTGAGGTAATTTCGTTTTTAACCATTTGGAGGATAGTTTTCTATGTGTTAAATGTCCAATTAATCAGTACCATAGCTCTTTCTGCTAAGAGTCTTAGAAATGAACAAGATAGTATAACCACTGAATGCAAAATTTTAAAGGTGTTAGTGAAAAGTATCTAAAATAAAAGGCAACACATGAATTACTCTGAAAAAGCAGTTGTTTTAAAATAACAGATAAATATTTTTGTTTCAGTTATTCACAGGAACATCAATCTATCAAAGCTTTTCCCTCATGTCTTTAACGGGATGTAAAGTACATAATTTAATGCAATAATTAATATGAATAGCAGTTGTTGTACTTACATAGCAAGTATTTGTTATTTTGCTGAGGTATTTAGAGAAGTTTCTCCTTATACCGAATACTTCCAGAATGTTTTATATTGTCTGTGTGTGTGTGTTTGTGTGTGTGTGTGTGTGTGTGTGTGTGTGTGTGTTTGAGTGGGGCGGGGGTATTGGGTGATGGTTATGTAAATTTTTTTAAAAACTGCTTTTTCTTACTCCTTTTCTATCAGCTATCACATCTTACTCCTGTTGTTACATTTTCTTCAGTAGTCCTTTCCTTTTAACATGGAAAACAGGTAATCAAGGGTTTTAAAATTGTGCAAGAAAAGTATGCATAATTTAGTGCTTACCAAAGGCCTCAAGAGTGAATTAAAAATCTCAAAACCTCCTCTCATATTACAAATGCAATACACATTTTAAAAATCCAGAAAATGTTAATAAGAATAAAAAGGTCACTTATCATCTCACATACTAGAGATCATTTCTTTTTTAAACTAAAACAGGAAAAGATAAATTGCTACAAGTATTTTAGCAAGAAGAGCACTGATATAGGGAAAGAAGATTGGTAATAACCGATATTACTCTGAGGATATCAAGAAATGGTAGAATAATAGGAAGCCACCACTTATGATATCAGCCACCTATAGCCCTACAGTGGGTGATTATCAGGAGCTTTACCCAGAAGCCATGTACACATCACTCTAACATCTGCCCCCACTTCTATCAGCCACTGCTGGAGGAAGAATATGGTTGCTTCTCTCCAGTGTTCTTACTTTCACATGAGTGCCTTTCATCCACAGAGCCTAAGCCAAAATCCTGCCTACAAGGATTCTGGGAAATGTAGTTTCCAGGCTTCCAGGCACGGTGAAAGAACTTGAAAGGATAGGGATGATGTTGACAATTCTGTCATCAACAGATAATATCCCTGACAGCATCTTTCCAAATTCTTTCCTCAACACACATATACTACTTACAACTGAACACTTAATCAGGACCATAGCTAGATATATGCTGTTTGGTAACTTGCTTTTATCACTTGATTTAGTATAATGCATGTCTTTCTAAACTCTGTTATTGTCTTTGTTTTCTGCTGCTGCAACAGAATACATAGACTGGGTAATTGTTAAAGAACAGAAATTTATTTCTTACAGTCTAGAGACTGGGAAGCCCAAGATCAAAGGGCTGTATCTGGTGAGGACCTTCTTGCTGCATCATCCCATAGTGGATGGTGGAAGGGCAAGAGAGTAAGAATGAGAGAGAGAGAGAGAAAGATAGAGCACGAGCGAGCAAGAGGGGTCAGATTTGCTTTTATGACAACCACTCTCTTGGTAATGAATCCATTCCTTTGATAACAGCATTAATCCATCCATGAAGGCAAAGCATTCATGACCTAATCACCTCCTAAAGTTCCTACCTTTCAGTACTGCTGCATTGGGGATTAAGTTCTCAATACATGAACTTTGGGGGACACGTTTAAATGATAGCAGTTATATCTTAAATTTTTTGTGTGAAAAAGGAATATATTAATATTTTTTGGTAAGCTGCTTTTATCACTTACGATGTTGTTACATCTTTTTGAATGGCTCTTTAGAATTCTCTTGTTGGATTTATTAAATAAGCACCCAGTGCTAGACAACTTAGATAGGTTCCACCTTCTTGCTATTATATCAGTAACTTGCTGTGCATCCTTGTGACTATAACTTAGTATATGCCCTTTTATTCTTCAGGGAATATTCCAAGAAATATAATTGCCAACTCCAATGGCATGGTCCATGG
>NW_012105276.1:181496-182437 GCF_000951045.1 Mandrillus leucophaeus
AGAGATGAGTAGTTGAGACTTCTTTTCCATAAAGGAATTTGCTAGACAGATGTGGTTCCTAAGGGTCAACCAAGTTTGCAGTTGCCCAGTAGTGCTCCTGCTATTCCAGAAGAGGTGCAGATGCAGGTATCTAGTCCCTGACCTGGAGGACCTAGTTTATATTTTGGTGAGAAAAAACTTAAGAAAATTGGATCTAACTTACATGGTGCTTAATGTTTGTGAAGTGAGAGATCAGAGAAGGGAGAGAGTAGTGTAGGAGGAGAAGCCAGAATGATAGATTGGGAAACTGGATCTCAGGCTCTTCTCTCTACCATTTGTCCCCGCAGGCCAGAGTCCTGAGGTCCTGTCCACTCTCAACACATGCCTTTAATACTCTTAGAATTTTATTTTCTAAGGACCTTTTCAAAAATCAGAGGATAAGTCTTTAAGTTACTGGTATAGTGTTGTTAGGGAAAAAAAATCAGTGATGCAAATATTAAATATTAATCACTATCTGCCCTTGGTGGTATTTTCTTAGGCATTTTTAAAACCTGAGGTTATTGAAGGTTTCTTCTTCAAAACTACAAAACAAAAAAGCAGTAGTTTTGTTTAGTACTTTTTAACTGATAGATTCTCTTTTGAAAGCATTCGTCTGCCTTTGAAGTTGTTATTTTTGTGTGTGTCAGGAAGATTTTTGTCAAATGTCTGGTTTTTAGAAAAGATACTCATTAGGTATGTTTTCTGTATGTTCTACAAATTTCACAAAGCTTTCATTCTTCACAGGAAACTAATGTAAAAAAACCAAAGAACAAAAAACAAAAAAAACATGGTATTTACTTTCTTTTAAACTTCCAAGTCATGTAGTCCCTGCCTGGCTGCTCTGTGTCATTACTACATCATGGCACTTGACACCTTTATCTATATGCACTATATTTTTGTTTAAATTAGTGCTGTTTGCAGTA
>NW_012105276.1:186517-190872 GCF_000951045.1 Mandrillus leucophaeus
GAGAGAGAGAGAGAGAGAGAGAGAGAGAAAGAGAGAGAGAGAGAGAGATGAGAGAGAAAGAAAGAGAGAAGCCCCGAATCCTAGCAGACCTTGATTTAAGTCCTCATGTGGTATGGGAGACATGGAGGAGAGGAGGGTAAAGTTGGTCTCGCTTTAAAGTTGGTCGCCCTCTGCCTTTCCATGAGCGCATGTGCTGGACACAAGAAAGTTGCCAGCGGTTTAAGCATTTTTAAAGTGCAAGAAACGCTCCACAGAAAAGGCTCGAACCAGCCAACTGCAGATTTGGAAGCAAGCACACCACCCGACTGCGACACACCGACAGTCGACCCTCGCTCCCGCATCACCACGCAGAGCAAGCGCCCATCCAACGCTAGGCGGAGCCACCACCTTTTGTACAACAATTGTGCAGGCTCCAAAGCCTCGGAAAACCGGAGACACGCATCTTGCCCGCTACGGTTGAAACCCGTGCCTTGGGTAATTCCGAAGCTAGAAGGGCAGCAGAATGGCCTTCGCCCGGTCCTGCCTCTCGTCCACTGGAAGCTCAGTGGGGAGCGGGAGCCAGGGAGGTGAAGTGCACAGACTCGGCAGAGGCGGCGGGGAGAATCGCGGGGTGAGAGGGCGCGGTGGCTATGGGGTGGGAGCCGCTGCTGAGGGAGGCCTGGGTTGTCGGAAGGGTGACTGTCGGTGGAATCTTTGGAGGAGAGTGATTTGGAAAAATGGCGAGGGGACAACAGAGGGGAAGGTGGTGACCCTGAGCGTCCGGCTAGGGGAGAGGAGGCTGTGCTGTCCCTCCTCTCCCCTTATCTGGCGGGGGACAGGCCGTGGTCAGGAAGGGGGTTCTCCCTGGACGAGGTTAGTCCACCGCACTTCGGCGGCGCTGACCCCTGCGATTTCCCCACACGCGGGGCCCTGATCTGCGGTGGTGTTAGTGCTGCCCGGCGGCTGGGTTCGCGCGCTCACTCTCCTGGCATTGCCTTGGCTCACCATCGACGCGGATATCGCAGCCAGAGACCCTTCCCGCCCTCCTAGGGAACTTGAGTGCGCTTCCTTGGTGTTCTCACTGAAGCTCACGAACAGGCAGATGTGAGCTCTCTTTTACACGCTGAATTTGGCTATAGCAAAAAAGCCCTGACCAAGAGCTTGGCTCTTTTTCGGACCTGCACACGACTCCCCAACTTCCCCCTGCAACCGCGGCTCTTGGCTGGCGGGCAGGCAGCGTCCACCAAGCGTGGAACCGCTGCAGCCACAGCCCCCGCAGGCTGGCAGGCAGACAGTAGCAGGAAAAAGGACACAAGGCCTGCGTGTTGGGAAAGCATGGGAGACGTCGCTTTCCTACCGGGCGAGAAGGTCTCCCTACAGTCTTTGGAGACAAGATGGACGGAGGCACCCCTTCCAGGAACAAGGCGGCTGCTCCTGAAGCCTGGCTCCGCACGGAGGCTCCTGGGTCTCACGGGCCCTCTCCCTACCCGCTGTAGCCAGAGCTGCTTCACACGTCTCAGCTGGCTTCCTCATCCGCCTCTGCCTCCTCTTCCTCCCCAGCCGTCCTTGGGACAGCAAGGCCCTCAGCCCGTGGGAAAGACCTAGCCTCCTCTCCAGCACTTGTAAAGGGAGTTGGATGCCCGTCTCTTAACCCCAGGAGGACAGAGACGCTGAGGCGGAAGGGGACCCCTTCTCTTGCTGCTTCTCTTGGCATAGCCGGTCAGGGCCCAGGACTCCTCGCTTCTCCTGGAGGGCCTGGCTCGCGTGGCCCAGGAGCTGGCCACGTGGGCAACTCCCGCACTGCTCCTCAGGGAACGGGAGGCATTACCCTACATGGCCCACACTTACCCATGAGAGACACTCGGGAAATGCTCCTGCGGAAGCCGGAGCTCTGCGCGTTTGACCACTTAGGGGTGAAGCTTCCGTCCGCCCATCCTTCCTTCGGAGGGTCTTGGGGAGAAGAGAAATGCTCGAGGACCATGCGCTTTGCAGCGTCTCACCGGAGACCAGAGGAAGGCAGGACGCGTCTTCCTGGAAGAAGGCGGCCAGAGGCGTGCGGTCACAGGGAGGCTTTCGGAGCAGGAGCGCCGTCTCTCCGCCGAGCTATCCAGCGGCTTCCAGCATCCCACCTGGCGGACTCCTCTTCCTCTCGCTTCTCCTACTGCAGGTCTTCTATCCTGGTGTTCCTCGAATGCTTATCTTCCTTCTGTGCCTCGGAACCTCTCACGCCCGCCACAAGTCACTCATTTCCTTGGTTGTTCTGAACTTTAAATAAGGTAATGCATGTAAGAGTGCCATAAATGCTCAATAATTGTCGTCTGTTATTATTTTCATCAGTAACATCATCTGTTATTTTCATCAATGAATCGTCAGTATTGTCTGTTTTTAACATCTGCATTTTTCATTGTCCGAATATAGTCACATACATTTGAACATTTTATAATTATTGAATAATAAATTCGTTCTGCTATTTTACAATAAAAAATAATGCTGCAGAGAGCATTCTTACACATATATCTTGGCAGATGTAGGCCAGAGGCTCTTCTTTTATCCATCCTGTGGCCAACCTATCAATATATACACCTTTAATGAGATTTTGCCAGCAATCAAAGCCTTCAGGGAAAATGTCCCTAGCTCTTTACTACATCGGATCAAGGACTCTGGACAATTGGTACAACATCCTGGAATAGCTGAAACGGAGATATTATTCTCTGCCCTCCTCAGTTGTCTTTGTCTTTTCACAACGTCTTAATAAAAGTGCTGGCGACAAAAGTGTAACTATGTCATTGTTCTCCTGCTGTCTTTACTTCTGTGCGTCTTCTCCCAAACCCGACTTTCCTCCAGCAGCTTCACTGAAAAAGAGGAGGGGGCTACGGGGTTGGGGAGCTGTGGGCCGGGAGGCGAGGAGGAAGTAAACGGAATAGGGAAGAAGCTTCTCACAGGCCAGGAGAGGGTAAGGAAGGGAGTCAAAGACAGAATTTTCTTCAGCAAACAGTAAAAGGGGAAATCTGGGGACGCTAAGAGTTTTTAAATCCTTTGCTCCAGCACGTAAGTAATCCATTATTTTCCGTTACACAAATCAGGACTCCTACTCCTCCCTCCCTCCCTACCCGAAATCCTGATTCCTGTTTACAAAGAATGTTCAAAAATAAGGAATTACACATAACAGTTCCCAGTTTACTCAGGAAATTCTCAGATTACAAATTACAAATAAACAAGTGAAGAGAAGAACCTTGGTGGTTCCAACATAGTATGGCCATCGTTTTATACTCAAAATATAGAAAGACAACCTCAGAATAAGAAAACTTTTGGAATTTAATAAATCAAGTTTATCATTAAAATACAAAGAAAAAAAAAACTTTCCAAATGTTGCTGATCTTCTGTTTCAAACTACTGTTAGACTGGGGAGCCGAGAGTGGGGGAATCTGCCAAAGACTTTGGGATGAAAATTAATCATCGGTTGTCTACCATAGTCACACCCCAAGGCTTCTCAGATCAAATCCTTCTAAGGAATTTCCAAAAGGTATAAAGCAAAACCGGAAAAACAGTTCCCAAATTCTGGAGTTCGTTTTCTTTCATTAAAAATATAAATATCAGGCTAACATCTGTTGATACACAATAACGGACACAGAATTCCTCCCGGAAGACCGACAGGCCCACGGACCCCGCAGATGCCACGGTGGTGGAGGAGGTTAAGTAACTTGGTTCAGGGTGTCTGGGCACACCTCTGAGTAAGACTCTGTCTCCGCAGCTCCCCTCCCTCATCTCTATGCCCATACCTCCCCACAATCCTCCCTTTTCTTTGGGCCGCTGACGCCTCTCCGACCAACGAAGAGTCTCCCCAGCCCCTGCAGCTTCTCTCCTTCCGGGACCTTTACTTCCTGATCCTCACTCCATAGTGAGATGTGGCCTAACGCAAGGGAAAGTCCAGCACGGGAATCCGTCTAATGGCCTTTGGGTTACCCAGGGGTTTGCCCTGAGACTAGATGAAAGTAGTAAAGGCTTTATTTAGTTCCCAGTATTCCAAATTGCAGCAACCCACCGGAAACACCCCCACTTTCAAAGACAGGCTTTGAGCAGAGGAACTGTAAATTCGAGATTAGATCCAGCACAGAGAATACTCCAGAGGTGGCCCGCCACTTGGGTTAGCTTCTAGCCACCACGACCCAAGGTTCCAAGTCTTTGCTATTGCGAATAGTACCGTGATAAACTTACGTGTGCATGTGTCTTTATAGCAGCATGATTTATAATCCTTTGGGTATATACCCAGTAATGGGATTGCTGGGTCAAATGGCATTTCTAGTTCTAGATCCTTGAGGAATCACCAGACTGTCTTTCACAATGGTTGAACTAGTTTACAGTCCCACCAACAGTGT
>NW_012105276.1:195247-247561 GCF_000951045.1 Mandrillus leucophaeus
TTGAGCAGGCAGTCTGTCCGTTCTCAGATCTCAACCTCCATGCTGGGAGATCCACTGCTCTCTTCAAAGCTGTCAGACAGTGTCATTTATCTCTCCCGAGGTTTCTGTTGCTTTTTGTTTAGCTATGCCCTATTCCCAGAGATGGAGTCTACAGAGACAGGCAGGCCCCCTTGAGCTGAGGTGGGCTTCACCCAGTTCGAGCTTCCCAGAGGCTTTGCTTACCTACTTAAGCCTCAGCAATGGCAGGCGCCCCTCCCCCAGCCTCGCTGCCGGCTTTCAGTTAGATCCCAGACTGCTGTGCTAGCAATGAGGGAGGCTCCGTGGGTGTGGGACCCTTTGGGCCAGGTGTGGGATATAATCTCCTGGTGTGCCATTTGCTAAGACCCTTGGTAGAAAGCACAGTATTAGGATGGGAGTTACCCGATTTTCCAGGTGTTGTGTGTCTCAATTTCCTTTCGCTAGGAAAGGGAATTCCCTTCCCCCTTGAGTTTCCCAGGTGAGGCGGTGCCTCGCCCTGCTTCAGCTCTCACTAGTCAGGCTGCACCCGCCCACCAGTGCCAACCATCCAACACAACCCAGTGAGATGAACTCGGCACTTCAGTTGAAAATGCAGAAATCACTCGTCTTCTGTGTCGCTCATGCTGGGAGACGGAGGCTGGAGCTGTTTCTATTTGACCATCTTGGGCGTGCCCCCAAAATCAGTTTTAATATAACTGAAGTTTCTACATTCTGACTCCAAATGTCAGATTGTGACATTTTACCTTTCTCTGACTTTATGCCAAATTACTTCAACTTCTAGCATCTATCATTCTCATTTATGAACAAATATGTATTTAGCAAATGTGGAAATACAAACCATGAGCCAAACAAAACCAAATTCTGGGCTTATGTAGCTGATAGTAAAAAATTCACTAAAATAACCACCCAATTACAGTTTCATGCAACGTGATAGGAGTAAGGGACCACCATAAGGAGGTCAGAAGGTGCTTTTCAGAGGTGGAGAGTACAGCTGTTCTCAGAAGGACAGGGGTTAGAAGAACCTTCCAGGCACAGAGCAGAGCATAAGCAAAAGCTCTGTGGAGGCCAGGAAGCTGGTAAATAGGGAATAAAAGAGGCCAGTTTGGCTGGAACAGAGAGAGCAGGATGGAACTGGTCTGAGTAGTGAGAAGAGATGGAGAAGTGGGCAAGGCTCCTGGCCATTCAGGGCTTGGTTAGTTAAGAGGTTTTGTTTAAGAGAATGGGAAGGTGTTTAAGTGGTTTAGGCTTGGAAGTGACAGGGTCATATTACATTTTGAAAAAGCCACTCTGCCTGTTGTGTTGAGATTAGAGAGGCAATAAAGGGGATATGGATAAACCACAAGAAGACCAGGTCAGTAGTCTCTCCACCCCCACTCCCCAGGTGAAGGTATCCTAGACTAGGGTGGTGATGGAGGAGATAGGACAGATTCAAGAAAATTTGAAAGGTAAAAACCAGTAGGATTTGCTCATGGATGGAATACAGGAGGGGAGAGGTAGATTATCAGGGATGTATCTTAGTTTTCTTATACAAGATGGATTCAGTTGCAATGAAATTGTTAAATGGAATTGACTTTAAATAATGGCATGACCTAAAGTTATGCAAACATTTGGCTTAGATAAAATTTCAAGTTTTCAAAGTTTTTAGCTGGGTGGACGGCATGGCTTTACTTCCTATTTCTTGGTATTTCCTAATCTTGTTAAAAAAAAAGTTTTTCTTTTTCTCAAAGGCTTGTTTCAGTGGAAGCCCATATGCAACATCTGTTATAAATTTAAGTTAGAAAACAATTACAAGTGCCATTGACACTTGGGTTATTGTTTTTGCGAGTGACCTAAGGTCACCTCTCGGGGGGAGCTGGGGGCTGCCTTCTGAAACCCGCGCGTCTGCACCGCATGCCCAGGCCTGGAAGTCAGACTCGGGGGCGGTGTGACAGCGTGAGGCCTGCAGTCCTAAGCGCAGGGGTCGCTCTGGCCCCAGAGGCGGTGTGTCTTCTGCCTCTTTAACTTGGCAGGGGCGGTTCAAGTGGCCGGGGAAATCAGCGATTTGCAGGGTGGACGGCTGGTGCTTTGAACAAGAGGCGGAGGGGAGAGAGGGATTTCCCTGTCTCCGCTGCTCTCGGTCCATCCCTCAGTTACTCCTTTTCTTGGCCCCGGCGGCCCCTAACCTGCTCTAACCCGTTGGGCGGTAGAGGCGGCCGGGTCACTTTAAGGCCCCGCCGTGCCTGCGCCTTGGGCTCTCCTGACGGGGCCGAACTGGACCCTGAGGAGTCAGCGGGCTGCAGGGTAGGGGCTGGGTGGCGGTTGAGACAGCGGCTGTACTGGGAGGGGAAGGTGAGGGTGGTGAGGCTGTCTGAGCTTCTGAGTGAGCGCGGTGCTTTTGGGAACGCGGGACGGCGACTTGCGGCGCCCGCCGCCGCCGCTGCAGTCTGCGTAGGAAATTAAGGTTTAGGGCGAAGTCCACCCGGCGTTTCGGAGGTGAGGGCCCCGCGCCAGGCCCTGCGGGCGGTGAATCCGGGACCTGCGGGCGCACCGCTGGGGAGGCGCGGCGGGAGGGGCGCACCGCCGGGGCCTAAGTTCCCTGTGCTGGATTCTTCGCCGGTCGGGCCGCCGGCAGCCCACCTTTTGTGGGCGCTGGGGAAGAAAGTCGCTGGTGGGTGTTCTGTGGCATCCCAGGGGATGGAGGGAACTGAGCAGCTTCGGGGCACGCCCTGGTATATCCTGTGCAGGACACTGACTTCGCACCCCGACCCTCACGGCCGGAAATCGGTTCCCTCTGAGGACCTGAGAGGCCCAGAGTGCTCGCGCCTCTGACTTGCAAAGTTGGCGTCTTTATTTGGCCTTCGGGATTCTGCGCCTGGCGGTGTGTCCAGGCTGGTGATGGGCAAGCCAGGTGTGCCAGGTCCAGGATGTACATGAGGAGCGTTTGTAGCTATCACTGAATCACCTCATGACTAGCGGGACAAGCCTCAAATTAACCGCAGGATTTCCAGTAGGTTGGATTGTGGTGTTGGTGTTTGCACTCCAAAGAGTTGCTGTGATTTCCCTGTGTCTGCCTATCTTTGGGGCTTCTTAGATCATCTCATTTGGCGTCCTTTTCACCGAAGAGTTAACCGAGACATTTGGCATGGTTTCCTTGCTTTCCTCCTATCTTTTGCTGCTAGAGCTGCTTTCGAAAGGAAGTCTTTTCTTGCAGTGGTATCTTTTCTTTGGGTTACAGTGTTGTTCATCCTTTCTTTGCCGAAATAATGAATCCCAGTGCTTCACGAAGTTGAAGGGAAGTGATCTAGTAGTGTTTAGTCTGTTCTGAGCCGATGTACGTTAGTAGCTTTCTTTTTGTTTTTAAATTTTATTAGTAAAATTTTCACCGGTGAACCAGAATCTCTTTTTTTCTATTCTGAAATGCTAGCTTTAAGATTTCTGAGAACTTTGTGTCAAAGAAATATTCGAAAATTGCTGAAGTATACAGAGGTTCACAATTTTAAATGTGCAGGTGATCCGGGCACAGTAGATCACACCTGTAAGCCCAGCACTTTGGGACGCCAAGGTGAGTAGATCACTTGAGCCCAGGATTTCCAGACCAGCGTGGGCAACGTGGCAAAACCCTATCTCCACTAAAAATGCGAAAGGTAGCTGCATGTGGTGGTGTGTGCCTGTAGTCCCAGCTACCTGGTAGGCTGAGGTGGGAGGATCACCAGAGCCGGGGAGGTTGAGATTGCAGTGAGCCGTGATCATGGCAGTGCACTCGGCCTGGATGGCAGAGTGAGACCCTGTCTCGAAAAAAAAAAAAAAATACAGTTAATTAATTTTTACCAAGTGAACCACCACAGATCAAGAAATAGAACATTACTAGACTGGGGTATATTTTTAGGAGTGGCATTGTTGGTTTTAGAGGTATATGAATAAAACTTTAGTATTGCATATTGTTGAACATTTCCCCAAAGCGGTTGTACCATTTAACAGGGATATTCTGGTTACCCCACATCCTTGCTGATGTCTGTCAGTTAAAAATTATTTTGCCATTCTAGTAGGGGTGCAGTAATGTATCAGCATGGTTTCATTTTGCATTTTCCTGGTATTGAGATTGAGTATCTGTTATTGCCATTTACATGTCTTCTTTTGTAAAGTGCCTGTTAAATCTTTTTATCCAGTTTTCATTGATATGCTTGTTTTTCCGTTGATTTGTAATACTTTATTCTGGATATGTGTCCTTTCTAGGATATATATGTATTGCATTTCCCTTTTTTCAATCTGTAGCTTGCCTTTTTACTCTTTTAATGGTATTTTTTCATGAATGGAGATTCTCTAACTCTTTTTTTTCTTTTTGAGACAGGATCTCACTTTGTTGCCCAGGCTGGAGTGCAGTGGCACAATCACAGCTCACCGCAACCTTGACCTCCCAAGGCTCAGGTGATCCTCCTGCCTCAGCCCTCAAGTAGCTGGGACCTACAGGGGAGCACCACCACACTCAGCTCTTCTCTGTATTTTTAGTAGAGATGGGGTTTTGCCACATTGTATAGATTGGTCTGGAATTCCTGGGCTCAGTGTTGGGATTACAGGCATGAGCCACTGTACCTGGCCTGAGATTCTTAATTTTAATGAAATTATACTTTATCAATCTTTTCCTTTATGGTTACTGATTTTGTGTCCTGTTTAAGAAATCAATGCTAAGAATATGGACACATTTTTCTGTGTTAATCTTATAGCAATTTTACTTTAGTTTTTGCATTTTTTTTTTCCCTTCAGACAGGGCCTCACTCTATTGCCCAGGCTAGAGTGCAGTGGCAGGATCTCAGCTCACTGCAACCTCCACCTCCTGGCTCAAGCGATCCTCCCACCTCAGCCTCCTGAGTAGCTGCGACTATAGGTGTGTGCCACCACGCCTGGCTAATTTTCATATTTTTTGTAGAGATGGGGATTCAACATGTTTCCTAGATTGGTCTCGAACTCTTTGGCTCAAGTAATCTGCCCACTTCAGCCTCCCAGAGTGCTGGGATTACAGGCGTGAGCCACACCACCCGGCTGTAGTTCACTTTTTACTACATGGATTTGTCTGCTTGATACAGCACCATTTGTTGAAAAGACCATCCTTTTCCTTCTGCACCGTGTGGCACGTTTTTTCATAAATTAAATGGCTGTGTGGTCATCTGATTTATGAAATTAGTGTGGGTCTGTTTCTGGACCAACCTGGGCAACATAGTGAGATCCCATCTCTACAAAAAATAAAAATAATAAACAAATGAATAAAATTTTAAAAATAAGTGCGTAGAGCAGATGGAGTCATAGGTGAAAATTTATAAATGATCGTCAGTTTCTTGGCTACATACAGGTGTTGGTAATTCAGATGTGTTGGGAATTCAGGCAAAATGTGTTAAGTGAATTATATGGTGTTCAGAATGATTGCTAGATGTTCATTGTGACTTGAATTAGATGTTATTTGAGCCTCACAGAGCTACAGTTTGACTCTTTTATTTATTTATTTGTCTTTTTACAATTTTTACAATCTTCCTGTCAAGGCAGTAACTCTTTTATGCTTAACTGTTCTCAGGTGGCCTCCCAAAGTGTTGGGATTACAGGTGGGAGCCATCACCCCTGGCCATTTTAGTTTTAATAATTTTTATATTTTTCTAATTTAAAAGATTTACTAAAATGTCTTACAGCTGTTATTTATGAATATTCATTGTTGTTATGATGATTGTGTTTAATCTTATTTTCAATATTAGCTCCTGGAAATTAGAGATTTTGTCTCTTTTATTCACCACTGTATTCTCAGTACTTGACCTTGCCTGGCATGAAACAGATACTGAATAAATATTTGTTAAATGAATGAATGAACATACTAATACCATATTCAACAATCTCCAAGTATCACAGTTTTCACCATCTAACAAATAAAATAGCTTGTATAGAGCAGAGTCACAGTCAACCTGCCATAAAAGGAAATGTCAATAAAAAATAAACCTTTGTGTAGCTGCTAAGATTTTGGAGCTTTTGTTACTGTGGCGTAACCTAGCACAAGCTTAGTGAGACCACATATAGAATATACATGTACAGATAGACCAGACAGACCAGTATATGAGATTACAAAGATAGTTCAATAAGCATTAACTATACCCACACACTCTTAATTCCTTAACAGAAAGAATCAAATTCTTATTCACTAAGATCTGCCTCAAATATTACTTACTTTGTGAAAACTTCCCTGGCTACTCAAGTATTTAGTCAGGACTCTTTGTTCCCACCCCCCCATCCCCCAGGCTGGAGTGCAGTGGTGCCATCATAGCTCACTAACCTCTAATTCAAGGCTCAAGGAATCTTCCTGCCTCAGCCTCCCGAGTAGCTGAGACTACAAGTGTGTGCCACCATGCTCAGCTAATTTTTCATTTTTTATTTTCAGAGACGGGGTCTTACTGTGTTGCCCAGGCTGGTCAGGACTGTTGATTACATATGACAGAAACCCAACCAACCCTAGTTCCCCACCACCTTTCAACCTGCTCCTCCCTGGGTCTTCCCAGTCTTGGTAAATGGCAGCTCTATCCTTCAAGTTGCCCAAGCCCCAAATCTCAATGTTAACCTTGATTTCTCTCTTTTATCTCTCACAGGTAATCTGAAGGCAAATCCTGTTTAGACCCAGGCGAAGGTTCCTGGTGACCCAGGCTCTCACCAGCAGATTGTCCCTTACTGTCCTCCTGAGGGTGTCTGGAGCTTCAGTGCTCTGTGCTCTTGGCCTCCACACTGGGGGTGCCACCAACTCCCACTGTCCAGGGCTTCCAGTGGACTCTCCGAGGACTGATGTAGAAACGTCCCCATTCGGTGCACCAAGAGCAGCCTCACACGGTGTGGGCCAACAGGAAGAGCTGCCAGATCCAACAGGTAAAAGTCCCGAGGCATCGCCAGCTCGATGGGGTCAGAGAGTCCTCTTTCTATTGTGACTCAGATGTGAAGGGAAGACACCAAGGGCCCTAAACATCACAGGGCCTTGCCTGGAATGAAAAAGATATTAAAAAATATTTGTTAAATGAATGAACAAATCTTCACAGCGTGTGCCGCCCACAACCTGCAATGCCGTGGTCAGGTGGAAGTGATTTTACTTCAGGAGAGGACAGTGTTCTCTTCAGGACTTTTCCTTAGTAGGTAGATCTGCATCCCTCTCCTCACTCTTCCCCTTTCACCCCCCATTCTCTGCCCCCATTTCTCTCTCTGTTTCCACCCTGCTGTCCCCTTTCACCTGCTTTCTCCTCTTCAGCTTTCGTGGCTCACCCCCTCCCTGTCCACCCGCATCCCCCAGGCTAAGGCCCCTGCACTGTCCTGAGTGGGGAGTTGTGTCTGGTTCTAGGCAGTGCCCTCTAGATGTGTCCAGGATGGGGAAACATGGCTCAGTTGCTAGTATAATGGGTTAAAAGAGTGGCCACTTTTGAAGGCCTTTGCCATTTCCCATTCCGGAATCCTGTAGGACGTAGAATTTATGGGCCACAGTGGAATTCTTGGTTCCCCAGGACCTTGTGTTGGACGCCTGCTTTCCCTGAGCATTCATGGGGTGACTGTTAGGTACCAGGCCCTGCTCTGGGCTAGAGGCCCCATAATGAGTAAATCTCAGGTAACTACCCCACAGAACCCACCACTGCAGGCATTGAGAGGGGGAGAAAGAAAGGGGCATGGCCTGTTTGTGTCCTTCTCATGTGGTCGCCCACCAGGTCCTGGGGGAGTGGGAGCAAGTGCAAGGAGAGAAGTCCAGTGAGAAAGGCAAATGGGCGATGTCAGGCCCAGGGGCTGAGGCCCTCACCTGCAGCTTCTAGAGTGGAAAAGGAGCAGCAGGGAAGGTCGTGGCCTGGTGTTCTGGGGTCTACTGTCTCATCTCATTTTTGTGGGCACCAGAACTTATCCAAAGACAAGACTTAGTGTCTCTGGCAACAGTGGACCAGAGACAGAATGTGTTTCAGAGGAGGAGGAAGGGGTTGTAACCCATGGAAACAGTATATGGTTTTATAGCAGTGCATCCTTCTCTAATTAGTTAGTGTGTTCCTGTTAATGGAAAATATTGGTGGTGTAAGTTCCCCCTGGATGTTGTCATCTTCACGTAAATTTTTTCGCTCCTTCCCTCCCTCCCTCCCTCCCTCCCTTCCCTACTTCCCTCCCACTGTCTCTCTATTCTTTCCCTTGCTCCCTCCCTTCCCTTCCTTCCTTCCTCCTTTCCTCCCTCCATCCCTCCCTTCCTTCATCCTTCCCTCCCTCCCTCCTTTCTGTCCTTTTTTCTTCTTTTCTTTTTCTTTCTCTCTCTCTCATACTCTCTCTTTTTCTTTCCTTTTCGTTCTCTCTACTTTTTTGAATAGACCACACTGTACTGAAACCTACATTATTTACCAAAATCTCTGGAGCTGCTTCTGTCTCGCAGGCAGGGAGTTCCTCCTGTAGCCCTTAGCTCCTCCCAGCCTCCTCCTCCTTTGATTCGTGGGTGCCACTAGGGCAGCTTCTGAGTCTCAGTGGTTCCTAGTCACCAAGTTCTGCACACCCAGATGGTTTGTACCTGTCCTTACCAGAAGCCTGCACTGTCCAGATGGCTGAGGCTGCTTTTACCTAACTGATCTGCTATCTGTGTTCCGGGGGCGCCCCAGGGTTAGAGGTAAATGGCACAGGCATTGAAATCTCCCACTACTCTGACTCCAGGTTATACACCTCAATGCCAAGTACTAACCACATAATAACAGGATGCCACCAAAACCTTGATAAGGGGCTGCTGCATCCTAATTAAGAAACATTAATAGACATTATTTTTAAGAATAGTTCTAGGTTTATAGAAAAACTGAGTGGATAGTACAGAGAGTTCTCCTAGGCTCCCGTGTCCTCCAGCACACAATTTCCCCTGTTGTATTAATGTGGTCCATTTGTTACAATTAATGAACCACTATTGATACATCATTATCAACTAAAGTCCATAGTTTACATTAGAGTTCATTCTTTGAGTTTCACAGATTATGGGTTTTGGCAATTACATAGTGTCCTAAATCCCCAATACAGCATCATGCAAAATAGTTTCACTGCTGAAAATTCCCTGTGCTTCACCATTTCATGCCTCCTCCTCTCCTCCACCCCTGACAACCACTCATTGTTTTACTACTTCTATCTTTTTGACTTTCCAAGACTGTCATAGAGTTGGAATCGTACAGTATGTAGATTTGTAGACTGGCTTCTTTCTAGCATTATGTACTTTAAGTTCCTCCATATCTTTTCATGGCTTGATAGCTTGTTTTTTAAAATCACTGAATCAGATTTCATTGTATGGCTACAACACTGTTTATTCATTCACTTGATGAAAGGCATCTTGGGTACTTCCAAGTTTTGACAATGATGATAAAATTGCTGTAAGTACTTATGTGCAGGATTTTGAGTGAACTTAAGTTTTCCGAAGTGACTGCACCCTTTTGATTTCCACTAGCTATGGAGAGTTCTGGTTGCTCCTCATCTTTGACAGCATGACAGCATTTGGTGTGTTCACCTTTTTGCATTTTAGACATTCTAATAGGTTTTCAGTGATATCTCATTGTTGTTTTAATGTGCAGTTCCCTGACGACAAATGATTTTAAGCATCTTTTTCATATGCTTATTTGCCATCTATATATCTTATTAATGAGGTGTTCAGATCTTTCACCTTTTTTTTCTTTGTGTTTAGTTCTCAGAATTCTTCATATATTTCGAACAGCAGTTTTTCCATCAGATTATTTTGTAAATATTTCCTGCCAGTCTGTGACTTGCTTTTTCCGTTCTCTTCACAGTGTCTTTCACAGAGCAGAAGTTTTAAATTTTAATGAAGCTCAACTTAATTTTTTTCATTAGTAGATTGTGCTTTTGGTTTTGTATCTAAGCCATCGTTGAACCCAAAATCCCCGAGATTTTCTCCTCTGTTATCTCCTAGGATTCTTATGGTTTTGCACCTTACATTTATGTGTAAGATTTATTTTATAAAGGGTATAACATGCATACTTGGATTTATTTATTTATTTATTTATTTTTTGCATGTGATTGTCCAGTTGTTCTAGCACCACTAGTTGGAAAGGCTATCTTTGCTGTTTTAAATTGTCTCTAAACCTTCATGGAAGATCAGTGGACTGTATGTAGGCCTGTTTCTGGGCTCTGTATTCTTTTCCATGGATCTGTTTGTGTGTGTTTTCTCTTTTCACCAGCTCCACCAGCTTTCTCTTTTCACACTATTTGGGTTACTGTAGCTTAATGTAACTCCTGAAGTTGGTAGTGCCAAACCTCAGGGGTTTTTTCTGAACTTCATCATGAGAACCTGGTTGAGATCATTGTAGTAAAACTTGGAAATGTGTGAGATTCCCCCTTAGTCTGGTTCTCAAGGAGTTTTTAATGCGCTAACCAGGCCACCCTCAGCTTCTAGTAATCCATCAATACCATTTAAGTGCTCCTCACACTTGCTGTCCCCAGTAGCTTCTCTTCCTGTGAGCTGTGACTCCTTGTGTGTTAGCCTGTCTTTCTCATTTTTAGGGAGGCCATTTTCCCTGTGACCTCAATTCTCTGGTCCACCCTAGAAGGGTTGACTTTCAGTTCATTCAGCTTTTTTTCTAGCTGTGAGGACAAGTGATGACTGCCTAGCTCTTTCCGTGTTGGAATAGAAACCCAAAAGTTCGTTTAAAGAATGACTTGTTATAAAAGTCACCTATTGTCAGTGTACAACTCAATGATTTATAGAATTGATTTATAGAATTGTGCAGCCATCAGCAGAGTTCTACGTTAGCACATTTTGTCTCTTCCCCAAATTCCCTTGAACCTCATTGTAGTCATTTCCTAATCCCTGGTCCCCATGACTGGGTCTAAGTAGAATAAATATTTGGAAAGCAGACTTCATTATATCTACATTTTCATGTGTTTGGGACTTTATATAGTGGACTATTGTGTTCGTTTTGTGACAAGTAGAGAAGAGATTGCATTCTAGGGATGGTTTTTGGGGGAACATAATAGTGATCCTGTTTATGACTCTCCTTGAAATGGTTCATCTGTGCTTGTGACTGGTATTTGCTACCAAACCTTGTCTGGTAAGCACAAGAAAAGGAATTTTTTAAAATCTGCTATTAAAATCAAGATGATATATTTTCACATCATAATATGTGGAGTTAAGTAATGAACCATCTTTATTTATTTATTTATTTATTTTTGAGATGAAGTTTTTGCTCTGTTCCTCAGGCTGGAATGCAATGGCGTGATTTCAGCTCACTACAACCTCCATCTCCGGGGTTCAAGTGATTCTCCTGCCTCAGCCTCCTGAATAGCTGGGATTACAGGTACCCACCACCACGCCTGGCTAATTTTTGTACTTTAAGTAGAGACAAGGTTTCTCCATGTTGGCCAGGTTGGTCTCTAACTCTTGACCTCAAGTGATCCACCTGCCTTGGCCTCCCAAAGTGCTAGAATTACAGACATGAGCCATGGTCTGACCTGAACCATTTTAATTGCACTTCATTTTTAAAAACCTTCTCCTTATTATGTTGTTGTTTAATAACTTAAAAGCTATCTGTAGACCAGGAATAATTATTTGCTATATAATATAGCAAAAAATATGTATATATAAATGGACTCATTCAAAATATATAAAGAACTCCTATAGATTACAAAGAAAATGACAGACACCCCAGTATATCAATGAACATAAAAATTTGAGAAGATATTTTCCATAAGAAGGTATCTAAATGAACATTAGGCATGAGAAAACCAAAATAGATTGTCACTAGACACCTGGTAGAATGGCTATAATTTAAAAGACTGAAAATATTAAGTGTGTGGGAATGTAGAGCAACTGAAAATGGCCTACATCTTTCATAGAAATGTAAAATAATACAGTTACTTTGCAAAACTCTGTGTCCATTTTCTACCCATTCACCAAGCAACTCCATCCCTAGCTATACATATCCAGGAAAATAAGTATGTATCTTCACGGAAATAATTGTATGAGAATATTCATAGTTACTTATGCACAGTAGCCAACAAGTAAACCTGCTTCCCATCAGAAAAATGGATATCAAATTGTGTGATAATCATACAATTAATAGGCTATTACTTGGCCAAAACAAAATGAAACAAGGGAAAAACACAATCAGACAATTAGTGGCATATATAACCACCTGAGTAAGAGAAGTCAAAACAAGAGAACATACTAAATGATTACTTTATTTTTTTGAGACGTAGTCTCACTCTGTCCCTCAGACTGGAGTGTAGTGGCACAATCTCAGCTCTGCCTCCCAGGTTCAAGAAATTTTCCCTGCCTCAGCCTCCCAAGTAGCTGGGATTACAGGTACCTGCCATCACGTGTGGCTAATTTTTGTATTTTCAGTAGAGACAGGGTTTTGCCATGTTGGCCAGGCTGGTCTTGAACTCCTGACCTCAGGTGGTCTGCCCACCTCAGCCTCTCAAAGTCTTGGGATTACAGGTGTGAGCCACCAGGCCTGACCAAAATGATTCCATTTTTATGAAGCACATGAATAAGCAAAATTAATCTATGGTGGCTGCTATAGTTTAAATATTGGTCCCCTCCAAATCACATGTTTAAATGTGGTCCCCAGTGTTGGAGGTGGGGGTTAATGGTAGGTGTTTGGGTCATGGGAGCGGATCCCTCATGAATAGATTAAACCCCACCCTGGGAGAATGTAGTGAGTGAATTCTCACTCTCAGTTCCTGTAGGATCTAGTTATTAAAAAGTGCCTCTCACCTTTACTCTCTTTTGCTTCCTCTCTCACCGTATAATCTCTGCACACACTGGTTCCTTTTCACCTCTGCTGCAAGTGGAAGCAGTCTCAGGCCCTCATTAGGAGCAGATGCTGGTGCCATGCTTCTTGTGCAGCCTGCAGGACTATGAGCAAAATGCATCTCTTTTCTTTATAAATTACCCAGCCTCTGGTGTTCCTTTCCAGCAACACAAAAGGACTAAGGCAGTGACAACATTCAGAATATATTCTTCATATGGGGGATGAGTATTGACTGGCAAGGACCACATCAGAACTTTGTGGCATGGGGGAAAATGTTCTCTGTCTTTAACTGGGTGTTATTATACAATGTCTAATTATATTAAAATGTGTTAAGCTGTACTTTTAGGTTTTTTGCAGTATACTCTCTGCAAATTATACCTCAGTGAAGAACTGTTAGCATACAACAAAGAGAGAGATAACAAACACTCAAAAATGTGAAAATTGGCCGGGCGTGGTGGCTCACGCCTGTAATCCCAGCACTTTGGGAGGCTGAGGTGGGCAGATCACCTGAGGTCGGGAGTTCGAGATCAGCCTGAACAACATGGAGAAACCGTCTCTACTAAAAATACAAAAGATTAGCTGGGCATGGTGGTGCATGCCTGTAATTCCAGCTACTCGGGAGGCTGAGGCAGGAGACTCCCTTGAACTTGGGAGGCAGAGGTTGCGGTGAGCCAAGATTGTGCCATTGCACTCCAGCATGAGCAACAAGAGCAAAACTCTGTCTCAAAAAAAAAAAAAAAAGTGAAAATTGACAGAAAATAGGTAGCAAATATTTAGCATATAAATAAGAGGGATCCATTGAGAAGAAACCAAAAGCAATGGAATAGAACAAAGACAAAAAAGTATAATTTTTTTAAAAAAAGTATAATAAAAAGTTTTAAATTTCAAAGTTTGAAATGATATTAAAGTGGCACACTGTTTCCTTGGGAAAATCAAGTGAGAACCACAAACTCTGAGACTAATTCCAGCAAAAGTATGTAAATCAGTTTGATCTAATGGTACAAGAGTAGCTTTGAAGGCCAAAAGGAACTGGTTTCTAATTCTTTTTCCTCTCGTCACTAGTTTTGTGACCTATGGAAATTTTGCAATTTTTCTGAGTTTGTTTTCTCATCAGGAGCAGGATAATACCTAAGTAACAGGATTGTTCATGGATTTAAATATGATTGCATGGTAGTGGACATGAACCATAATTTTTAAGAATATATTTACACTGAGCTCTTCTTTAACGTGGATAATGTTAAAATTGTAGACAAACAACAATTGACAAAGAATAGACAAAATGTTCTAACATAAATATTTTTCCTTTGTTTCTAGAAAGAAGTCACACATACGGTAAAAATAATTAGAGAGGACCTAGTTCATATTGAACAATCTTCCCCAAACCCTGAAACAGGTCTACTTTCTAACACCAGAGATGTCTTGACTGAGTCCAACCCCTGCAGTCCCCTCTGTCCGGAATAGACGGAGGAAGTTTGCTCCAGCCTTAGAACAGCATGGGCTGGCAAGCGTTCTCAGAGAGGCTCTCAACTTCAACTCTGAAGGCCCTGAGGAATATGTGCAATTGGGTTGGGTTAAGGCCAAGCTGAGCCACATGACCAGGGCTCTCACTAGCGCCAAAGTCAGTGGAAGGATATCGGTCCCCAGAGCTCTGTTACAGGCCATGGGGTGCTCCATGGAGGGGTGGTGAGCATATGAATAACAATCAGGACAAACATTGGTAATGGACAGGAGGCATAAATAAACAATGTCCACCCTCCACTAAAACCCAGGAAAGTTCTCATTCAAAAAACAATGTCTTGAAGAAAAAACATAGGTACAAATCTTTGTGACTTTGGATTAGACATTTTTTAGGTAGGCACAAACAACCCAAAAATAGATAGATAAATGGACTTCATTAAAATAAAAATCTTATATGCTTCAAATGACACTGTCAAGGAAGTGAAAAGATAATCCACATAATGGGAGAACTATTTCCAAATTATATATTTGACAGGAGTCTAGTACCTAGAGTATATAAGGAATTCATATAACCTGTTGGGAAATGTTTCTGCCTTGATGATGTTGTACGGACAAGAGATAAACAGTGAGGAATATGCTTAGATGTATTGGGAAAGAGATGGGTCGGTGGCATTGTCACAAGGGTACATGAATACTGAGAGTGAATGCTGAAGGAATGATCCCCATTGGTGGTTGCCCTCAGGTGAGACCAGGGTGCCTGTGTTTCAGCAAAGCCTGGGCAATTGGAATGCAGGGATCCTAAGATTCCATGACACCCCCACCTTCTAATTCTGTTATTGCAACTGCAGATGGTTACGTGGCATGCTGGCCACAATCATCCTCACTGTTGTCAGAGACTGAGTGACTGGCAGTGCCTTCAGCTCTGAGCTCAGGCACCTCAAACCTTGGTTTTGTGGTTAAGGATCCTAAAGTGCTGTGGGGACTGATCTCGTTTTTCTCAACAGTAAGTTAAGAATTTTAGTTACTGACATCCCTCAGTCCTAATTAAACCTATTTGATTTCACCAGTTTTTAACCCGTCCTGTGTTTGTGTTTATTCTCCCCAGTCCCTAGCTCCACCTTTTCTGCAACAAATGTCAGCATGGTGTTATCTGCTGGCCCTTGGTCCAGTGAGAAGGCAGAGATGAACATTCTAGAAATCAGTGAGAATTTGCATCCCCAGCTGGCAGAGAACAAACAGCAGTTCAGAAATATCAAAGAGAAATTTCTTATAACTCAAGTGGCCTACTTCCTGGCCAACCAGCAGAACACATACCATAAGTTCAATAGGCTCACCATCACAAAAGTGATGAATGATGTCCTGTCTTCTCTCTGAGAAACTAAATGCACTCTCCATCAAAAATAATTTCATCCCTCCCGTACTTCTAGGAAAATAGAAATGGGTGTTTTAGCATTTTGTTAAAGTTGGAAGACAGAGGTACCAAAGTATTTAACAACTTTCCATACTTACAGTTAGGTGGGGGTGGGACTAGAATTAAAATCTCAGTTGATTTCTGTCACAGGCACAGAACGACCTGTTTTCTCCAAGAGGCTAAATCATGTTTTCAAGACTACTGTCTGTACCATATAAAATCCTGCAGACAAATAACGTCTAGTCTGTTCTAAATGTCTGGGACTAGTGAACTTTCATTCAGTTCAAGCTTCTGTTGAGGCCCTATAGGCAAAGCTCTGTTCTAGTGACCCTGAGGGAAACTTGGTGATAGTGCCCAGTACCTGCTCTGAGGAGCTTCAAGAAGACTCTGCTCCTAATAGAACCTGTGGTATCTGTAAGTGACAGAATCAAGAGGAGGGAGTAGGGGCCATGCACAGTTGCTCACTCTTGTAATCCCAGCGCTTTGGAAGGCCGAAGTGGGCAGATCATGAGGTCAGGAGTTTGAGATCAGCCTGGGCAACATGGAGAAACCCCATCTCTACTAAAAATACAAAAATTAGCTGGGCATGGTGGCAGGTGCCTGTAATCCCCACTACTCGGGAGACTGAGGCAGGAGAATCCTTTGAACCCAGGAGGCAGAGGTTGCAGTGAGCCAAGATTGTGCCATTACATTCTAGCCTGGGTGACAGGGCAAGACTGGTCAAAAATAAATAAACAAACAAACAAACAAAAATAAAAAAATAAACAGCAGAGAGTACTCTGGTAAGAGGGAAGTCCTAGGGCACAGGCTCTTGTTCCTAAAGAGGAAGAAAGATCACACCCAAGAATGTGTGGAAGTAGCAGTGCAGTGTGCAGAGCAGGGACCCTGGGGCTGTCTCCTGGGCTCCATCCAAGTTGCTTGTCTTGTCTGTCCCTCAGTTTCCTCATCTGTTCATACAATACTACAATAATACCTACCTCTGTAAATTGCTGCAGTGAATTACATGAGCTATTTCTTGTCAATCTCCTAGAACATTTATTGGCACAGAGTAAACACTATCTATTAGTTCTTTATTCTACTGTTTCTAAATTAACACAAGCTTTATTTGTATTTGGGCATATTTCCCTCATGGCCTTATGTCTCATACTTTATGCTTCAGATACGATTATGATTTAAAAATCAAATATTTTAAAAATCTTTGACGTATTTTTCTTTGAAATTCCCGGTAAAGGGAAACCATCTGTCCCATAGTCCTAGGGGCCTTTCCAACCATACAAGAAATCACTACTTCATGCCCCAGTGCAGTGTTTTAGAGGAGAGGCTGCAAGGCTTGGACAAGTGGCTCCACATTCAGAGTCAGACCTCAGGGGCTGTGAATTCTGACTCCACTTCATTGTGGTTGAATCATCTGGTCAATTTCCTTGATGTGCTCTTGAGTTTCTCTTTCTTCGTTTCTAAATTTTGGAGAAACAGATGCTAGAAAGTCAGGAGACTGAAGAGTAAAGATGTGGAAATCCCTTCCTAGAGCCTGGTACTGGGGACAGTTTTGTCCTTGGGATGGACCTGACTCCTGCCCTGTAGGCAGTGACCACAGCAGCATGTCCAGCCTTCCACTGAGGCAGGCATGTCTGTCTTTTCTCAGAGTATGAAGAGTGCAAAGACCTCATAAAATCTATGCTGAGGGATAAGCTTCAGTTTAAGGAGGAGAAGGTTGCAGAGCAGCTCAGGCAGGCTAAGGAGCTCAGGTGAGGGGATCCTGTGGGGGTAGGCAGGTGGGCAGGTGTGTAAATCTCTGAAGTACAGCAGCTCAGTGGGGAAAAGTAAGAGCTAAGCTGGGCCAGGGGAAGGGCAGGAATTGCCATGGCAGGCTCATGACACACAAATATTTATCCAACAGAGAACAAGGATAATAGTAAGTTATGGGTTGCAGTTGTTTCTCAGAGCCTTGTTTTCTTTTTCTCAAACAAGTAATTGTTGAGGTGAAATTTGCATAACACAAAATTAACCAAAGGATTGGGAACCACCCAGCAGCATTCAGTATACTCAAAATGGTGTGCCTTCACCACCCCACTTACCCTTAGTGAGAATCAGCTCCTGACTGACTGCAGCTTCTCATTCTTTCACTCAATCAATGTTGCCTTCTCGACCCTGTCATTATTTTCTTGTTTCATCTTTTCAATTCGCCCCATCTGCACCTGGCCTCATTTCTGTACATGGCTTTGTATCTAGTCGCCGCAAGATGCACTGTGTGTATTTTCACATGGAATTGTCCATGGCCAGAGTGAGGAACTGAAAGGATGTCTTTTTGAAGCGGAATTAGGAAGACACCTACTTTTGTTTACAGAAGAGAAAGACTAATGGAACATCATCGAGGATCTTACAGGAGGCCTCTCTGATATAGAGGAAGGCTGTAAACCATTTTGTATTCTTTCTCTTGGCCACAGACATTCCTTTAAACATGTGCTGACCTTCTGCTTGGAGGTCTCCTTGAGGACATTGTCTCAGAAATCTCTGTTGCAATATTAGAACTGACCACTCATCCCTTTCCACTGTTAAATTTTCTCTACTGTCTCACCTTAGGCAATATAAAGTCCTGGTTCACTCTCAGGAACGAGAGCTGACCCAGTTAAGGGAGATGTTATGGGAAGGGAGAGATGCCTCCTGCTCATCGAATCAGCATGTCCAGGCCCTCCTCGCTCCGGATGAGCCAGACAAGTCCCAGGGCAGGACCTCCAAGAACAGCTGGCTGAAGGGTGTAGGCTGGCACAGCACCTTGTCCAAAAGCTCAGCCCAGGTATGGTGGCCATAGGCCCTGATGACCCAAAACCCCAGGCTTGTGAGAGACTCCAGACCTGCATACTTTCACAATGACAGTTGTATCGGTGGTGTTTTTTCCACTAAACATATGTGGCTATGACATGACCAGGACTTCCTGGGTAAGAACAGAGATGGGAAACCCATGGGGTTGGAGGTCACAGTATTACAAATGTCCCTCCTTCCTTGATGGAAGGTGGTCTTTGGAGCAAGAGGCAGCATCTATCTGGTTTTAAAGGACAAGAAGGAGGCCGTGACAGGAGGGCGCTTGTTAGAGTGAAAAGAGCTCTGGACTAAGAACGAAGGTTCCCAGGCTGTCTCTTCAGCAATGTTCTTAGTAACTGTCAGTGAGTGATTTGTCCTTCCTGAGTTTCTCTGTCTCCATCTGCAAAGGCAGGCAAATTGTCTCTTGCAAGGGTCTGAAGCATCCAAATGTGGGAACACTTAATGACTGCTTTTCAAAATGAGATGAAGCCCCTCACTGTGTGGTGTTGGAGAAGGCAGTTGATGTGGGGGCATTTGGTGGTAGGAAGTGCTTCAGACTGGAGCACTCCCCATGGAGAGAATGTCCCTGAATAACACAGCAGAAGCCACATGGGGGGCCTGTGCAGTCTCCTGATGCATAGAGGACTGTGGGACAAGTTTGTCCTCTCCTAAGAGAAAGAATTAGGTTTGAAATGCGAACTATGACAGGACACCAAGTCTGTGCCTGGGAACCAGATCTGTGGCAGGATGGGGAAGACAGCTGCCAAAGTCCAGAGAGAGGCTGCACAAGCCTCCAGTGATATGGGGAGCAAAAGGTCTTTTCAATATTTGGCCACATCTTGATGGTGGCCCTCCAGATCAGAAATGCATTGCCTGATGGATCTGTAAACCATGCCAGGGCATTTTGTTAAAGATAAAACATGAGAGATTTCAGTTGAACGATGACTCATGCCTAGATGTTCATGTTTCTGTGCACATTGGGCTGACTGTGCTTATAGAGTGTGAAGTGGGAACTATCTGAATGAACACTTCTGTATTTACAGAAAATGATGAAGATGAGGATGAAGATGTTAAAGTTGAGGAGGCAGAGAAAGTACAGGAATCATGTGCCCCCAGGTAACACTGAATACTCAGGAGTAAGTAATGGGTTGTAACATATGAAAAAGGTCTAGGAGGCACACCCTCTCTGGCAGCTATGATAGGCCAAAGCCCTGTGTTGCGGGAAGTCAGGGACCCCGAACGGAGGGACCAGCTGAAGCCGTGGCAGAAGAACATAGATTGTGAAGATTTCATGGACATTTATTAGTTCCCCAAATTAATACTTTTATAATTTCTTACACCTGTCTTTACTGTAATCATTGAACATAAATTGTGAAGATTTCATGCACACTTGTCACTTCCCCAGTCAATACCCTTGTGTTTTTCTATGCCTGTCTTTACTTTAATCTCTTAATCCTGTCATCTTCTTCGTAAGCTGAGGAGGATGAATATCACCTCAGGACTCTGTGATTGTATCAACTGCACAAATTTTTTGTGGAGCATGTATGTTTGAACAATATGAAATCTGGGCATCTTAAAAAAAGAACAGAATAACAGCAATGTTCAGGGAACAAGAGAGGTAACTTTGAACTGGCTGCTGGTGAGCCGGATGGAACAGAGCTATATTTCTCCTCTTTCATAAGCAAATAGGAGAAATATCGCTGAATTCTTTTTCTCAGTAAGGAACATCCCTGAGAAAGAGAATGCGCCCTGAAGGTAGGCTTATAGACTGGGCCCCTTTTTAAGGCCTCTCGTCTTTTATGGTCGAAGCCGAAGGGATGAAATAAGCCCCGGTCTCCTATAGCACTCCCAGGCTTATTAAGTGGAGGAAAATTCCCACCTAATAAATTTTGGTCAGACAGGTTATCTGCTCTCAAACCCTGTTTCCTGGTAAGACGTTATCAATGACAATGCGTCATTAAAATTGCTAATGCTGGCCCGGTGTGGTGGCTCAAGCCTGTAATCCCAGCACTTTGGGAGGCCGAGACAGGCGGATCACGAGGTCAGGAGATCGAGACCATCCTGCCTAACCTGGTGAAACTCCATCTCTACTAAAAAAAAAAATACAAAAAACTAGCTGGGCGAGGTGGCGGGTGCCTGTAGTCCCAGCTACTCAGGAGGCTGAGGCAGGAGAATGGCGTAAACCTGGGAGGCAGAGCTCGCAGTGAGCTGAGATCCGGCCACTGCACTCCAGCCTGGGGGACAGAGGGAGACTCCGTCTCAAAAACAAAAAAAAAAAAAAAAAAATTGCTAATGCTAACTTCATTAGCAATTTTAATTTCACCTCATCTGGGGGTCCTGCGATTTAGCCCTGCCTCCATTTGCTTTGTGATATTTTATTACCTTGTGAAGTATGTGATCTCTGTGACCTATACCCTATTCGTGCACTCCCTCCCCTTTTGAAAATCGCTAATAAAAACTTGCTGGTTTTACGGCTTGGGGAACATCACGGATCCTACCGACATGTGATGTCTCCCCTGGACACCCAACTTTAAATTTCTCTCTCTTGTGCTCTTTCCCTTTATTTCTCAACCCAGCCGAGACACTTAGGAAATAGAAAAGAACCCACTTTAAACATCGGGAGCGGGTTCTCCCGATAGGCCTGCATTCCCTTAGCCACAGTATGTGAAATTCAACCCAGCTTAGACACAGGGTATAGCAGCTGTTGTGTTGTGTTTCTCTGTATGTGCTGAGTGTCATGTCTGTACGGTACAGGGATAGCTGAGTCTTCATCCTCCTCAGCTCCTATCTGTCCAGTGCAATGAACACCAGTTGCTCTCTTCCTCTCTGGCTCCCATGGCAGCCATGGTCTGTTGCAGAGAGAAGAGATTTGCCTGTTCCCTCTCAAAGGGAACCTCCTGTTTGCTTTCTGGGACCACTCTCTTAATGCCTCTTGTCAAAACCAGCTAGGACTCCCTGGGGGTCTAATCCCTCTGTGTTTAATCTTCTGCCATCTCTGTCCCACCTGGCTCATCAGGGAGGTGCAGAAGGCTGAAGAAAGGGAAATCCCTGAGGACTCACTGGAGGTGTGTGCCGTCCCTTGTTCAAATAGCACAGCCCCTGTGACTCCAACAAGCCACACAGAAACACCAAAATCACATTTGAGGAAGACAAAGTCGACTCAACTGTCATTGACTCATCCTCTCAGGATGAATGGGAGGATGTTGTACAAATTATCCCAGGTAGCCTCTGTATTCCTTGTGTCTCATACCTCTGTCTAGGCTGAGGAAGATAAACTCTGAAGACAGGCTCTATACGCACAAATTGGTTTGAATAAAGAACTCCAATCGGATTCTAAACACAGATATCAGTGAGTTTTTTTGTCTTTCTCAACTCATGTCATGCCTTTGTCTGCCAGTCCCCAGTATCAAGTTACTGGACCCTACGCAAGTGTGATGATCTCATAGTCATCTGTGCAGGAGATGCACAGGAAGTATCTGTCAGGCCTCCTAGCTTTGATTCAGTATTTCTTGTCATCTGTGATTAAGTCATCTGTCCCTGAACAATGTCCACGGAGTTCCTATGCCTTTTTAAGGAAGCTGGCAGCCTTGCTTTTGTATTTGGAAATATTGTTCTCCAGGCTTCACTGCTCTCAGCTTTAATCTTGATCTCCTGTAAGTCAGCTTGCTTAGCTGCGCAGTCACCTTGAAATCAGGACAGAAACTTTTCTTCTTTACTTTGCTGATATATTTCCATAAAGCAAGGCTGGACCCTGGTTCTCCACCTCATCAGCGCAATGGCTGATCCAATGTTGTTTCTTTATAGCGTCATAGATTTTTTTTTTTTTTTTTTTTTTTTTGCAATGGAGTCTTGCTCTGTCACCCAGGCTGGAGTGCAGTGGCACCATCTTGGCTTGGTGCAACCTCCGCCTTCCAGATTCAAGTGATTCTCCTGCCTCAGCCTTTTGAGTAGCTGGGACCACAGGTGCACACCACCACATCTGGCTAATTTTTGTATTTTTAGTAGAGATGGGGTTTCCCCATATTGGCCAGGCTGGTCTTGAATTCATGACCTCAAATGATTCACTTGTCTTGGCCTCCCAAATCACAGATTCTTTTTAAAGCAAGAGTTGTTCTAATTTATTTATCAGTCAAGTTTCATGTGTAGATGCCTCTAAACATTTAATGTCCATATTACCTGGTAATATAAGTCAGCATTGCAGCAACACTCCTAGAAAATTGTTTGACCAGTTTTCAGAGATTTTTTTGGGGAAAACTTTTGTTTAACTTTGACTCAGGCAGGGAATATGGCATTATGGTCTACACAGAGAGGGAGATTTTGACCTGTGGGTCTGGAAAGCAGGGTCATCTACTTCTCACCAGACTTAATCTAGGGCACCCTAGAATATTCCTATCAGAATCCATATTCTTGCACTGAGAATAGTTATGTTCTTGTGCTATGACTATACAGTGATTTGGTCATATGTGAAGTGTGAATTGCTTAATGTGACCTCTTCTCTGAATTTATTTACAGAAAATGAAAGTGATCATGAAGAAGAGGAAGAAAAAGGGCCAGTGTCTCCCAGGTAATGCTGTGGAATTGTGGGCTGTTAATTCAGTAGTGACACCAGGAGATTGTAGATTTAGGGAAAACGAGGAAGTGATGAATAGAAATATTTCTTCCATTCACCCAGTTACAAATTGTCGTTATTAACAATGTGTGTTATTTGTGGCACTTGTATTGGTTTTAATTTCATAGTCCTCTCAAGATAGGAACTTGCAATCAGATGAGCCAGATGAACTAGCCAAACAGGGTTTTCTTGTTGATCTTTTCAGAAAACCAGCTCCTGGATTCATTGATTTTTTTTGAAGGGTTTTTTTGTGTCTCTATGTCCTTTAGTTCTGCTTTGATCTTAGTAATTTCTTGTCTTCTACTAGCTTTTGAATTTGTTTGCCTTGCTTCTCTAGTTCTTTTAATTGTGATGTTAGGGTGTCGATTTTAGATCTTTCCTGCTTTCTCTTGTGGGCATTTAGTGCTATAAATTTCCCTCTACATACTGCTTTAAATGTGTCCCAGAGATTCTGATACATTGTGTCTTTGTTCCCATTGGTTTCTGAGAACATCTTTATTTCTGCCTTCATTTCGTTATTTACCCAGTAGTCATTCAGGAGCAGGTTGTTCAGTTTCCATGTAGTTGTGCAGTTTTGAGTGACTTTCTTAATCCTGAGTTCTAATTTTATTTCACTGTGGTCTGAGAGACAGTTTGTTCTGATTTTTCTTCTTTTACATTTGCTGAGGAGTGCTTTACTTCCAACTATGTGGTCAATTTTAGAATAATTGTGATGGGGTTCTGAGAAGAATGTATATTCTGTTGATTTGGGGTGGAGAGGTCTGTACATGTCTATTAGGTCTGCTTAATGCAGAGCTGAGTTCAAGTCCTTGATATCCTTGTTAAGTTTCTGTCCATTGATCTGTCTAATATTGACAGTGGGGTGTTAAATTCTCCCATTATTATTGTGTGGGGGGTCTAAGTCTCTTTCTAAGTCTGTAAGGACTTGCTTTATGAATCTGAGTGCTCTTGTATTGGGTGCATATATATTTAGAATAGTTAACTCTTCTTGTTGAATTGATCCCTTTAATAATGGCCTTCTTTGTCTCTTTTGATCTTTGATGGTTTAAAGTCTGTTTTATCAGAGACTAGGATTGCAACCCCTGCTTTTTTTTTTTGCTTTCCATTTGCTTGGTAGATCTTCATCCCTTTATTTTGAGCCTATGTGTTTCTCTGCCCATGAGATGGGTCTCCTGAATACAGCACACTGATGGATCTTGACTCTTTGTCCAATTTGCCAGTCTGTGTTTTCTAATTGGGACATTTAGCCCATTTATATTTCAGGTTAATACTGTTATGTGTGAATTTGATCCTGTCATTATGACGTTAGTTGGTTATTTTGCTTGTTAGTTGATGCACTTTCTTCCTACCATCGATGGTCTTTACAATTTGACATGTTTTTGTAGTGGCTGGCACCGGTTGTTCCTTTCCATGTTTAGTGCTTCCTTCAGGAGCTGTTGTAAGGTGGGCCTGGATATGAAATTCTGGGTTGAAAATTCTTTTCTTTAAGAATGTTGACTATTGGCCCCCACTGTCTTCTGGCTTGTAGGGTTTCTGCCTAGAGATAGGCTGTTAGTCTGATGGCCTTCCCTTTATGGGTAACCTGTCCTTTCTCTCTGGCTGCCCTTAGCATTTTTTCCTTAATTTCAACCTTGGTGAATCTGACAATTATGTGTCTTGGGGTTGCTCTTCTTGAGGAGTATCTTTGTGGCATTCTCTGTATTTCCTGAATTTGAATGTTGGCCCGCCTTACTAGGTTGGGGAAGTTCTCCTGGATAATATCCTGAAGAGTGTTTTCCAGCTTAGTTCCATTCTCCCCGTCACTTTCAGGTACACCAATCAAATGTAGATTTGGTCTTATCATGTAGTCCCATAGTTCTTGGAGGCTTTGTTCATTTCTTTTTACTCTTTTTTCTCTAAACTTCTCTTTTCACTTGATTTCATTAATTTGAACTTCAATCACTGATACCTTTTCTTCCAGATCACCTACTGATGCTTGTGCATGCATCATGTAGTTCTTGTGCCATAGTTTTCAGCTCCATCAGGTCATTTCAGGTCTTCTCTACACTGTTTATTCTAGTTAGCCATTCATCTAACCTTTCTTCAAGGTTTTCAGTTTCCTTGCGATGGGTTTCCATATCCTCCTTTAGCTCAGAGAAGTTTGTTATTACCAACTTTCTGAAGCCTACTTCTGTCAACTTGTCAAACTAATTCTCCATCTAGTTTTGTTCCCTTGCTGGTGAGGAGTTGAGTTCCTTTGGAGAAGAAGAGTCTTTCTGGTTTTTGGAATTTTCAGCCTTTCTGCTCTGGTTTCTCCCATCTTTGTGGTTTTATCTACTATTTTGTTCTTTGACGATGGTGACGTACAGATGTGGTTTTGGTGTGGATGTCCTTTTGTTGATGTTGATGCTATTCCTTTCTGTTTGTTAATTTTCCTTCTAACAGGTGGATCCCTCAGCTGCAGGTCTGTTGGAGTTTGCTGGAGTTCCACTCCAGACCCTGTTTGCCTGGGTATCACCAGCAGAAGCAACAGGTCCTAGGTGAGTCTGAGAAATTGTGGACAGTTAATTCGATGTTGACACCTGGAGACACCAAGTCCAGGGAAAACAGTACATGCTGAAAATAATGATTTCATCCTGTCAGACAAATCTGAATTACACCTACTAACATTGCTTTTGGTTCTCATTACAGTAAATGTTTAGGTTTCCATTTCTTCCTACCCTTATCATTTACTAACCTAGTGAAGGTTGACCATACCTCAAAAGCTGTATTCTCATGGTGACTGCAGGGAAACTTAAGCACATTTTATGCAAAATTATCGAGCCCACTCTTTTCATGATCACTGTTCACCGTGTGTCCTGAGGGCACAAATGCAGAGTGTCCTTTGACTCCCTTATCAGTGTGTCACCTGGCCAATTCACTGAGCTGTGTGTGTGTGTGTGTGTTTCTTTCTCTCTCTTTTTCTCTTTCATGCTTTTCTACCTGGTCCTGGTCTATCCCAACATAAAGGCAATAATTTGTTACCTCATTAATGGATCTGTCCTTTTTCTTCTCAAACACTTCCTTATGTTACACATGAAATCTAGCTGGGGCTGTGTGGTTTCTGATTCCACCTGGCTTATTCTTCACTTTTTCCTACTTTTCCAGGCTCAGCAGGGAGCTACTGGATGAGAAAGAGCTGAAGTCTTACAGGACTCACTGGATAGATGTTATTCGACTCCTCCTGGTTATCTTGAACTGCCTGACTTATGTCAGCCCTACAGAAGTGCCTCTTACTCATTAGAGGAACAGCACCTTGGCTTGGCTCTTGACGTGGACAGTGAGTAACTTACTATGAAGGAGATAAGGCTCCACCCCTTCCAGATAGGGGTGATATTCCTCTTCCAAGTGGCCCTTACTGACCTGAGAGATGTCATTGCTGCAGGCAGGACCTATGGGCGCATATAGGTTGTAATGAAACTGTAGTTTCAGTTGGAAGCCCAGATATGAAATGGGTCAGTGAGCATGGCTCTATTCCTAGTCTCCAGCCATGCCTGTGGCAACCTGATCCCACTGTCAGCACATTGGATCCAGGCAGATTTAAGAAATTCACAGAACTATGATTTGGACTCAAGGGTTTGTAGATTTCCTCCTTCATTCTAATTTCAGTTTCTTGGAACCATGAACAAGCTGGGTATTTGATGAGACAGGGCTGGATACTGCAGCTTTCCTCCTAGAAATCATCTGGGGCATTTTCTTTGAATTGATGGGAACAATAAGGCATAACTGTTTGCACAAACTTGGGATAAATGATTTTGGGATAACAATCTACCAGAATAGGGATATTTCACCCTTGGTTCTGAAATGCAAACCAAAGAATCTCTATCATGACCGACTTTCAGACCTCCTGATGTATATCTTTCATATTGTCCTGTTCTCATGCTGAAGAGCCTGAGGTCCCCATGTGGGGATTAGACAGTGGACTGTTATGGGTTAGGTGAATTGGCTTATTTTGCCTGTCCCTGTCTGATTTTATTGCAGGAATTACAAAGGAAGAAGAGGAAGAAGACCAAGGCCCACCATGCCCCAGGTAACTTTGAGCAATTGTGAACAGCTAATTCTGTATTGACACTTGGAGATTCCTGGTTCAGAGAAAACAGAGCGGGCCAACAATATCAATTACATCTTTTCAACCAAGCCTGAATTATTCCTACTAACATTGCTGTTGGTTTTCATCGCAGTAGATATTTAGGTTTCCATTTCTTTCTCCCCTTATCATTTACAAACCTACTATAGGCCGACCATACTTCAAAAGCTGTATTCTCATGGTGACTGCATGGAATCTTGAGCACATTTTATGGAAAATTATTGAGCACAGTCTTTTCATGATCACTGTATACTGTGTGTCCTGAGGGCACTAACTCAGAGTGTCCTGTTACTCCCTCATCAGTGTGTCACCTGGACAATTCACTGAGCTCTCTCTCTCTCTCTCTTTGTCTCTCTGTCTTTCTCTTTCATTCTTTTCCATTTGGCCCTTTACTGTCCCAATATGAAGGCAATAATTTGTTACCTCATTAATGGATCTATCCTTTTTCTTTTTTAACCACTTCCTTATCCTACCCATGAAATCTAGTTGGGGCTCTGTTGTGTCTGTTTTTCCCTGGCTTATTCTTTACTTTTTCTGCTTTTCCAGGCTCAGCAGGGAACTGCTGGAGGTAGTAGAGCCTGAAGTCTTGCAGGACTCACTGAATAGTTATTATTCGACTCCTTCCAGTTATCTTGAACTACCAAATTCAGGCCAGTCCTACGGAAATTCCTTTTACTCATTGGAGGAATAACACATTGGCTTTTCTCTTGATGTGGACGGTGAGTACCTTTCTATGAGGGTAATAAGGATCCACTGAGTCTTCCTTATAGAGATCATATTCCTGCTCCAAGTGGCCATTACTGAGCTGAGAGATGTCATTGCTACAGTGAGGACCTATAGGTACATGTAGGTTCAGTGAAACTCTAGTTCTACGTGGAAGCCCAGACATGGGATGGGTCAGTGAGCATGGCTATCTTCCTAGTCTCAGGCCATGCCCATGGCACTCTGATTCTACTCTGAAGACATTGGACCTGGGCAGATGTGATAAATTCAGAGAACTATGATTTTGACTCAAGGGTTTGTAGATTTTCTTTTTCAATCTAATTTCAGTGTCAAAAATCCTCACAACCATGAACAATCTGAGTATTTGATGAGAAAGGGCTGAAGATTGCAATTTTTTTTCCTAGAAACCATTGAGGGCATTTGCTTTAAATTGATTGGGAAAATATGGCATAACCGTTTGCACAAACTTGGAACAAATGATATTGGGATAATGATCTACCAGAATAGGGACATTTTACCTTAGTTTCTGGGACAAAAACCAAGGAATCTCTATCATGACCAGCCTTCAGGCCTCCTGAAATATATCTCTCACAGTGTCCTATTCTTATGCTGAGGAGCCTGAGGTCCTTGTATGAGAATTAGACAGTGGATTGTTATGTGTGTAGGGGAATCAGCTTAATGCATCTGTCCATGTCTGAATTTATTGCAGAAATTGACAAGTACCAAGAAGGGGAAGAAGATCAAAACCCACCAAATTCAAAACCCATCAAATTCACACATAACAATATTAACCTTAAATGTAAATGGGTAAATGCCCCAATTAAAAGACACAGACTGGCAGATTGGATAAAGAGTGAAGACCCATCAGTGTGCTGTATTCAGGAGACTCATCTCATGTGCGAAGACACACATAGGCTCAAAATAAAGGGATGGAGGAAGATCTACCAAGCAAATGGAAAGCAAAAAAAAAAGCAGGGGTTGCAATCCTGGTCTCTGATGAAATAGACTTTAAGCCAACAAAGATCAAAAGAGACAAGGCCATTACATAATGGTAAAGGGATCAATTCAACAAGAAGAGCTAACTATCCTAAATATATATGCACCCAATACAGGAGCACCCAGATTCAAAAGGCAAATTCTTAGAGACCTACAAAGAGACTTAGACCCCTACACAATAATAATGGGAGACTTTAACACCCCACTGTCAATGTTGGACAGATCAATGAGACAGAAGCTTAACAAAGATATCCAGGACTTGAACTCAGCTCTGGACCAAGCAGACCTAATAAACATCTACAGACCTCTCCACCCCAAATCAACAGAACATACATTCCTCTCAGCACCACATCACACTTCTTCTAAAATGGACCACATAATTGGAAGTAAAACACTCTTCAGCAAATGTAAAAGAATAGAAATCACAACAAACTGTCTCTTAGACCACAGTGCAATCAAACTAGAACTCAGGATTAAGAAACTCACTCAAAACCACACAACTACATGGAAACTGAACAACCTGCTCTGGAATGACTACTGGGTGAATAGCAAAATGAAGGCAGAAATAAAGATGTTCTTCGGAACTAATGAGAACAAAGACACAATGTACCGGAATCTCTGGGACACATTTTAAGCAGTATGTAGAGGGAAATTTATAGCACTAAATGCCCACAAGAGAAAGCAGGAAAGATCTAAAATCAACACCCTAACATCACAATTAAAAGAACTAGAGAAGCAAGAGCAAACAAATTCAAAAGCTAGCAGAAGACAAGAAATAACTAAGATCAGAGCAGAACTGAAGGAGATAGAGACATAAAAACCCCTTCAAAAGATCAATGAATCCAGGAACTGGTTTTTTGAAAAGATCAACAAAAGAGATAGACTGGTAGCAAGACTCATAAAGAAGAAAAGAGAGAAGAATCAAATAGATGCAATAAAAAATGAAAAAGGGGATATCATCTCCGATTCCACAGAAATACAAACTACCATCAGAGAATACTATAAACATCTCTATGCAAATAAACTAGAAAATCTAGAAGAAATGGATAAATTCCTGGATACATACACCGTCCCAAGACTAAACAGGAAGAACTCAAATCCCAGAGTAGACCAATAAAAGGTTCTGAAATTGAGGTGAGTAGACCAATAAAAGGTTCTGAAATTGAGGTGCTAATTAATAGCCCACCAAGAAAAAAAATTCCAAGACCAGACAGATTCATAGCCGAATTCTACCAGAAGTACAAAGAGGAGCTGGTACCATTCCTTCTGAAACTATTCCAATCATAGAAAAAGAGGGAATCCTCCCTAACTCATTTTATGAGGCCAGCATCATACTGATACCAAAGCCTGGCAGAGATACAACAACAAAAAAAAAGAATTTTAGGTCAATATCCCTAACGAACATTGATGTGAAAATCCTCAGTAAAATACTGGCAAACCAAATCCAGTAGCACATCAAAAAGCTTATCCACCATGATCAAGGCAGCTTGATCCCTGGGATGCAAGGCTGGTTCAAAATACCCAAATCAATAAATGTAACCAAAAAAAAAAAAAAAAAACCAATGGCAAAAAACACGTGATTATCTCGACAGATGCAGAAACAGCCTTCGGCAAAATTCAATACCTCTTCATGCTAAAAACACTCAGTAAACTAGGTATTGATGGGACATATCTCAAAATAATAAGAGTTATTGATGACAAACCCACATCCAATATTATACTGAATGGGCAAAAGCTGGAAGCATTCCCTTTGAAAACTGGCACATGGCAAGGATGCCCTCTCTCAACACTCCAACTCAATGTAGTATTGGAAATTCTGGCCAGGGCAAACAGACAAGCAAAAGAAATAAAGGGTATTCAAATAGGAAGAGAGGAAGTCAGATTGTCTCTGTTTGCAGATGACATGATTATATGTTTAGAAAACCCCATCATTTCAGCCCCAAACTCCTTAAGGTGATAAGCAACTTCAGCAAAGTATCAGGAAACAAAATCAATGTGCAAAAATCACAAGCATTCCTATACACCAATAACAGACAAACAGAGAGCCAAATCATGAGTAAATTCCCATTTGCAATTGCTACAAAGAAAATAAAATACCTAGGAATACAACTTACAAGGAATGTGAAGGATCTCTTCAAGGAGAACTACAAACCACTGCTCAAGGAAATAAGAGAGGACACAAACAAATAGAAAAACATTCCATGCTCATGGATAGGAAGAATCAATATCGTGAAAATGACCATACTGCCCAAAGTAATTTATAGATTCAATCCTTTTCTCATCAAGCTACCATTGACTTTCTTCACAGAATTACAAAAAACTACTTTAAATTTCATATGGAACCAAAAAAGAGCATGCATAGTCAAGACAATCCTGAGCAAAAAGAACAAATCTGGAGGCATCATGCTAACTCACTTCAAACTATACTACAAGGTTACAGTGACCAAAACAGCATGTTACTGGTACCAAAAGAGATGTATGGACCAATAGAACAGAACAGAGTCCTCAGAAATAACACCACACATCTACAACCATCTGATCTTTGACAAACCTGACAAAAACAAGCAATGGGGAATAGATTCTCTATTTAATAAATGGTGCTGGGAAAACAGGCTAGCCATATGCAGAAAACTGAAACGGTACTCCTTCCTTACACCTTATATAAAAATTAACTCAAGATGTATTAAAGACTTAAACGTACAACCTAAAACCGTAAAAACCCTAGAAGAAAACCTAGATAATACCATTCAGAACATAAACATGGGCAAAGACTTTGTGACTAAAATACCAAAAGCAGTGGCAACAAAAGCCAAAATTGACAAATGGAATCTAATTAAAGAGTTTCTGCACAACAAAAGAAACTATCATCAGAGTGAACAGACAACCTGCAGAATGAGAGAAAATTTTTGCAATCTATCTATCTGACAAAAGTCTAATATCTAAAATCTACAAGGAACTTAAACAAATTTGCAAGAAAAAAACCCCATGAAAAAGTGGGCGAAAGATATGAACAGATGTTTCTCAAAAGAAGACATTTATGTGGACAACTAACATATGAAAAAGAGCTCATCATCACTGATCATTAGAGAAATGCAAATAAAAACTACAATTAGATACCATCTCAAGCCAGTTAGAATGGCAGTAGTTAAAAAGTCAGGAAACAACAGAGGCTGGAGATGATGTGGAGAAATAGAAACGCTTTTACATCGTTGGTGGGAGTGTAAATTAGCTCAACCATTCTGGAAGACAGTGTGGCGATTCCTCAAGGATCTAGAACCAGAAATACCATTTGACCCAGCAATTCCATTACTGGTTATATACCCAAAGGATTATAAATCATGCTACTATACAGACACATGTACACATATGTTTATTGCAGCACTATTCACAATAGCAAAGACTTGGAACCAACCCAAATGCCCATCAATGTTAGACTGGGTAAAGAAAATGTGGCACATATACACCATGGAATACAATGCAGCCATAAAAAAGAATGAATTCGTGTCCTTTGCAGGGACACGGGTGAAGCTGGAAACCATCATTCTCAGCAAACCAACACAGGAACAGAATACCAAACACCATATATTCTCACTCACAAGTGGGAGTTGAACAGTGAGAACACATGGACACAGGGAGTAGAACATCACACACCAGGGCCTGTCGGGGGTGGGGAGCAAGGGGAGGGAGAGCATTAGGACAAATATCTAATGCATGTGGGGCTAAAAACCTAGATGACGGGTTGATGGGTGCAGCAAACCACCATGGTACATATACACCTATGTAACAAACCTGCATGTTCTGCACATGTATCCCAGAACTTGAAGTATAGTAAATAAATTTTTTTAAAAAGAAGGAACAAGACAATGCTAGGAAGAATGTCCTTTCTTATTAAAGACATCAGTGTGTAAATAGTTCCCCCCATCATGCAAAGAGTAAGATGGCTGAGGTTATTATTTATAATTAATATGTATATATCCACTTACAGTTTATAAAGTTCTGGCATAATACATCATGTCATTTGATCCTCACATCTCTGAGATAAGGAGGACAGATATTATTATTATACCTGAAGCAATGAAAAGTTAAGTAATATTTTCAAGGTCACACAGATAGCAAACAATTGTGTGCAGATGCATTCTAGTTTCTTTATTTCAAATCTTGGGCTATTTCCTTTGCACTGTCTATGAAGTTGGATCAGAGAGCTGTGACAATCTGTGGCCCATAAAGCTGGGTTGGTCGGCATGACCAGGAAGATAAAGATGAGATTAATGAGCTTCTTAACTAGGCAGCTGGGGTGGCCTTCCAGCTGTCCTTAAAGGGCAGGTGGCCAAAGAAAAAATTGCAGCCTTAAGAGCAAAAGCAGAACGCAGCACGGGCTGAAATGATGAGAGAATCTGGACCCAGAGCAGTGTTACCAAAGAATGGGTGCCAAACTCGCCAGTGCAGCAGTTACCTGCAGAGTTTGTTAGCAATGTAGCTTCTCCAGCTGTAATTTAGGACTTTGGCTTAGAACTGAGTCTGCCGATTCAGCCAATCTGGGCTGGGGTGGGGGACATGAAGAACCCCCTTTCCCACCCTAGAAAATCTGATAGAAAATATCCATTAGATAAGCCAGAGGATAAAAGCAGCAGAAAACATCTACAGAGATTTTTGATGTTAGGGTAGCAAAATGTTGGCAATATAATAACATATTTTTAAAAAACAGCAGAGGGGGTCTAGGCCTCTTTTAGAAAGTAATTTAATAATATTTGTTGACACCTGCCTTGTGTACAGTAATAGGCTACATACTAGGAGTGCAGAAGTGAGTAAGAAATTAAGACAGACTTGGTCCCCATTCTCAGGGAGCTTACACTGCAGATGGAAGACTGATATTAAATAATTATATAATTATTATAATGTTTTATTATGCAACAGTATGAATATAACAATGGAGGATGTCAAAACAGGGACAGACAACAGGGGAGCCTGACTCTGGGAGATCAGGCCAGGACCATCCCCTGAGGAAACAGCATATGATTTCAGATCTGAAGAATTAGCTGGACTGGTCAAGAAAAGGGGGTGAGGAGGACAAAATAGGTACCCCAGTAGAATATTAATTTGCTGCTTCAAAAAATATTTACTGAGAACCCACAATGTGCCAAGTATTCTTCAGTTCCAGAATACAGCATTAAATAAGAGGAATAAACATTGAGCTTTATATCCCAGTTTATGAAACAAGACAAAATTTTAAAAATTACTAAACAGGAAATCAGCTGATAATAACAATATTGGAAGATTTCAGTTCTCCTCAAATCAATCTGTTGACTCAATGCAATGCCAATAAAAATCCCAGCGGGACTTTTTGTGGAATTTGACAAACCAATTCTCAAATTTATATGGAAACTCATATAAAAAGGAAGTCTTAAAGAATAAGGTTAGAAAACCTCTATTACCGAATACCAAGACTTATTTTAAAGTGGTAATTTAGACAATGTGGTATTGGCATAAGGATAGAAAAACAGACAATGAAATACTACAGAGCTCAAAAACAAACTCGCCTTTGGCATATGACAAAGGTGCCACTGTAGTTTTGTGAGGGAGAAGGTGGTCTTTTCAATAAATAGTGCCAGATTAATTGAATATTCATATGGAAAATTAATACACAAAGTCAATACTTGTGCAAATGAAAGCAGTAACACTTCTAGAAGATAACATATAGCTTTGTGACCTGGGATAGGCCAAGATTTCTTAAACCAGGAGCTAATCAAAAAGGAAAATATTGATGAATTGAGCATCGCTAAAATTAAGAACTTCCATTGATCAAAGGACCATATTAAGAGGAGGTAAAAATTGGGACAGGCATTTCGTATATGCCCCTCAAAAGTTACATAAATAGACAATAAAATGTGAAAAAGTGTCCAGGCTCCTTGGCAATAAGAGAAATATAAATTAGGTCAGGCACAGTGGCTCACGCCTGTAATCCCAACACTTTGGGAGGCCAAAGTGGGTGGATCATCTGAAGTCAGGAGTTCGAGACCAGCTTGGCCAACATGGTGAAACCCTATCTCTACTAAAAATACAAAAAATTAGCCAGGTGTGGTGGCATGTGCCTGTAATCCCAGCTACTTGGGAGGCTAAGATGGGAGAATCACTTGAACCCAGGAAGCAGATGTTGCAGTGAGCTGAGATCACACCATTGCTCTCCAGGGTGGGTGACAGAGCGAGACTCTGGGAAAAAAAAAGGTGGGGAGGAAATAGAAATTAAAACCACAAGGGGATACTACCTCATACTTTTCAGAATGGTTGACATTTAAAAACACTACCAAGAATTAGGCAGGGTGTGGTGACTCACATCTGTAATACCAGCACTTTGGGAGGCCGAGGTGGGTGGATCACCTGAGCAGAGGAGTTCAGATCATTCTGAGCAACATGGCGAAACCCTACCTCTACCAAAAATACAAAAATTAGCTGGGCGTGGTGGTGTGCGCCTGTAGTGCCAATTACTCTGGAGGCTGAGGCAGGAGGAGAGCTTGAACCTGGGAGGTGGAGAGCCAAGATTGTCCCAGTGCACTCCAGCCTGGGTGACAGAATGAGACTGTCTCAAAAAACAAAAAGGAATTAGCTAGGGTGTGGAGCAATTAGTGAAAGTGTAAACTGGTACAACCATTTTGAAAAATAGCTTGGCAGTACCTGCTAAAACTGAACATGTGCATGTTGCATGACCCAGAGATTCTGCTCCCAGTATAAACCAAACAGAGATACATTCATAAGTGCACTAAGAAACATGTGTATGAATGCTCACAGCAACCTTATTTGTAATAGCTCCCAAACAGGAACAACCAAAATATCCATCAGCAAAAGAATGCTTAAACAAATTTGGTTTATTCTTAAATTGGAACACTAGACAGCAATGAAAGTCAACAAATCTACTACATGAAACAGTCATAAGCATGAAGGTAATATTGAGCAAAGGAAAGCTGTAACATAAGAGTACATATGATATGATTCCATTTATAAAAAGTTCAAGTACAGGCAATATTAATCTATGGAAATTGTATTTGGAGGGAGATTATTTTATTTCTTGATCATGGGATGGGATGGGAATACAAGAGTGTTCACTTTGTAAAAAATCATGAAGCTATATACTTAGGATTTTTGTACTTTTCTGTATGTAGGTGCATTATAACTCAAAGCATTTGCTTAAGAATTGAGACCATCCAAATCTCTAAATCTCTCTACTTAGTGAGAAGGCATTGGTGCGTATAACCTGAATAACAACTTATTAAGAAAAATTAGTAGCAGAAATTATTAGAGTTAAACATTTCAGAAAAAGTGTTTAAAATTTATCTTTTGTGTGATTTAATTAAGTTCATATGATTACTTCTATTCTAACATCCCAGTGAGAGGATAGTCAGGTATAACTGAAGAAAAATTACATAGCGTATTAGGGTAGGTGAAGCTACAATGTGGTGACAATGTTCTCCCCTCCCCTTCACCACTCTGCTCCCAAATCTCAATGGCTTAAAACAACAAAAGTTTATTTGTTGCACTTAACAGTCTAATGAGATGTTTGACAGGTGGCTTTCCACTTGAAGGTTCAGGGACTCAGGCTCTTTCTGTCTCATGACTCTGCTTTCTTCTAGGATCTTGAGTTCCTCCTGGATCCCCTCTATCTGGACAGCCAAGGAGCAAATAGAAAGTGGAAAAGACATACTATTTGTTAACTGCCTTGGCCCCAGGATGACACATCCCTTCTAATCACACAGTAAGAATTAGTCTCTTGATCCTATAAAAGACAGTGGGACTGGGAAATGTAGTAAATCCTGTGCAGAGGAAGAACAAACACAGTTAGTGAGGCTCCTGATATCTCTGACATATCTGGAACCCAAGACAGACCATGAGGTCACTAGAGAAATGCTCAGCAAAGAGCTGCCAGGGAACGGGCATTCTAACAGAAAGAGTTACAAAATGGCATCTTAGTCAGGAATCCTGTTGCATTCAGAGATTTAAAAAAGAAGTCGGAAAAGGAACAGCCTTTCACCATTTGAGAGAAAGAGGTTTTGTGAGGCAGATATTAATTAGAATAAAAATTGAGATGGAACTTCTTTTGTATTAGAGGAAGAAATATATGAAGATTAATATCTGAAGCAGACTGTTGGGAAGTTAGTGAATTCATGAGATACTGTACAGGTCAGTGAGACTTTAAGGAGAGGGAAACAAAATAGAGAGACAAGGCAGGCAGGACTATAAAATATTTTACATTCTTTTGCCCTCAAGAGTAAGGAAGTCAAGAATATAGTACATATTTCACCAAAAAGAGTTAAATTCTCAGAGGAAATTCTCAGGCTTTTAGCCACTTCCCAACATCCCTGACAATGGAAGCTGTCCTTAATGGTAATAATATTATCATACAGAAAAAACAGCAATTAGACTCATGTGAACGCCGCCTCCTAGAGTTGTTTAAAATGGTGTTCCTGACCACTTAGCTTCACTTTGGGAGAAGACTGGGGACAAGTGCGTAGGGTTTGTGTCCCAGAAAATAAGGTTAGGAGGTGAAGAATGTGAATTATTTTAAGACAGTTGATTTTGGTCTTCTCATGTAAGAGAGCTACTGGGAATTAAGCATATCTGTTATTTCTTCTGTCAACCTTGGTTAAAGTTGGTGTAGGCAATAACTTGTATCTACATTGTCTCTCTGCCTAATCAACTCACATAGCTGCCTAGAAGGAATCTCACACTTGGAATGACAGGTGCATATTCTTCTGGTGTTCCATGTGAAAGCACACGGAATTGTAGAATCTGCTGCTTCGACTATTCTCTCTGTCCTTATTACCACCTAGAAGTACTGAGACCGAACCCAAGGTGTGTTAGGATAAGGCTAGCCTGCTGAAACAAAGACACCTACATAAATTCAGTTTTTTAAAGAAGGTATTAGTCCACTCTCACACTGCTATAAAGAAATACCCGAGGCTGGGTAATTTATAAAGGAGAGAGGCTTAATTGACTCAGTTCCACATGGCTGAGGAGGATTCAGGAAACTTAACAATCGTAGCGGAAGGCAAAGGAGAAGCAGGCACCTTCTTCACAGGGTGCCAGGATGGAGCGAAAGCAAGCAGGGGAAATGTCAGACTTTTATAAAACCATTGGATTGTTTGAGACTCACTCACTGTCATAAGAACAGCATGAGGGAAACTGCATCGATGACCCAATTACCTCCACCTAATCCCGCCCTTGACAAGTGGGGGTTTTGGGGATTATAATTCAAGATGAGATTTTGGGTGAGAACACAGCCAAACCATATCAGAAGTAAAGGTTTGTTCCACCCATATAATAGTCTGCTGTGATTGTCCCAGGCTGGCAGACAGCCCTTCTGATGGTGTTAATTTAAGGACCCATGTTTCATCCATCATGTTGTACTGTCATCCCTGGGGCACTGCTGCCATCTGCATGGTTAAAACTGGGTCACTGTGAGTTCTCACTGGTGGGAAAGAGAATGTATCTGAATATCTGAATCAGAAGTGACACACTTCACTTTCATTACATTTTATTGGCAGGGACTCAGTTGTGTTATTCCAGTGAACTGCAAGTTGGGGTTACAAACGCTGTCCTTAGTGAGATAAGCCCAGTTATAAATTCATTTATATGAAAGATGAGAAAAATGGATGTTGGTGAATATTTGGCAGTATCTATCCAGGAAGAATAGAGAAAGTTAAACAGAATCACTCAAATGATTTTACACCTATTATTAAAGCAATATATAGTTGAACTTTGTTCATACTACAGTTGTGTACACCATTTATTGTAAAATATTCTCAAATTCTGAAAATTATGATTTTTGAAACTACCATTGTACATTACGGTTGCAGAGAATTTTTATCCCCAATTTTGAATTATCTTTAAATGACCAAGATTTCTAAGTCTGTATCTTTAAGATTTTCTGTTTCCTCCTTTTCTAAGTCAAATTATTAACGATAAATAAGCAAACACATTGCAAGTTGGGAGCGATATAGCTACCATAAAGAAATGAAGGCAGAAGTTCCTTTTTGTGGTAAGTTTATAAAGCAGTAATCCTAAAAATTTGTTTGAAAGTTCCTATTAACACACTGAAAGTATAGCCTTGTTAGTTACAGAATATGAGATTTTGTGATTTAGAGTACATAGAGTAAGATACTGAAAGATAATCTTACTTTCTGGTTTTGGATATAGCTAGAAAGAACGTTTTATACAAGTCTTGGTGTATTCAAGGAAATCATATATCTGGGCCTAATATTTTAGTAATATACAAGACTTAAAATAAGTCCTGTTCTGTATTTTTTACTAAGGTAGTGATTTCGCTGATACATACAACTATCACAATTCATTAAATTGTATTTTTAAATAGGTGCAGTTTATTGTACATAAATATTGTACATACCAATTTATTGCTTCTGGTGTGGAGGAAGAAATGAGAAGTATGAGAAATGCTAAATATATGGGTAACTGTGGAAAACAATTTTTTCTATTAATTTCTTTAAAATGTATATAATTTTGAAAAGCAAAAATTAGAACATTGCCTTGAGGGGTTTAAAATATAATGTAGAAGTAATGTATAGAACAACTATAACATAAATTATGGCAAGAATGGGGGTAAATAGACCTAGATTGCTACAAAAAATACTGTAATAACTCTAAGCAGACTGAAAAGTTTAAGAATATATATTGCAATACCTAAAGCAACTTCTTAAAAAGCTGTGAAAAGGTATGATTAAAAAGCGAAGAGAGGCCAGGCGCGGTGGCTCACCCCTGGAATCCCAGCACTTTGGGAGGCTGAGGCGGGTGGATCACGAGGTCAGGAGTTCAAGACCAGCCTGGGCAAGATGGTGAAACCCCGTTTCTACTAAAAATACAAAAATTAGCTGGTTATCATGGAATACTATGCAGCCATAAAAAAGGATGAGTTTGTGTCCTTTGTAGGGACATGGATGCAGCTGGAAACCATCATTCTCAGCAAACTATTGCAAGAACAGAAAACCAAACACCACATGTTCTCACTCATAGGTGGGAACTGAACAATGAGATCACTTGGACTCAGGAAGGGGAACATCACACACCGTGGCCTATTATGGGGAGTGGGGAGAGGGGAGGAATTGCATTGGGAGTTATACCTGATGTAAAGGACGAGTTGATGGGTGCTGACGAGTTGATGGGTGCAGCACAACAACATGGCACAAGTATACATATGTAACAAACCTGCACGTTATGCACATGTACCCTACAACTTAAAGTATAAAAAAACAAAAAAAATTAGCCGGTTGTGATAGCAGGTGCTTGTAATCCCAGCTACTCAGGAGGCTGAGGCAGAGAATTTCTTGAACCCAGGAGGTGGAGGTTGCAGTGAGCCGAGATTACACCAGTGCACTCCAGCCTGGGTGACAGAGCAAAACTCCATCTCAAAAAAAAAAAAAAAAAAAGATAAATTGAAATAAAAATAGAAGAAATATTTAATAATCTGAAAGAAGGCAGGAAAGGGAGAATTAAGAAATGAAAACTGAAATGAGAAGTAGAAAATTAATAAAATAGTAGACTGAACCCAACCCTATCAATAATTACATTAAATATAAATTGACTAAACACTCCAATGAAGAAACTAAGATTATCAGAATAGATTAAAAAGCAGATGTGACCACCTGCTGACTACAAGGAAGTATTTTAAATATGAAGATACACTTTAAGTATAAAAATGAAAATAAGATAAAATATAGGTATTTACATTAATGGAATTATAGTCCAGAAATAGAACCACACATATATGGCTGATTGATTTTTTAACGAAGTTGCCAAAACAATTCAATGGGAAAATGAAATCAACAAACTGCTGGAAAATTTAGATGTCCATATGGGAATAAAAAGAAAAAAAGAACATCTACTCTTACCTCACATAACATGGAAAATTAACTGAAATGTATGACAGACCTAAAGATAAGCTAAAACTGCAAAACTACTGGAAAATAAAATAGGTGCAAATCTTCATCAACTTGAGATAGGCAATCATTTCTTAGAATAAGACACAAAAAGCATGAATCATGAAAGAAAAACTTTATGAATTAGATTTCATCAACATGAAATATTTTCTCTTTGAAAGACACTATTAAGAAAATGAAAAGACAGGCCACAGTATGGGAGAAAATACTCTCTGTCATGTGTTTGACAAAGGACTTACTGATATTTAGAATAGATAAAGACCTCAACTCAACAATAAGAAGACACCTCAATAACATTTTATAAAAGATATTGAGTACATGAAAAGATGCTCAACTTTATGAGTCATTAGATACCATTACAACCATTAGAAAGAGTGAAATGGAAAAGACTGACAGAGCAAGTGTTAGCAAAGCAGAATTAACTGGAACTCAGACACAGCTAGCAGGAATGTAAAATGGTAATAATTACTTTGAAAAACAATATGGAACTTTATAAGGTAAACATATGCCTATCATGTAATCTAGTTGTTCTACTCCTAGGTATATGCCCAAAATAAATGGAAACATATGACCATATAAAAACTTTTACACAAATGTTCATAGCAATGTTATTCACTATAACTCCAAACTGAAAACAACCTGAATGCCCATCAGCCAGTGAATGGATTAAAAGGTGTTTTATATTCATATATGGAATAGTATTCCCCAATAATACTAAACTATATTGAATAATATTCAGCAAAAGGAATGAATTACTCATACACAAAACAATAGGGATAAATCTGAAAATCATTAGACTAAATGAAAGAAATGAGACACAAAAGAATACATGCTATATGATTCTGTTTATATAAAATACAACTACTATATAGTGATAAAAAGCAGATCAGTGTTTGCCTGCAGCCAAGGGCAGGTGGAACAATGGACTGTAAAGGAAATGAAGAATTTGGCAGGTGGGGGGTTCCTAGAAATGTTTTTTTTTTTTTTAAGGTGGTGATATCACAGATATATATAACTATTGTAATTGGTTAAATTGTGCCATTTAAATAGATGCAGTTTATTGTACCTAAATTATTCATCAATAAATTTTAGAAGAAAAAAAACAGGAAAACCTTCTTCGTATAATTCTTCATAGTTGAAATGTATTTCTTACCCAATAACAACCCTAATTCAATGGTACTGGTTCAGCCTTCTGAAATCACGCCTATAAAAGCATAAACAAAGAATATTTATTCCGCTACAAGAGTCCCTTAAATATTTGAAAAGAGCCAATTTTTTTAGCCTTTTCTTATCTATATTACATACTACCCTTCCTCAATCCCCCCGTTTGTTTTTCTTTTCTTTTTTTTTTTTAAGGTATTGTTTAAGTCCTAGGCTTTTTAACTTTCCTGTTTTCCCACCTTTGAAAACATTTTGTTGTCAATATTCCTTGTAAACCAAATGCAAAACTCTAATTGTTATCTGCTAAGTCTTGTTCAATGGGAATAGTGTGGCTTGTGGAAAGAGTAGGAGATTGGGTATACAGAAATTTGGGTTTGCTGGCTCCGCCAATGACAGTCGTGTTTGTTTGTTTGTTTGTTTTATCATAAGCAAAGCAATAACTGTATATTTCTCTGCATCATGTGGGAGTTGGAATTATTTATTTTACCTAAGATTTTATTCATTTTTAGTATCCAGAAATGAAAGTATAGGTAAGAAACTTCTGAGAAACTTTCTCAATTAGGAAATATAAATCAACTGAGACATTCTGATCACAGGTTACTGAGGCCTAAAAATATTTTTTGGTTTAGATGCTAGGGTAATAATAGAAAATTAAAAAAAGTTTTTTGGTATGATTTGAAAAGAATCACTTAAGTTTGTATTTAATTTGTATCCATTTTTCTATTTGTATATGTATCATTAGCCCCTAATTTCTAATGTTGGAGATTTTCCAGTTATGTGCTTTAAACTGATAAAAACAAATACTGCACTTGATCTTAGCCAAAAGGCTGAGGAGTGATGCAGTCATGTGCTTTCAGACCATGCAGGTTTGTGACTTGCTACAAAATCTCAGTGAGTTCAAAAAATTCAAAACATGTGGCAGCTCAGATGTTAGGTTGAGCGAAATAAAATATTAAAAAATTTGGAGCTGCTTAGAGGATGCTTTGCTATATATATTTTAATGTGATTTGTATATATGAATATGTTGGGAAAGATGTCACTTGGGAGTGAAGTTGAAAGAAAACTCTTTATGCTTTAAGTCCACTCTGGATAGCAGTAGATATTACAAATAAATTGGGAATTTGTTCAAAGCCAGATATTTTAAAAATAAATTTCTTCTGATTGTAATGTTTAAGTAACAACAAAAATCAGTGTTATTTGCTGTTCAAGGGAAACGGTGTGGTTTGTAGAAGGAGCTGGAGATCACATATAGGGAAATTCAGGCAAAATCACCGTATTCGATATCAAATATTCACGTCTAGGATACTTCCCAATTTGGGGAAAATATCAGCTAAATCATGTGAATGGTACTTTTATCCAGAAAAGAAAATATGTTTAAACTCCCCAGTATCATACCTTATAGCCTACAAAATAACTTATTTTGTCAAAGGTTCCCCCAAATGACTTGTGATACAAACCATCCTGCTGGAAAAAGAAGCTTCCTACTACTTGAGTGAGCTACTTGCCCATTCCTAATGTGTGGATGGAATAGACAGTCTGAGCACAGGTTGAGGGAATTGGCAGGACTCCTTTTCGGAGCTAACGCTGTCATTTTTTTTCTAGGGAAGCAAATTTTATATTTTCTGTTAATTAAGAAACACATAAAATAGGTGAATAAAGATAAAGTTCCTAATGTTCAATGACACCTTACAATTTGATAGCTCTTTTACTTCACAGGTATCGGAAAGATGTCCAATATACATTAACTCATTTTACTTTTATATTAATCACTCTCTTATCTTACTCGTCGTTTTCTGGGCTTATGAGGTTTTAATTCCCACTCAGTCTCCATGTCTTTTCTTAAATCCTCAGCCTTCACCTTTTGAGTTGTGTTTCTGGGCAGAACGCTTTCACTGGGACTTGCTTTAACCCACACTACTCCATTTACTAGTGGAAGGATAATGTTCTAATTCATCTAATATATATCTCTAGTCTGTTCTCCATCTGCTTGGTTTCATGTCATTGTCCTTCCCTCCTCATAACACATGCATACAAGGCACCTACCCTGAGCCACTCATTCAGACATGCACACACACCATTTTTATGAATTCTCAGAAAACTTCCCCATCCATTAAATGAGCAAATGCTTTTAAACTGTAGAGTGCTACTAAATTTTTTTGTGACACTGATGTTTCATAGGCCACTAATCTGAGTTAGATAAAGCAAAATAACAATGCAGGTAACTCATTTCCTACCAAAAACCATGAAGCATTATTACTCTGAGAACATGGCCCAGTTGTTGGAATCCTAGATTCTTTGACACTCCCTACCCAATAGTCCCTCTGGTTTCCCAGCTGACAACTAGGAGAAGGGGCTTGATAAACCTTCCTGGTTTTAGCAATCAGTTCAATTAACCATCATAATTGCATGTACTTTTCATAAACCAGGCTTACATTCCTGGTTGATTTCATAGCTCCTAGTTCTAGAGCTGCCCCTGCAGCCATGGTGACAGTTCTGCTGCCTGCTTCACTGCCTCTACCCTGACAACATGTTGTTCTGAGGGTAGCAGATCTCGCCCAAGGCAGGATTCTCAACTCGGGAAGGCTTAGTGGGGCCAGGCCCAGGGAATGGTCTGTGAGTATTGCTTAAGCCGCCTCTCCTCCACAGCCTGGTCCCTGCAGCTTCTCTTGCTGTGTCTTGCTCCATCTGTTGCACCCTGGATGTGAATGTGTCTCCCCTAGGGTGCTGGGCACTGGGCTGAGAGGGCCCTAACCTTACCACTCATTCCCTACTGAAGAGCTACTCCATTCCTTTTGTACTTCAACATCTCCCTCTCCCTCCAGAAAGCTATTTCATGTTCTCAGGACTGGTGGAAGCCATGAGCAGCCAGAAGTTCTAGAGAAAATGTTCAAATATTTCCCCTTTTCCTTCTCTAGTGATTATCGGTGGTGGCAAGTGTTGTGTAAAAACTGATGTGTCTATTCTGCTTTGTATGGGCTTCAGACTCTGGGTAGACATGTATACAGCACTCTCAACTTTGTTCCAAGGATCACTTGAGATGCTAAAATATATGCTATTGTATGTACTGTGCATTCTCCATGCTTTGACAAATTTAAACATGAGATAACCCATGCTTAAATGCATCCTAACTCAACATATATCACAAATGAATAATCATCTGCCAGTTGTGGTAGCATCTCTTCCCTCTCCCCGTTTCCTGGAAAGGATTCCAGGCAAATGCATTATTTCTGCTTCTACACAGTGTTTCTTGTTTCTTGTTCTGTCTACACATCAATTTGTTCAGTATCTTAACTGGTTATTTGTATCATTGCAATATCTCGATTAACTATAAAATTATATCACCTGTAGAAACTATCTTATTTCTGGACAACATATATATAATAATAATGAATCTTTGATCATATGGCTGCAAGATCCTGCCAATTACTTTTTGGCCTGAGACAAAATACAAAACAAAATATAACAAAAATGCTTTTTTAAAAGTATGTTTTCTACTCTGACTTCTGACATTTAAATATCTTTTAAAGATATCTGCCAGTGGCTTCTAAAAGTTCCTTTAAATAATCTTTTTGAAGATAAAATATGTTGCATGTTTCATTAATACAATCTTATATAAGATTCTGGATGCCAGATTCTTAATTATAATGCTCAGGTAAAGTCTACTCCAGACACCAACCACCTGAAGGAATATGTTAATTCTTATTTATACAGAGACTTTATAACAATGGCAAAAGAATTTGCTAAGAATGACTAAACTAGTATACTCAATGTGAAGTATGTATAGTTTGCCTCACAAACCTAAATACAACTATGGAACATGCATACACTGGTTGTGAGTCCCCACATACTTCTCCTGAAGAAACTGGCATTAATTTTTACTTAGGAAATAATCTATGCTGGCGTAGAATATTTTCCTTTGTCCTCAATTTTGTGTCCTGGGATGTTTGCTTCCTAGTTCAGGGTTTGTGTTAACACATTTTAGAATCTAATTTATACAGTCAAGTACAAAGAACATCCATTGAATGCTGAACCTTTCTCAACTGTTTTCTATGGAAAGCTTATGTTCTTTGTAATATACCTTAGCTGGCTGTGGTTCTATGGTGCATTGGTTCTAGGCCTAATTGGAACACCCTGTCTGGCAGTTCTATTAAGATCAACATTCTTGACTTTGGAGAACAGAAGGTATTTTAAATTCATTCTGGTAGGAGGAGTCAATTTTTGCCCGAAAAGAAAAAAAAACAGGTTTCCTGAAATATGAGTACAGGATCTTATACAAAACCATTAAACACTCTTCTTAGCCATTTGGAACTCAATGAATTGCTTTCTAATCAATTTATGTCATTATGTTCTCGGTTACCTAGATACTTACTAAATCTTTCCTAAAGAAAAATTATTCTGGCGAGGGATGGTGGCTCACACCTGTAATCTGAGCACTTTGGGAGGCCAAGGTGGATGGATTGCTTGAGGCAACGAGTTTAAGACCAGCCTGGGTAACATAGCAAGACCTCATCTCTACAAAAAATAAAAATAATTTTTTTAAAAATTAGCAGGGTGTGGTGTGGTGGTATGTACCTGTGGTCCCAGCTGCTTGGGAGGCTAAGGCAGGAGGATTGCTTGAGCCCAGGAGGTTAAGGTTACAATGAGCCATCACACCATTGCCCTCCAGCCTGGGCAACAGAGCAAGACCCTGAAAAAAGAAAGAGAGAAAGGAAGGAAGGGAGGGAGAGAGGAAGGGAGGAAACAAGGAAGGAAGGGAGGAAGGAAGGAAACAAAGAAGGGAGGGAGGGAGGAAGGAAGGAAGGAAGGGAGGGAGGGAGGAAGGAAGGAAACAAGGAAGGAAGGAAGGGAGGAAAGATTTTCTTTTGGTTTGTGTTTAATTCAGTCTTCCTTTTGTTATTGAAGTATCTACTGAATTGGGCCTACCTCCCTAAACTTTTCTTTCCTCCTGAGAATCCCATCATATCAAACTACCTTTATTTCCTTTTTTCTTTTTTTTCCTCAGAAATTAATTTTGTAGTCCTCAGATTCTTCTCAAACGATCTCTTCACTGTTTCTTGTCCAAATCTGACGATAAAAAACACAACACATTTCTGGCTGTCACCTGCAGAAAAATAGTCTTGAAACCTCAACATTTCTTGGTTCCTGCTTCTCTAGAGCCGTCAACATTAATTTTTCTTTTTCTTTCTTGCTTTTTTAGATACAGGATCTTGCTATCTATTGCCCCAGTTGGAGTGCAGTGGTGGGATCACAGCTCACTGCAGCCTGGAATTCCTTGGTTCAAGCCATTCTCCTGCCTCAGCCTGCCAAGCAGCCAGGACTATAGGCACACACCATCACGCCTGGTTAGTTTTTAAAATTTTGGTAGGGACGAAGTCTCGCTGTGTTGCCCAGGCTGAGACTAATTTTTCAATATCAATTCCTACTGACTAATCAGAGTGTAAAAATGTGGATGTTACAAAGTAAAGAAAATTTTGGTTATATTGGATATATCAGCTAGAACTCATGGCATTGGCTGTAACAGCATTACCATATGTCCCAGCAATTCCACTCCTAGGTACATATCCAAAGGAATTGAAAGCGGGCACTTAAACAGAGATATTTACACAGGAATCTTCATAGCAGTATTATTCACAAGAGCCAAAAGGTGGAAATGTGGGAACAACTCAGATGTCCATTAGCCCAGGATTACAAATGGATAAACAAAATGTGGTATATACATACAATGGAATATTATCGAGCCTTAAAAAGGGGTAAAAATCTGATCCATGTTACAACGTGGATGAACCTTGAAAACACTGTGCTAAGTGAATGATCCAGAAACAGAAGAACAAATATTGTATGATTTCACTTATATGAAGTACTTAGGATAGGTAAACTCAGAATTAGAAAGTATAATAGAGGTTACCAGAAATTAGGGGAAGGGGAAAAGGAGGAGTTCCTGTTTAATGGGCAGAAATTTCTTTTTTTCTTTCTTTTTTTTTAAATTATACTTTAAGGTCTGGGGTACATGCGCACAACGTGCAGGTTTGTTCCATAGATATACATGTGCCATGTTGGTTTGCTGCACCCATCAACTCGTCATTTACATTAGGTATTTCTCCCAATGCTATCCCTCCCCCAACCTCCCACCCCCCAACAGGCCCCAGTGTGTGATGTTCCCCTCCCTGAATGGGCACAAATTTCTTAGTAGGGATAATGAAAAAGTTTTGGGTATGGATAAGAGTGGTGGTTATACAACATTGTGAGTGTATTTAATATCCCTGAATTATACACTTATATATGGTTAAAATTATAAATATTATTCAGGTTTTACCACAATGAAAGGAAGAAAGCGCGCCTTCTAGTGGAAGCTGGGTGCAGAGAGCGCTCTGTATTCTTGGCTGCAGCTGTCTAGAATGGAGACTGTCTCGCTAAGCTGGGACTTGGGAGTCTTGGATAAAATACCACAGACTCTTGCCTTTCTTACCAAATTTTTATAACTCTTTCTTGAAGAGATGTTTCTTCTTTTGCTATTTGCCCTTAGGATCATTTCCAGAGGGTCTGAGTCATTTTTCTAGAATTTTCACCAGTTTCACTGAGAAGTGAGATAGCAGAGCTCTTTATGCAGTCATGCCAAAAGTTGATTGGGAAGACTATATTTCAAATGTTAGTTATGTTATTCAATTTGGAGGATTGCTTATAACGTTGCTGCACTGGTTGTAAAATTAAATCTTTAGGATTAAAATGTTTTCTTGAGAAACATGGCAACATTACTAAAAACCATGGCAATCCCTCCCCACAAAATGGGATTTTTAGTAACTTTATCACTGTCCTGAGTCTGCCTTTTAAAAACTGAAGCTTTGACATTTTTACTACATTATTTTAAGAGAAAGGTAAGGCTCTATAGATTCCCCACGGATTCTTGAATAAATGAGTGAATGAATGAATGAATGTTTTTGTTTATGAACATGGTGGCCATTTGCTACTGTGTGCTTTGACAGTAAGACTCCCCCTGTACCTGCTTGTTACTGAATTCTACAATTCTATCACTCAAACCCTATCTTAGTTCAAGCTGCTATAACAAATTACCATAGGCTGGGTGGCTTAAATAACAAACATTTTTCACAATTTTGGTGCCTGAGAAGTCCGAAATCACGGTGCAGGCAGATCCTGTATTTGGTGAGGGCCTCCTTCCTGGCTTGCAGATACCGTCCTCCTGTATCCTCACATGGCAGAAAAAGAGCGAACTCTCTGGCCTCTTAAAAGGGCACTAATCCTACTCATGAAGGCTCTACCCTTGTGAGTTAATTACCTCACAAAAGTCCCACCTCCAAATACCATCACATCGGGGGTTAGAATTCAATGTATGAATTTCAACACACTGGGGGGTTCACTATAGCAAATGCACGGTTTTGTTATTTTCCTCTATGCAGCCTATGGAAAGTAACTTTCCTCTCCAGTATTTTTGAGAGGAATGATAATTCAACCTTTCTATTAAGAATAGTTTATGCAATCAAAATGTTATTTTCTCCAAGAGACAAAGACTTGATATTTTATCAGTATCCGAATAACTGGCCTATCCAACTACTGGAATAATTTTACATCTCAGCGAAGGTGAAAGAAATTAATATTCATGAGCATTTACTGTGTGGTAGGACTATTGCAAATATTATTTTATTTAATCCTTGCAGCAGTATCTAGGAGTTAGAGCTTATTAGTATCATTGAAGATGAAGAATTAAGACTTAAAGGTTGGGTCTTTTCCAAGGTCATACAGCTAATTAACAGTAGAGCTGCAAGGAAAAAAGAGAACAGGAATAGGGCAGTCAGACAGCAGTAGGTTGGCCCCAGATGTCACAGGTGGGGGTTTCCAAAGGAAGGATAAATGTCTCTGCAAGAAAAGCATCATTGATTCGTTGCTATTTTATCATCTACAAAACATTCCCTGCCAAATCTTCAGAGGACAATTCTAAAGAAACTTAAAAGGATAACTTCTAGTTTGTTCATGTTTAAAGTCGAAGAACACATTATTGCCCTGTTTTTATAAATTCATGTTGACTAAACATATTTAAAGATCATTGTGTTTTAGAACATTTATTTCTGAAATTTAACTTTATTTCTGAATCAGCTTCCTCAGTAATACCGACCTCATGAGTGCCATTGTGGTATTTTATAAATAATATAGGTAAAATACTTTTTAGATACGAGGAGACTGGAAGTCCCAGAGCTGAGGCCTGGCTAACTTTTATGAGAAAGGCAGGTTGGGGTGTGTTTGTGTAGTTGTTGTACCCTTAGGGAAAGGGTACCACTTAGTAGACCCTTAGAACCCAGGATGAGGAGCTGTATTTAACGAGAATAGACACAGTAACCTGCAAGAGATAGATTCAAAACCAGTTACAAACTTTTGGAGGAAAAAAGGCAGGAAGGGAGAGGTTGGGGGCTCGGGCGATCCATTGCTTGGAGCTCGGCTTAGCCAGGCTGGGGGGTCCTCCGAGGGGCTGATGAATCGGCGCTCGACTGGCTTAGGAGCTGCCCGCAGGGAGGTAAGGTCTGGGGCCCGGACGCCCGCGGGGAAGGTGGGGACCGGGGCCCGACGCCCGCGGGGAAGTGGGGACCCAGCCCAGCCGTCCGGGCAGCGGTGGAGTTTTAAAGCCATCTGCCGGGCAGGCAGCGGACGGGTGCGGCGAGTTGTTGGTCACCAGCCGACTTCAGGCCGCCGGCTCGAGCCAGGCGCTTCAGTCGCGTTTCCAGTCAGAAAGCGGTGAGGCTTGAGGCGCGCTTGGGCGCAGGGCGGGCCCCGCTCCCCGCGGGGTGGGACTGACTGTGCGTCCGGCCCGCCCCTAGAGTCGGCTGATTGGTGTTCGGTTCCTGTGTCTTGTGTTCTGGTGTGTGGCGCCCCCGAGCGAGCTTTGAGGGGACGTACCCACCTGTCTGAGCCGCCGGTTTCACAGCGGTGGTAGGAAGCGGGAAACTGGGGGTGGAGTGACGCGCCCCTGTGCCGGGTTCTTGCGCCACTCTCCGGGCCCTAAGGCCTCTGCCTTGGATGTAGGATATTCTCCTTAGGAAATCCACAGAGCTGTTATTTTGCTCTAGGTGCTGATTCGGTTCCCGGCCGGACCCTTCCAGCCCCGTTGGTGCCTGGGGAGAGGGGGTGACATCTGGGGCTCCGACAATTGTATGGTCCTTTCCCAGGCCGAGCCTCGGAGTAATTTGTTCCCATTGATTTTTCCTTCTTTGTCAAATTCTCTGCAGTTATTTGACGGTCGGTTATTCCCTTAAATGTTCCCGACTTCTTCCTTAACTCACAAAAATTTCTAGCAAATCAATAATTTATATCTGAGTTTCTGTACTTTTAAAATAACGAGTATATTTCTGAGTAAAAATTGTGAGAAATAAGTAATAGGCCTGCAATTTTATATAAGTTTATGCAATAATTGTATACAATAAAAGAATTTTATACAATAAGTAAAGATTACAGAAGACAAAACGGTGAATTGTCATTAATATAACTAGAGATTAATTGTATCTAGTTGTATTAATATAATTAGAGATTGACATTAATATAACTAGAGAAGGTGCAGATCGGCACTGCAAATTATGTAGTCTCAAAAATAGTTTAAGTATTTTAACAGTGATTATAGCAGAGCAGACACTTAAAACTATCTGGGATGATATTGTTTATTTTGTTTGGCAATCTAATTTTGTGCCACATGCTGAAACTAAAACTTTAATAAATAATAAATAATAGGAACTTAGAAAATCTGAATCTAAACCTAGAACTTTAATTAATTTAAAATAGCATCCCCTCACATCACAAACTCATACTGAACTGTAGCAAGGTCCCTTGTAGGACCTGTGTTTCTTTTTTTAAAAAAGATTTATTTACATTTTGAACGTGCTAAATTCATCATCTTTTAGAACCTTCAAGATTTTATTTATATAAATCCTGAACTAGAAAAAAATTTCACATTTTTTAGATTGGTCAAATTTTAAGTTTCTAAGTTAACAGAAAATTATTTTTATTTAACATTATTTTTATAAACTGGGACGGGCGCGGCGAGTTGTTGGTCACCAGCCGACTTCAGGCCGCCGGCTCGAGCCAGGCGCTTCAGTCGCGTTTCCAGTCAGAAAGCGGTGAGGCTTGAGGCGCGCTTGGGCGCAGGGCGGGCCCCGCTCCCCGCGGGGTGGGACTGACTGTGCGTCCGGCCCGCCCCTAGAGTCGGCTGATTGGTGTTCGGTTCCTGTGTCTTGTGTTCTGGTGTGTGGCGCCCCCGAGCGAGCTTTGAGGGGACGTACCCACCTGTCTGAGCCGCCGGTTTCACAGCGGTGGTAGGAAGCGGGAAACTGGGGGTGGAGTGACGCGCCCCTGTG
>NW_012105276.1:248741-253950 GCF_000951045.1 Mandrillus leucophaeus
AAAATAGTGAAAACCCCCACAATATTCTCTATCAGTAAGAACAGCCCTAAAGTATATATACAGGTTTAGTTCTCATACAGTAGCATTTGTCAAGTGGAAATATTCTCCCTTCCCCACGTCACTCCCACTTGTATCTCATCCCCACATCAAGGAGGATTCAAAATTGGAGAGACATAATCTGACTTGGTAATGCGTATTTCTCCGCTAGATGGCATTAATACAATTTCTTTGATTGTAGTTTCTATCTTGAGGACAAATTTACAATGTATTAACTAAAGTAGAAGAAACAGAAATGTGATTATGTTTTACAATTTGTTCATCTGATTTTATGTTTTGTCATATAGAATGTCCTATGGTGTTTAAGAATTTAGAAAAAAATTGGGATATGCAAGGAAAAATAATTCTAATGGGAGCAATGTGTGTATCTAGAGACTAGTTTTCTTTTTTAATCACGTTTGCATCTTTGTTCAACCGAGATTTTTGTTATGTTCCAAGATGGCCAATGCTGAAGGTTTTTTTTTTTTTTTTGAGACGACATTGTATAATATTGTAAATATGCATATATATGTTAAACTTATAATTTTTTTATTTGGGAAAAGTTCAAACATATGAAAAAAATTATAGTGAGCCCTATGTACCTATTACATAGCTTTAGCTGGGATCAACTCATTGTCAATATTATTTCAATACTCTTTCATCTCTCCCCTTTATTTTGAAGCAAATCCCTGCATATGTACATAGTATATTGTTAGAGGTGCACACATTCACAATAAAATGTGCTGCCCTAACTCAAAAATAATGATGTGAACAAAGTGTTAAGAGCCCAAGAAGACTGATTAATTCTGCCTTGAGGAAGAAGCAAATTCAGAAAAGCCTTTGAAGAAGAAATGACATTTGACCTATACCTTGAAGGATGGATAGGAATTTGCCAGTTGGAGAATGGAAGAAAGCACATTCCAAGCATTGGAGCACTATGAAGAGAAGGGAGCAAGTTTGAATCCATGAATGAGTGGAAAGCAGAGAATAATGTATTTGAATGTTGAGGTGCTTTGAAGGAAGTTGCGGACGATGAAGCTGGAAGGATAGTCTGGTTATATTTTACAGGAGACTGTGGAAAATTAGTGATTATAGTTTATACAGAAATATTTTTCTACATCTTTATAAACTGCTTTTTCCATATTTTGTAGATTTATGACAAAGTCCAGTTTTCAACAATGCTGGAATCAAATGATTACTTGCTTTCCTTGGATAATTTGTTTTTTGAAAAACCAGATGAAGTTGAAAAGTAAGTCTCCCTTAAAGATTGATAACACAGTGTATTACTTTAGGGTTTTTTGAATTTGGGTGAGTTTTAGTTTTCTCTCTGGTAAATATACAAATAAAAATGAGGAATCCACAGAATGATATTTCAGTTACATATTTGGGAAACATGGAATTCTCTTACCAGTAAGAGGGGAGTAACTGAAGTTTAACATCTTAAATGTTATAATTTTAAAAATAGAATAGATTTGGGCCAGGCGTAGTGGCTCACGCCTGTAATCCCAGCACTTTGGGAGGCTGAGGCGGGTGGATCACCTGAAGTCAGGAGTTCAAGACCAACCTAGCCAACATAGTGAAAGCCTCTCTCTACTAAAAGTACAAAAAAATTAGCTGGGCTTGATGGTGCATGCCTCTAATCCCAGTTACTTGGGAGGCTGAGGCATGAGAATCGCTTGAAGCCTGAGGCGGAGGTTGCAGTGAGCCAAGATGGCACCACTGCACTCTAGCCTGAGCAACAGAGTGAAACTCTGTCTGAAAAAAAACACAAAGAAAGAAAGAATAGATTCTTGCCTATTTGGCTTGCATTTCTTTGCATATCTGGTTTGTTCATATTATTTTTGGCCAAGCTAAAAATGGGAAATAATGATCAAAGAGTAGCTCAGGACAAGGAATGACATCACCATTTGGAAACAATGAACAGTATTCCAAAGGCAAAGTATGATAGGCACATTAAGTGCTGGCAGGAAGTAGGGATGGGAATAAAGATGTGAGACCAAAGAAAACAAGACTAGAGAGTAGGTAGTATGTTAAATACTGACTTTCATGGATTTTCATGTGCATTGTTCAATTTTGAGTTTTCTATGTATTTTTAGTGTATTATCCTATTTTAATGAGGTGTATTTATTGCCTCATTTATTATTTTACTTGTTCATTCGAATATTGATTGGAAGTTGAAAGGGTTATAAAAAGGATGAAACAGACTTTTACTTACAAAATACTTAAAATCTAGTTGAGATTAAACACACAAATGGAAAGGCATTAATAAGTAATATGACCATGTAAATAACCATCTATACTGGGACACTTTTGAGAGTGAAAGAGCACATCCAACTGGGGCAACATGTGTTAATCAGGACTGGCCAATGCAAATTTTGTAACATGGTTGTTTTTCTGAAAATATAGTCAAAAATATGTGCGAAGCAAATGAGAAGCATATGTTCATGCAGCGAAATTTCAGACTTGGAAGGAAGGTTGTCATGCTCTACACAGTCAGGTCAGGCTTTTTGGGTAGTAGGGGGAGACTTCAGGAGGCTTTGAAGGATTTGATAATTTCTATAGGAAGAGAAGAAGTAGGCATTTGAAGGCAGAGTGGTAGAGCAAGAGAAAAAGGATGGAGATGGGACAATTCATGGTACTTTTAAGGATAACGTGTAGAGAATTTTCCTTGAGTAGATGATTCATGAAGTGGAAACATTGGGACATAAAGTTAGAAATTCTAAGTTGAGGTTAGATGGTGATGTGTGTTAAATGCTGGAATAAAGATTTTGGATAGAATTCACTGTGGGTTAAAAACCTTGGAATTAACAAATATTTATTGAAATTATGTAAAGGACTTTGCTAAGTATGCTAATATAAATGGACATAAAAATAAAACTCTTAGGTGTTTATAATCTAGAGGGAGTATCAAATATGTATCTGTCAAATCTATTCATCTATTCTGTCTATTATCTATTGGTACATTCACACAGCTCAAGGCAGACTATGATACATACTATAGTTTCCCTCTATAAGAAGAAGGGAGGAGAAAATCTTTGGGAACCTAGGGAGATTTCTTGGAAAAGGTAGGATTTGAGCCAGCCTTTGAATATAAGCTCTAGTGCCTAGAACAATACATGGTACATAGTACTCAGTAAATAATTACTGAATGGATTAATGAATGAATAAAACGGTGGATTTCTGTAGGTAGATATCAGAGTGGGGCAAGGCAGAGGGGAAAGCTGAGTAAATATCTTTGAATGCAGGTGAGGAGTGACCAGGCACGGTGGCTTACACCTGTAATCCCAGCACTTTGGGAGGTTGAGGTGGGCAGATCACTTGAGTCCAGGAGTTTGAGACTATCCTAGCCAACATGGTGAAACGCCGTCTCTGCTAAAAATACAAAAAGTAGCCAGACATGGTGGTATATGCCTGTAATCCCAGCTACTGGGGAGGCTGAGGCATGAGAATCACTTGAACCCAGGAGGTGGAGGTTGCAGTGATCTGAGATCTCGCCACTGCACTCCAACCTGGGTGGCAGAGTGAGACTTGTCTCAGGAGGAAAAAAAAAGATGAGGAGAGACAGAATGCATTATCTATTTGTTATACATCAGGGAGTTCAGTTTAGTTTGGACTATAAGGTATGTGTAGGAGAGTTAAAACTGTAAGGTGGTCTAAGGCCACTAGGAAGTTTGGCAATCTTTCAAAGCCACTGAAGGATTTTGAATGGAGTAATGTAATGAAAACAATTCCAAATGAATGTGGTAGGAACCTGTAAAATTAATTAGAGAGAAAGCCTGGAGGCAGTGAGGGCAGTTAAGACAAGTTAATAAGAGCCTTGATTATGATAATGACCATGGAAACACAAAGGAAATGATGAATTTAAGAAGCATTACAAGGAATATACAGTAAGACTTAGTATGTATCTAGATCTACTTAGTAAAAAAGATACTGTGGTTTGGATTCTGGGTAACTGGGATGATAATGTCACCTCTGGAAAAAAGATCGAGAAATTATAAGGAAGATTTGATTTTATTAAGAGGCAGAATAGTAGAGCTATTATTCCTCTTTTTTGGATTTTCTGAAATAGTCCTTGTGTGGAAAAGAGTTAACATAGCAGCCTAAACTGCTGTTCTTGAAAAGTCCTGCTTGCAAGGTTGGCTTTGGCTAGAGTCTGAGAACTTAGATTTCAGGAAGATCCCCTCCATTAGCTGACAACAGAGGCTTACTGTGTGTAAACTGTTTATACAAATAATATGGTTTATGTGAACACCCGCTTTTTTTCTGTGATTCTGGAATTTAGGTGTGTGCCAGACAGGGGATGCTTATGCTAATGTTAGTTAGCCCCCAATAAAAACCGGGGCATTGAGTCCCTGAAGAGCTTCCCTTCTTTGGCAACATTTCATGGGTATTGTCCTAAGTCATTACTGAGATAATTAAGTGCCTCTCACAGTCTGCTGGGAGAAGACTCTTAAAAGCTCATGCCTGGTTTTCCTTGAACTTTGTCCTGGTAGCCATGAGTAGGACTGTATGCTGAGTCTTATGAGTCATTTTAGGGAATTATTGAACTGGGGGTGATCTTGGGCACCCTCTGACATAGTCCTAAATTTTAAAAGATCTAGCCTGTTATTAAACAGTCTGTCAGACGTTGCCAGATAATGCGTTGTAGATTTTTTACTTGGAAAATATGGTCGGAGTAGCTATGTGCTAGGTGCTCTGAGAGACAGAAAAGTAAAAGACTGAGTCTCTCACTTTAGAGAGCGTAACATCCTAAATGACTAGATCATAAAATCTTTGGGACTTAGTATAGACAAAATATATGATGCTCTTCTCAACTTTATTTCCTGTCACCCAACACTTATCTTTTTGTCCTAATGAAGAACAAGTCAACTTTGATGGGAAAGGAACCATTAAAGCAGTATCAGTTAACACGATCACAGTTGAAAGACAAGGAGGGGTAGTTAATGATGCCAACAGGGTGGCAAAAATTTCAATTACTATAGGTTATAAAGAGATTGTCAATTTCAAATGATTTCTTGGCTTTTTCTGTAGTTTGTAGATGGTTCTGGACTAAGAATATTTAGGTTAGGACATTAAGTTGTAATAATGTTATAGGAATACTCTAGAACAATGGTCCCCAACCTTTTTGGTACCATGGACTGAATTTGCAGACAGTTTTTCCACAGATGGTTTC
>NW_012105276.1:257745-259160 GCF_000951045.1 Mandrillus leucophaeus
GTGGTGAGAGAGGGCATCCCTATCTTGTGCCAGTTTTCAAAGGGAATGCTTCCATTTTTTGCCCATCAGTATGATATTGGCTGTGGATTTGTCATAAATAGCTGTTTTTATTTTGAGATATGTCCCATCAATTCCTAGTTTATTGAGAGTTTGTAGCATGAAGGGCTGCATTTAACATTTTTAAGGTTCATGCATGTTGTGTTATGTATTCGTCTTTCTTTCCCTCCCTCCTCCCTTCCTTCTTTCGTTCCTCCCTCCCTCCCTTCTTTCCTTCCTTCCTTCCTCTTTTTTTTTTTTGTTTTGGAGTCTCGCTCTGTCACCCAGTCTGGAGTGCAGTAGTGCAATCTTGGTTTGCTGCAGCCTTTGCCTCCCAGGTTAAGGCAATTCTCCTGCCTCAGCCTCCCGAGTAGCTAGAGCTACAGGTGTGCACCACCATGCCTGGCTAATTTTTGTATTTTTAGTAGAGATAGGTTTTCACCATGTTGGCCAGGATGGTCTTCATCTCCTGACCACATGATCTGCCCTCCTCGGCCTCCCAGTGTTGGGATTACAGGCGTAAGCCAGCACGCTCAGCCAGTATTTCATTTTTTTTTAATGGCCAAATGATAGTCCATTAAATGGATATACCACATTTTGTTTATTCACTTATCAGTTGATGGACATTTGGGTTGTTTTAACTTTTTGTCTATTGTGAATAATATTGCTATGAAAATGCATGTAAGTTTTTGTGTGAATGTGTGTTTGCAGTTCTTTGGATGTAAACTCAGAAGTAGAATTGCTGGGTCATATGGTAACTTTATATTTAGCTTTTCTGAGGAACTGCCAAATTGTTTTCCAAAGTGGCTGCATCACTTTACAGTCCCATTCAGCAATATTTGAGGGTTCCAGTTTCTCCACATTCTGGCCAGCACTTCTTGTTGTCTGTCTTTTGTATTATAGCCATCCTACTGGGTGTGTGAAGAGGTATCTCATTGTGGTGTTGATGTGCATTTTTGTAATGACTAATTGTCTTAGTTATTTTGGTCTGCTATAATGAAATACTATAGATTGGGTGGTGTAAATAACAAACATTTGTTTACACGATTCTGGAGGCCAAAAGTCAGAAATCAGAGTGCCAGCATGGTTGGGTTATTGATGAGGACCCTCTTCCTAGTTATTTTCTCCCATGGTTTTTCTTTGGTGTGTGTATAAACAGAGAGAGCTCATGTTTCATCCTCTTTTTATAAGGGCATTAATTCCATCATGGGGAGGTACTGTCATGACCTCGTCTAAACCCAGTTACCTTCTAAAGGCCCCACCTCCAAATACCATAACATTGGGAGGCTGAGGCGGGCAGATCACAAAGTCAGGAGTTCGAGACCAGCCTGACCAACATTGTAAAACCCCGTCTCTACTAAAAATACAAAAATTAGCCA
>NW_012105276.1:259210-262778 GCF_000951045.1 Mandrillus leucophaeus
AGGCATTAGATTCTCATAAGGAGCATGCAACCTAGAGCCCTCTCATGTGCAGTTCACAATGGGGCTCGCACTCCTGTGAGAATCTAATGCCCTTGTTAATCTGACAGGAGTCAGAGCTCAGGCAGTAATGCTCACTTGCCCGCTGCTCACCTCCTGCTGTGCAGCCAGGTTCCTAACAGGCCAGTATCAGTCTGTGGCCCAGGGGTTTTGGATCCCAGCTCTGGAATACCAGTGATGGTGTAATTTACACATTGGTGACCTGTGATTAGTTGTGAGGTATGTCAAGTAATTTGTTACTTGTAATAGTTAAAATGCTGAAGTTTGAGAATGATTTACTCCTTTTTTTTTTAATATTGGAGCAGATTTAAGATTCCTGTTACTGGCATTTGAATTGGAGAAAAGGAAATAGAGTTATTGCCATTATTTAGGTAGCATATCTCTCTCACACAACAGAATCATTAATCCTATGATACATGAGGGTAAAAGGTTGAGAACACTGCTATGTAGGGATAAATCAAAGTGCTGACAGAAAGTTAATTTATAGGATGTTTAAGAGTCTATAATTGAGTAATGTTTAATAAATACATAGCTTCTCATGTTACATCTTCATTAACATATATACTCACATTTTTATATTTTATATAGCCATCCAGATAATGAAAAGTCATTAGATTGGTTTCTCCCTCCTGCTCCATTGATTTCAGAAATTCCAGATACTCAGGAGTTAGATGAAGAATTAGAAAGTCATAAACTGTGAGGTAAATTATCGCATATTTGTTTTGAAGCCAAACCCATACAGTTCATGGCAATATATTTTTTAAAGCCCTGATTTGATTGTTACACATTGTGTATGCATGTATCATAATATTGCATATGCCCCCAAAATATGTATACTCATATTGGGCATTGGTTTCAGAAATTTCAGATACTCAGGAGTTAGAGTAAGAATTAGAATGTCTGGGAGGCCGAGGTGGGCGGATCACGAGGTCAGGAGTTCGAGACCATCCTGGACAATATGGTGAAACCCCATCTCTACTAAAAATACAAAAAAACTAGCTGGGTGTAGTGGCATGCGCCTGTAGTCCCAGCTACTTGGGAGGCTGAGGCAGGAGAATGGCATGAACCCAGGAGGCGGAGGTTACAGTGAGCCGAGATCGCACCACTGTATCACTCTATCCTGGGCAATAGAGGGAGAATCCGTTTCAAAAAAAAAAAGAAAGTAATAAACTGTTTGATAAATTATCACTTATTTATTGTGAAGCCAAACCCATACAGTTCATGGCAGTATTTTTAAAAAAAACTCTGATTTGATCATTACACATTGTGTATGCATATATCAGAAATATCAGATATCCCCCCAACATATGTATACTCATTATGTAAACAATTAAAATTTCTTTATTTTAATGAAATAAAATGAAAGTCAGATCCTTCTTTTATTAAAAAGAGTGCTCACCAAGCTGGATGCAGTGGCACTTGCCTGTAGCCCCAGCTACTTCAGAGGCTGTGAATAGCCACTGCACTCCAGCCCGGGCAACATAGTGAGACCCTATCTCTAAATAAATAAACAAACAAACAGACCCCCCTCATCTCTAAATACATACATACCCCCCCAAAGCAAAATAGTGCCCACCAAATCTTAAAATTTAAAACATTTGTCTTCTCTGTACATATAATACACATACATATGCATACATAAATGCACACAATACACTATTACACACACGTGTTGATTTTTTGTTTTATGAATATTTTTTCTGTTACTATTAAAATTCCTATCACTACTGTTCAGTTTTTGCCTTGCCATTTACTAAAGGTAAGATCGCCTGGTAACCAGCTCCCAGAAATACTGAGTGAAAAAAGTGAGATGCAGAAGATTAAATATAGTATGATACCATTTTTAAAAAGCTCAAAAACAAGCACACTCAAACAATGTATGCGAGCTAATGGAATATTAGTAAAATTTTAATTTTTAAATTGGATCATAGGCTCATACACATACATTTTATGATTAAGCTTTGTAATTTACATATATGTTATATATATACTTATATCAAATAATATATAGCATAGAGTATAATGTAGATACATAGATGCTAAAGCAAATTTAAGTTCTAGTAAGACATCCAAATTCCCCCTAAACTTCCCTAAAAATTCTTATAAAGCTTCGAAAGAAACCTTTAAAATTCTGTCACTCTGATGAAAACATTCCTTTATTTTGATTTTAGAAACAAGACTACAAACTTAAAAGCATTAGATATGTTAATAATGAATTGTGTTTGGTAACATTTTATATAATTGGTCATGGTATTTCTGTGTGTAAATCATTTATATAAATTTTAAATCTTCATAATTACTTGTATAATTATATCATTTGTTATGGGTCAGAAAGAAATTAAACTTATTTTATAATGCAGGTACTATGGAAACTTCAGATTTAATTCAATAATTCCATATTAATTTCTGGGTGTCGTTTAGTGATGTAATATACCATAAGTGTAACAATTACCTGTATTTTAAAACCTATGGTGTCACAGATTATCTTATTATTAGTGCTTTGCTTTTGGCTTTCATATTTAACTTGGAATTTTTATTGAAGTTTTTCATCATTTTGAAAATTTCCTTTAATGGAGAACATGTAATAATATATTCTTTTTTTGTAGGTCAGGAAAAGAGGCCAAAAATGTTAACATCAAATTTAAAGATAACTAATGAAGACACAAATTATATTTCGCAAAGATAACTAATGAAGACACAAATTATATTTTGCCAACACAAAAATTCCAATTTGCCTTTCCTTCTAATAAATATGAACAGGATGATCTAAATTTAGAAGGGGTAGGTAAAAATGACTTATCACATGTTGCTGGCAAGCTGACATATGGTTCTCAGAAATATAAAAATCACATTGGTACTGAGATAGGACCTGAGAAGAGTGTTCCTGATGATACAAAATTAGTTAATTTTGCAGAAGATAAAGGAGAGAGCACATCAGTATTCTGGAAAAGGTAATTATTATAATTAAACCAAATAATATTCTGTGAATAAATTTGAATATTTGTACATCTAAAAGTATTAAATATAGTAGAATGTGAATGAGAAAAACAGCAAAATTCTATCTCCTAAATAATTCCTTACTTTCTGCATTCCTGGTGTCATAGTCCTTGTCCTACACATAAAAATAACCATAATTGTAATATTTAACTGTCTACTACAAATGGTACCACAATAGGCCAGGTGGGACACAGGAATCTTCATTTTGAACAAATTTTCTAGGTGATTATTATGCATACAAAAGTTTGAGGCCCATTTTCCTAATGCCTTGAGTTTTAAACAGAGGAGTGAAATTAGATTTTCTTTTCTTTAAGAGTTCATTGGCCCCAGTATGGAGAATAAATTATAATAGAAGGGAGTTAAAATAAATTGTGAAGGTCCACTTAAAAGATTGTCTTATTAATCTAGATGGGAGAAAGTGGTAGCCAGACCTAGGACAGTGGTATCAGGAATGGAGACAATCCAGAATGATTTAGGAGATACAATCCCACAGGACTTAAGTGATTATTGGATA
>NW_012105276.1:266923-269861 GCF_000951045.1 Mandrillus leucophaeus
AGGGTTTCAGAGTTTTTAGCTCTTACATTTATGTCTGTGATCTGTCATTTAATATTTTAAATGTTTGTGTGAAGTAGGAGTCCATCTTCATTCTTCTTGCATGTAGATATTCAGTTGTTCTAGCCTCATTTGTTGAAAAGACTGTTCTTTCCCTACTGAATGTTATGGCACTGTCATTGGAAATCAGCTGACCATAAATGTAAAGACTGGGTGTTGACTGACACCAACTGATTCTCTGACACCAACTTGGCATCTAACCAAGTTGACACTTAACTCCTGGAATTAGCGTCAGACCCCACAGGTTGAAGGCTCAGTTCTGTAAGACTGACCCCACTTTGAATTCCAGCTGAAAATGAGATTCCCAGGCTACCCACATTTCTGTCTGGCCAACTACAAATTTGAGGCTTCCATGACCCCATATTGGTTTTAATAATTTGCTAGAATGACTCAGAGACCTAAGGGAAACACTTTACTTACATTTACCAGCTTACTGTAAAGGGTACAACTCCAGATGAAAGAGATACATATGGCAAAATATGAGGGAGGGAGTACAGAGTTCCCATAACTTCTCTGAGCATGCCACTCTGTCAGCCGCTTGATGTGTTCACCATTCCAAAAGCTCTCAGAACCCTGTTGTTTAGGCAAGTTTTAATGGAGGTTCCATTTCATAGACAAGATTGGTAGTGCCCTTTTTTGATTTATAGAACTGTAAAGTAAGAACAGGTTCAGGGGAAGGTGATGAGTATAGATATGGCCATGTTGATTTTAGATATTTATAAATAGTCCAAATATTCAATTGGGTATATGGATTCAAGATTCAGAAGAAGTTTAGTTGATTGTTTTTGTTTTCTCTGACATAGGAGATGTGGTTATCTGTGGAGTTTGAAGGGAAAAGTGAGAGTACTGAGCAAGAATGAGAAGAGTGGAATAAATTATGGAGAATGGGAAAGCAGTCTAATTAGAATAATGGTAGGATTGATGGACACTCTAAAGGGTCTGGCTGATGTTGATCTCTATATGTTTGTAACAACGGCTTTATTAAGATATAATTTATATACCATAAAATTCACCTTTTTAAAGTGTAAAATTACTTTATTTTCTTATTTTTTTCATTCTTACATATTTACCCACATTGGTTTTTATAATACAGTTTTGCAACCATCACTATTAACTAATTTTAAAACATTTTCATCTCCTGCAAAATAAATTCCTTACTAATTAACAGTTACTCTTCATTCCTCCCTTTCCACAGCACCTGGTGACCACTAATCTACTTTCTGTCTCTATCATCTCTATGGATTTACCTATTCTAAACATTTCATATAGGTGGAATTATACAAAATATGGCCATTTGTGTCTGGCTTCTTTCACTTAACATTTTTTTTGGAGGTGAGTATTTTTTTCTTTTCTTTTTTTTATTACACTTTAAGTTCTAGGGTACATGTGCACAACGTGCAGGTTTGTTACATATGTATACATGTGCCATGGTGGTGTACTGCACCCATTAACTCATCATTTACACTAGGTATTTCTCCTAATGCTATCCCTCCCCCAGCCCCTCACCCCACAATAGGCCCTGGTGTGTGATGTTCCCCACTCTGTGTCCAAGTGTTCTTATTGTTCAGTTCCCACCTATGAGTGAGAACATGTGGTGTTAGGTTTTCTGTCCTTGCAAAAGTTTGCTCAGAATGATGATTTCAAGCTTCATCCATGTCCCTGCAAAGGAGGTGAACTTATCCTTTTTTATGGCTGCATAGTATTCCATGGTGTATATGTGCCACATTTTCTTTTTATTATTATTATTTATTTAAGTTCTAGGGTACATGTGCACAATGTGCTGGTTCGTTACATATGTATACGTGTGCCATGTTGGTGCGCTGCACCCATTAACTCATCATTTACATTAGGTATATCTCCTAATGCTATCCCTTCCCCCTCCTTCCACTCCACGACAGGCCCTGGTGTGCGATGTTCCCCTTCCTGTGTCCAAGTGTTCTCATTGTTCAGTTCCCACCTATGAATGAGAACATGCGGTGTTTGGTTTTTGGTCCTTGCGATAGTTTGCTGAGAATGATGGTTTCCAGCTTCATCTATGTCCCTACAAAGAACATTAACTCTTCCTTTTTTGTGGCTGCATAGTATTCCATGGTGTATATGTGCCATATTTTCTTAATCCCATCTATCATTGATGAACATTTGGGCTGGTTCCAAGTCTTTGCTATTGCGAATACTACCGCAATAAACATACGTATGCATGTGTCTTTATGGCAGCATGATTTATAGTCCTTTGGGTATATACCCAGTAATGGGGTGGCTGGGTCAAATGCTATTTGTAGTTCTAGATCCTTGAGGAATCGCCACACTGTCTTCCACAATGGTTGAACTAGTTTACATCCCACCAACAGTGTAAAAATATTCCTATTTCTCCACATCCTCTCCAGCACCTGTTGTTTCCTGACTTTTTAATGATCACCATTCTAACTGGTGTTAGACGGTATCTCATTGTGGTTTTGATTTGCATTTGCCTGATGGCCAGTGATGATGGGGATTTTTTCATGTGTCTGTTGGCTGCATAAATGTCTTCCTTTGAGAAGTGTCTGTTCATATCCTTTGCCCACTTTTTGGTGGGGTTGTCTGTTTTTTTCTTCTAAATTTGTTTGAGTTCTTTGTAGATTCTGGATATTAGCCCTTTGTCAGATGAGTAGATTGCAAAATTTTTCTCCCATTCTGTAGGTTTCCCGTTCACTCTGATGGTCGTTTCTTTTGCTGTGCAGAAGCTCTTTAGTTTAATTAGATCCCATTTCTGTATTTTGACTTTGGTTGCCATTGCTTTTGGTGTTTTAGTCATGAAGCACTTGCCCATGCCTATGTCCTGAATGGTATTGCCTAGATTTTCTTCTAGGGTTTTAATGGTTTTAGGTCTAACATTTGAGTCTTT
>NW_012105276.1:270331-273650 GCF_000951045.1 Mandrillus leucophaeus
TTTTAATGATTGCCATTCTAACTGGTGTGAGATGGTATCTCACTATGGTTTTGATTTGCATTTGTCTGATGGCCAGTGATGATGGGCATTTTTTCATGTGTTTGTTGGCTGCATAAATGTCTTCTTTTGAGAAGTGTCTGTTCATATCCTTTGCCCACTTTTTAATAAGGTTGTTTTTTTCTTGTAAATTTAAGTTCTTTGTAGATTCTGGATATTAGCCCTTTGTCAGCTGAGTAGATTGCAAAATTTTTCTCCCATTCTGTAGGTTTCCTGTTCACTCTGATGGTAGTTTCTTTTGCTGTGCAGAAGCTCTTTAGTTTAATTAGATCCCATTTCTGTATTTTGACTTTGGTTGCCATTGCTTTTGGTGTTTTAGTCATGAAGCACTTGCCCATGCCTATGTCCTGAATGGTATTGCCTAGATTTTCTTCTAGGGTTTTAATGGTTTTAGGTCTAACATTTGAGTCTTTAATCCATCTTGAATTAATCTTTGTACAAGGTGTAAGGAAGGGATCCAGTTTTAGCTTTCTGCATATGGCTAGCCAGTTTTCACAGCACCATTTATTAAATAGGGAATCCTTTCCCCATTTCTTGTTTTTGTCAGATTTGTCAAAGATCAGATGGTTGTAGATGTATGGTACTATTTCCCAGGTCTCTGTTCTGTTCCATTTGTCTATACCTCTGTTTTGGTACCAGTACTGTGCTGTTTTGGTTACTGTAGCCTTGTAGTATAGTTTGACGTCAGGTAGTGTGATGCCTCCAGCTTCGTTCATTTTGCTTAGGATTGTCTTAGCAAGGCAGGCTCTTTTTTGGTTCCATATGAAGTTTAAAGTAGTTTTTTCCAATTATGTGAAGAAAGTCATTGGTAGCTTGATGGGGATGGCATTGAATCTACAAATGACCTTGGGCAGTATGGCCATTTTCACAATATTGATTCTTCATATCCATGAGCATGAAATGTTCTTCCATTTGTTTGTGTCCTCTTTTATTTCGTTAAGCAGTGGTTTGTAGTTCTTCTTGAAGAGGTCCTTCACATCCCTTGTAAGTGGGATTCCTAGGTGTTTTATTCTCTTTGTAGTAATTGTGAATGGGAGTTCACTCATGATTTGGCTCTCTGTCTGTTATTGGTGTATAGGAATGCTTGTGATTTTTGCACATTGATTTTGTATCCTGAGACTTTGCTGAGGTTGCTTATCAGCTTAAGGAGATTTTGAGCTGAGATGATGGGGTTTTCTAAATATATAATCATGTCATCTGCAAACAGGGACAATTTGGCTTCCTCTTTTCCTAATTGAACACCTTTTATTTCTTTCTCCTGCCTGATTGCCCTGGCCAGAACTTCCAACACTATGTTGAACAGGAGTGGTTCTAGAGGGCATCCCTGTCTTGTGCCAGTTTTCAAAGGGAATACTTCTGGTTTTTGCCCATTCGATATGATATTTTCTGTGAGTTTGCATAAATGGCTCTTATTATTTGGAGATATGTCCCATCAATACCTAGTTTATTGAGAGTTTTTAGCATGAAGGGCTGCACTTAACATAACATTTTTAAGGTTCATGCATGTTGCGTTATGTATCAGTCTTTCTTTTCTTTTCTTTTCTTTTCTTTTGTTTCTTTTCTTTCTAGATGGAGTCTCGCTCTGTCACCCAGGCTGGAGTGCAGTGGTGCAGTCTTGGTTCGCTGCAGCCTCTGCCTCCCAGGTTCAGGCAATTCTCCTGCCTAAGCCTCCCCAGTAGCTAGAACTAAAGGCGTGTGTCACTGCACCCAGCTAATTTTTGTATTTTTAGTAGATACAGTGTTTCACGATGTTTGCCAGGATGGTCTTCATTTCTTGACCTTGTGATCTGTCTGCTTTGGCCTCCCAAAGTGTTGGGATTACAAACGTGAGCCACTGCACCCGGCCAGTATTTCAATTTTCTTCTGGCTAAATAATAGTCCATTAAATAGATATATCACATTTTGTTTATTCACTTATCAGTTGATGGACATTTGGGTTGTTTTCTCTTTTTCTATATTGTGAATAATATTGCTATGAAAATGCATGCAAGTTTTTGCGTGAATGTGTGTTTTCAATTCTTTGGATATAAACCCAGAATAGAATTGCCGGGTCTTATGGTAACTTTATATTTAACTTTTCTGAGGAACTGCCAAATTGTTTTCCAAAGTGGCTGCATCACTTTACAGTCCCATTCAGTAATATTCGAGGGTTCCAGTTTCTCCACATTCTGGCCAGCACTTGTTATTGTCTGTCTTTTGTATTATAGCCATCCTACGGGGTGTGTGATGTGCATTTTCGTAATGACTAATTGTCTTAGTTATTTTGGGCTGCTACAATGAAATACTATAGATTGGGTGGTGTAAATAATAAACATTTGTTTCTCATGATTCTGGAGGCTGGAAGTCAGAAATCAGAGTGCCAGCATGGTTGGGTTATTGATGAGGACCCTCTTCCTAGTTATGTTCTCCAGTGGTTTTTCTTTGGTGTGTGTATAAACAGAGAGAACTCATGTTTCATCCTCTTATTATAAGGGCATTAATTCCATCATGGGGAAGTACCCTCATGACCTCATCTAAACCCATTGACCTTCCAAAGGCCCCACCTCCAAATACCATAACATTGGGAGGCTGAGGCAGGCAGATCATAAGGTCAGGAGTTTGAGACCAGCCTCACCAACATGGTAAAACCCCGTCTCTACTAAAAATACAAAAATTAGCCGGGTGTGGTGGCAAGCACCTGTAATCCCAGCTACTCATGAGGCTGAGGCAGGAGAATCGCTTCCCGGCAGGCGGAGGTTACAGTGAGCCAAGATCACGCCCGCCACTGCACTCCAGCATGGGTGACAGAGCAAGACTCCATCCCAAAAAAACAAAAAACAAAAAACAAAACAAAAAACACGTTGCGGATTAGGGCCTCAACAAATGAATTTGGAGGGAGGGACATTAATATCCAGTGTATAGCAATAATGTTAAGAATCTTTTCATGTGATTATCAGCCATTTGTATGTCTTCTTTGGAGTAATGTCTTATTCAGGTCCTTTGTCCATATTTTAATTGGGCTATTTGTCTTTTAATTGTTGAGTTTTAAGAGTTCTTTATTCTCAGAGTCTCTTATCTGTATGATTTGCAGGTATTTCCCCCTATTCTGTGGGTTTTCAGTTTTTTGATGGTGTTCTTTGCAGCACAAGTTTTAAATTTTGATAGAGTCCAGTTTATCTAATTTTTCTTGTATGCTTATGCTTTCGTTTTGATGTAATACTTATTTGGTGTTACTTTGGTTGCTTATGTTTTTGGTGTCATATCTAAGAAACTATTGCCTGAT
>NW_012105276.1:274039-285177 GCF_000951045.1 Mandrillus leucophaeus
GTGCAGGTTTGTTACATATGTATACTTGTGCCATGTTGGTGTGCTGCACCCATCAACTCGTCAGCACCCATCAACTCGTCATTTACATCAAGTATAACAGTTCTATAAGACTGACCCCACTTTGAATTCCAGCTGAAAATGAGATTCCCAGGCTACCCACATTTCTGTCTGGCTGACTACAAATTTGAGGCTTCCCATGGCCCCATGTTAGGTTTAGTAATTTGCTAGAATCACTCAGAGACCTAAGGGAAACACTTTACTTACATTTACCAGCTTATTATAAAGGGTACAACTCCAGATGAAAGAGATACATATGGCAAAATATGAGGGAGGGAGTACAGAGTTCCCATAACTTCTCTGAGCATGCCACTCTGTCAGCACCTTGATGTGTTCACCATTCCAGAAGCTCTCAGAACCCTGTTGTTTAGGCAAGTTTTAATGGAGGTTCCATTTCATAGACAAGATTGATGAAATCACTGGCCATTGCTAATTAAACTTGATCTTCAGCCCTGAATGGATAAGTCATCTCCATTACTTATTCTATAAGATGTGAGTGTTTTATTAGGAACCTTAATGGTTGCTTCATCCCTTAGGGATATTGTGAACAAGTTATTTTGATAGATTGTCTTTTGATCAGTCAAATATAATGCAGTACAGTCATAAAGATAAAGTGTTTCCTTGTTTTTAGAACTTTGCAAAGAAGTAGTTCTTACACTGAAGTGGTTATTGGATATAGAGTTTGGGACGATTTAATCTGCTAATGTACTTCGTTTATATCTTTGCCTTTCTGGGGGGGTACACAGTGCTGATTTGATTGGCTAAGAAAACTGTCTTATCTGGTAGCTGGTAGCTTCTGTGGCGTGAAATGCAGTTGCTGACAACTTTTAATTCATAACAAGTCTGTTAATTTGTTCCTATAAATTTAATATATTAATACAATTGAGTAACTTGAATCACTTCAGTTAAATTTAACTACTATTAGGTGTTACAAAATTTACTATTTAATGTGACTATATTTAGTAGGTTTTTCTCTCTCTTAAGCACTTTACTGACTTTAAATGGAATATTAGTTATCTGTTGTTGTGTAATAAAATTATCCCAAAATTTAGTAGTTTAAAACAACAGTAAACATTATTATCTCTCACATTTTCTACAGGTTAGGAATTTAGGAACAACTTAGCTAGTAGTTCTGGCTTAGGCTCTCCTGTGAGAATGCGTAAAGACATTGGGGGCCTCTCACAAGAAGGCCACAATCAAAATGTTAGACATGCTGCAGTCATCTGAAAGCTTGACAGAAGCTATCAGGTCTCTTTTCAAGGTGGCTTGCTGTCCTTGACTGAAGAGTCAGTGCTGGTTGTTGACAGGTACCCCTCCACCTGGCCTCTTCAGGGTTGCTTGAGTGCTCTCTTTGTATTGTGACTAACTCTCCACAGAGTGAGAGATCTAAGAGACAATGGGGAAAGGGGCAATGTGTTTCATTACCTAGCCTTGTAAGTCAAACATTTGCACTTCCGCAGTACTCTGCTAGTTAGACAGGCCAGTCCTGATTCCGCGATTCAATTTGTAAGAGACTGTAAAGGGGTGAGGAGCAGGCAAGGATCATTGGGGCCGTTTTTGGAGGCTGACTACCACAAATGGATTTCTCTGAGTTTTAGGAAAGTAGACATGCTTTAGTGGTAAGTGTAGCAAGTTGTCAGAAATCAGAGTGCCAGCATGGTTGGGTTATTGATGAGGACCCTCTTCCTAGTTATTTTCTCCCATGGTTTTTCTTTGGTGTGTGTATAAACAGAGAGAGCTCATGTTTCATCCTCTTTTTATAAGGGCATTAATTCCATCATGGGGAGGTACTGTCATGACCTCGTCTAAACCCAGTTACCTTCTAAAGGCCCCACCTCCAAATACCATAACATTGGGAGGCTGAGGCGGGCAGATCACAAAGTCAGGAGTTCGAGACCAGCCTGACCAACATTGTAAAACCCCGTCTCTACTAAAAATACAAAAATTAGCCAAGTGTGGTGGTCGGTGCCTATAATCCCAGCTACTTAAGAGGCTGAGGCAGGAGAATTGCTTGAATCCGGGAGGTGGAGGTTGCAGTGAGCCGAGATCATGCCACTGCACTGTAGCCTGGGTGACAGAGTGAGACTCCATCTCAAAACAACAACAACAACAAGAACAACAACAAAAAAAAACATTGGGGATTAGGGCCTCAACAAATGAATTTGGAGGGAGGGACATTAATATCTAGTCTATAGCAATAATGTTAAGAATCTTTTCATGTGATTATCAGCCATTTGTATGTCTTCTTTGGAGTAATGTCTTATTCAGGTCCTTTGTCTATATTTTAATTGGGCTATTTGTCTTTTAATTGTTGAGTTTTAAGAGTTCTTTATTCTCAATCAAAGTCTCTTATCATCTGTATGATTTGCACATATTTCCCCCTATTCTGTGGGTTTTCAGTTTTTTGATGGTGTTCTTTGCAGCATAAGTTTTAAATTTTGATAGAGTCCAGTTTATCTAATTTTTCTTGTATGCTTATGCTTTTGTTTTGATGTAATACTTATTTGGCATTACTTTGGTTGCTTATGTTTTTGGTGTCATATCTAAGAAACTATTGCCTGATCCAAGGTCATGAAGATTTACTCTTAAGTTTTCTTCTAAGGGTTTCAGAGTTTTTAGCTCTTACATTTACATCTGTGATCTGTCATTTAATATTTTAAATATTTGTGTGAAGTAGGAGTCCATCCTCATTGTTTTTGCATGTAGGTATTCAGTTGTTCTAGCCTCATTTGTTGAAAAGACTGTTCTTTCCCTACTGAATGTTATGGCACTGTCATTGGAAATCAGCTGACCATAAATGTAAAGACTGGGTGTTGACTGACACCAACTGATTCTCTGACAGCAACTTGGCATCTAACCAAGTTGACGCTTAACTCCTGGAATTAGCGTCAGACCCCACAGGTTGAAGGCTCAGTTCTATAAGACTGACCCCACTTTGAATTCCAGCTGAAAATGAGATTCCCAGGCTACCCACATTTCTGTCTGGCTGACTACAAATTTGAGCCTTCCATGACCCCCTATTAGGTTTAATAATTTGCTAGAATGACTCAGAGACCTAAGGGAAACACTTTACTTATATTTACCAGCTTATTATAAAGGGTACAACTCCAAATGAAAGAGATACATACAGCAAAATATGAGGAAGGGGGTGCAGAGTTCCCATAACTTCTCTGAGCATGCCACTCTGTCAGCCGCTTGATGTGTTCACCATTCCAGAAGCTCTCAGAACCCTGTTGTTTAGGCGTTTTAATGGAGGTTCCATTTCATAGACAAGATTGATGAAATCACTGGCCGTTGCTAATTAAACTTGATCTTCAGCCCTGAATGGATAAGTCGTCTCCATTACTTATTCTGTAAGATGTGAGTGTTTTATTAGGAACCTTAATGGTTGCTTCATCCCTTAGGGATATTGTGAACAAGTTACTTTGATAGATTGTCTTTTGATCAAATATAATACAGTACAGTCATAAAGATAAAGTGTTTCCTTGTTTTTAGAACTTTGCATAGAAGTAGTTCTTACCCTGAAGTGGTTGTTGGGTATAGAGTTTGGGACGATTTAATCTGCTGATTAAATCTTTTCCTTTTTTGGGGGGTACATCTTTTCCTTTTTTGTTTACATCTTTTCCTTTTTTGGGGGGTACACAGTGCTGATTTGACTGGCTAGGAAAACTGTCTTATCTGGTAGCTTCTGTGGTGTGAAATGCAGTTGCTGACAACTTTTAATTCATTACAAGTCTGTTAATTTATTCCTATAAATTTAATATGTTAATGTAATTGAGTAGCTTGAATCACTTCAGTTAAATTTAACTACTATTAGGTGTTACAAAATTTACTATTTACTGTGACTATATATAGTGACTTTTTCTCTCTCTTAAGCACTTTACTGACTTTAAATGGAATATTAGTTATCTGTTGGTGTATAGTAAAATTATCCCAAAATTTAGTAGTTTAAAGCAACAGTAAACATTATTATCTCTCACATTTTCTACAGGTTAGGAATTTAGGAACAACTTAGCTAGTAGTCCTGGCTTAGGCTCTCCTGTGAGAATGCGTAAAGGTATTGGGGGCCTCTCACAAGAAGGCCACAATCAAAATGTTAGACATGCTGCAGTCATCTGAAAGCTTGACAGAAGCTATCAGGTCTCTCTTCAAGGTGGCTTGCTGTCCTTGACTGAAGAGTCAGTGCTGGTTGTTGACAGGAGACCTCAGTACCTGTCCACCTGGCCTCTTCATAGGGTTGCTTGAGTGCTCTCTTTGTATTGTGACTAACTCTCCACAGAGTGAGAGATCTAAGAGACAATGGGGAAAGGGGCAATGTGTTTCATTACCTAGCCTTGTAAGTCAAACATTTGCACTTCCGCAGTACTCTGCTAGTTAAGACAGGCCAGTCCTGATTCCACAATTCAATTTGTAGGAGACTGCAAAGGGATGAGGAGCAGGCAAGGATCACTGGGGCCGTTTTTGGAGGCTGACTACCACAAATGGATTTCTCTGAGTTTTAGGAAAGTAGACATACTTCGGTGGTAAACTTAGCAAGTTATATTTTAGGAGAATGTTTAGCTTTTTTGAGTAAACCATAATCTATGAATGTTTTTAAAGGGGCTAATTTTATGCTAGTTTTTCATATTCCAAGCAAGTGTTACAAGTGAGGAAATATGTGGGTCTTTTTTTTGCAGATTATTTAAAATATCTGACAGTATACATGGGAGTGCTTATTCTAATGAAAGTGAATTGGACTCTCACATTGGCTCAGTGAAAATTGTACAAACAGAAATGAACAAAGGGAAATTAAGGAACTATAGCAATAGTAGGCAGAAATTTCAATATTCTGCAAATGTGTTTACAGCAGATAATGCTTTTTCTGCTTCTGAAATCGGAGAAGGCATGTTCAAAGACCATCTTTTCCAGTTGCTTTCCAGCCTCATGATATTCAAAGTAATTTCTTGCTTTTTCAGTTCGTTTTATGAGTACAGACTAATCTACATTTCTCAGCATATGGGAAAATGTAAAAATACAGTAAATTTGAGTAGATTATCTCTCTGTGCAATTTCTGCATTTTTTATTATGTTGCATTATTTTCTAAGCTGGGCTGTGTGTTAAAATATTTTATCCTGTGTGCTAAAAATATTTTTAACTTTGCTCTCAATAAAAAGTTGTGTTAGTTTTATTGAAACAGTTTTTATGGAAAGGTTAAAAATTCATTTCAGGTCCTAGCTTCTGACCATTACATTTTTTTTTAATGTTTATATAAATATGTAGGATTTTTTTTCAGAGGTAACAGAAAATGGTTTAGGTTCCTTGAAGGCTGTCACAGAAATTCGTATCCTTTAAGTTATTTACAATAGCTGCTTTATATTTATTAAATCATAGTTTTAAAACATTTTGTTTAATTGTGTTTCTGTTTATTTTGGTTGATGGAGAAAAAGAGGGAAAAGTTAATCTTTTTGGTAATGTAAGAGGTACATGTGGCCAGGTGCAGTGGTTAACGCCTGTAGTTCCAGTACTTTGGGAGGCCGAAGCAGGCAGATCACGAGTTCAGGAGTTCGAGACCAGTCTGACCAACATGGTGAAACCTCGTCTCTACTAAAAATAGAAAAAATTAGCTGGGCGTGGTGGTGTGTGCCTGTAATCCCAGCTCCTCAGGAGGCTGAGGCAGGAGAATTGCTTGAACCTGGGAGGCGGAGGTTGCAGTGACCTGAGATTGTGCCACTGCATTCCAGCCTGGCAAAAGAGTGAGACTCCATCTCAAAAAAAAAAAAAAAAAAAGAAAAAGAAGTATGTGTGTGATAGTGCTACTCAAGGTATGACTGCAGACTGGTGCCAATTTGTGAACTGTTTGTTATCAGTTTGTGACAAGTTCAGTACAGAAGTCAGATTTGTATTATTGGCAGAACTCTGAGCATATTTACTTACAAATAGGTACAGATTACTTCTCATCCTTTGAGAAAGAGCAGCCAAATTGGGTTGAACTGGGCAGGGGAAATGGATGAGAATGGGATATTGTATGGATTGGGGACATTTCCACAGATCTAGTATTTTCGAAAATCTAATTTGGAGTTTATACATAGGATCCAAGTTTCATGTCTGGGCATTTCCAGCATAAATATTTTGAGTACATTTGTGTGTTCTAGAGGTAACATTGTCTTTGCTTCTTTAATACCCTTTGTATGCCTATAATAGTGCATTTATTCTGTTTTAATTCTCCAACAGTTTATGTGACTATTTCCCCATGATCTATGAATTATTTGAAGGCAAGGATCATGACTTACTTACCTGCCTATTTCCAAATACATTGAAAGGCAAATAAAGTAAGGCAGGTAAAGTACGGAAATTGTTCTGGCAAAAGTATAGACATAAGCAAGGGTGAAGGTAAAAAAGTATGAAATACATTTGGAAAGAATAAGCTTTCCAGTTTGACTGAAGGGAAAGATATGATTAAAGAAGTAATAAGAAATGTTAGCTAGTTATCTTAGGATCATATCATATAATGTCATGAATACCAAGGTCAAAAGTTTATTTTATTTTATTTTTATTTTTTATTTTTCCCCCAGCTTTGTTGAGGTATAATTGACAAATAAAAATGGTATATATTTAAGGAGTACAACATAATTTTTTTATATGTAAACATTGCAAAAATAATTACCACAAGCAGGCTAATTAATGTATCTATCACCTTTCATAGTTACTTATTTTTTGTAGTGAAAATACTTACAATCTCTGTAATAAGGAGAAACCATGTAATATTTTTGAGCAGGTCAAATATCATCATTAAAACTATGCTTTAGGAATATATAATTAGTGACTCAATGCTTGAGAGTGTTCTAGCATCCACAGAAGTTATAGTCTAGTTGACAAAATGAAAACTGAATTCCAGATATTGCACAGCTGCGCTAGAGAAATCTGGCAACAATAACTCTAATCCTGGGTATGCAAGGGATCATCTGAGATAATTCTGAAGAATGGTTAGAAAATATTTGCCTGACTTCTCATGAAAAATCACCTCCAATGCAGATAGTAAAAATGAGGGAGAGGGATCAATAAGAGGGTTATACATGTTGATATAGTAACTATAAACAGAGCCAGTGTTTAGCACTTTATTCAGCATGGTGTCTCAATGCTGCCACACTTTCTTTCCTCTGGTGATCAAAATAGGATGGAAACATGGGAAATACATTAGCAGTAACCTGTTAAAGATGTTTAATTATCTGTACAATGGCTGATTCTTCTTATCCCTTACTGGAAAGCCTTTCCATAATATGACACTGACTTTTAAAGAGCTTTGAGGATCTTTATGCTATATTAGCACAGCTGACGTGGTTCTGTTGTTTAGGGGTCTTTATTAGTTAGGACTACTGCTTACACGTGTGTCCACTGATTTATTGTCCAAAAAGTTCATTTTGTATAAAACTCATTGTCCTATACCTTGTTTCCAAGTATGTATTTAAAGTGGAAGACTGAATGCTATTTGTGATAATTTGAGAGTTTGCAGATTACTTGGACACACCTTATTTTCTTATTCTCTCTAAATATTTTACTACATTTGAATCCTCAGGGTAATAGAAGTTTTCTCAGATTGATCCTACCACAGTAGTCTTGTCATTTTCAGTTCTGCAGACATTTTCCCCATAATTTCAGTGACACTGCTGAGAGTTTATTGAATGTAAGGCAAAAAATTGATTTCAGTTGTTGATAGTGATGATAAATGATGTTAGCAGTTGAGTTTTCCTATGAGCTGAAACACTGATTCTATAAATTGATATGGAACTATCTAATGAGAGAAAATGAACATAATGGCCCACTTGTGGGCTTGTTACAAATAAATATTTGATAGAAAGAGACATGTTTTGAAGGAAAAATGAGATTCCTTCTAAAGCTGATAGATTTTCAAATTCAAAATTATGTTTTTGTTTTGGCACAGATATGACACTTTGCACACCAGAAAGTAAAATGAGGATTTATAAATTAACTGCTTGATGTAATAATTGCAAACCTATATTAACTGAGTACTTACTGTGTGTCAGGCACTGTTCTTGGTATTTGGGATATGTCACTGAAGAAAACAGAGAATGAATCCTTGCTTTTGAGGAGATATCATTCTTGGGATGAGGGTGGGGAAGAAGCTAGATCTCAACAACTGTAATAACATATAAATAAGTCATAGAGTTTTTTTAGAAAGTGGTGACTATTATGGAAAAAGAAAAAAATAGAGCAGGGTAAGGGGGTTAAATTGGGACTGCTGGGATTTGTGGCTCAGGGTGTAGAATTAAACAATACTTAGGGTAGACCTTGAGAAGGTCAGATGTAAGCACTTAATGGAGGGAAAAGAGCCAAGGAAATATGGAGGGAGGAACAGTCTAGGCAGGGGAAGGCCTCATGGCAGGAACATGGCTGATGGTTTTGAAGAACAGCAGAGTTCAGTATAGCTAGAGGAGATGAGTCAGGGGGAAAGAGTAGTAGGACATGAAGTCAGAGAGATAAAGGCAGGGGCTGATGCGGGGAGGGAGTGGCAGTGGGAAGACAAGATCATGTAGAGCCTTATAGCCATATACTTTGAGAGAAAGGAGGAATTTGATCAGAGAAGTAATATGATCTAAGTTTAAACAGGATCACTACAGCAATCCATCAGTTCTTATATATCTTTATAAAAATCTAGTTGTTTAAATAACTGTGTACTTGTGTTCTCAGATAATGTTCTTAACCATCTTATATCTTCTGATAGATTATAACAGTCTCAATTGTAGGAACTCATTTTCTTCTTTATTTACAACTTCCCACAGCTTTCTAAATCTATAATGTATTCTGTATATAGTGTTCAATGACTGTAGTTGATATATTGTAAGAAGAATACCATGTAAATACAGATATCTCCCAATCTGTCAATAGACCCTCACCTTGGAGAGGGCACAGTTTATTCTTCATATCTATTTATATTTTTGAACTTTCTTATAGGGGAAGGATGATTTAAGTTCTTCCTGTCAAGCCAGTATGTTGATAATTACAATTAAACCCACCACCTAACACAATTCAATTATCAAAAACAAAGAGATTTAGTATTAGGTAACCAGAAACACATCAGCTAATGAAGTACAATCAATGCTTAATAAAATAGTTGAGTGAAATTCTGTACATTGAAGAAGAGATAAAAATCAACTGGCCTTGTCAGGGTAAATAAGAAAAAGCACTACTCTGGAAAAGATAAACCAGAAGTAGAGTTCTGATTTACTTGCCATTACGTACTTGCATCTCTTCCATCATATTTAGCACTCAAGTATAAACCTTATATAATCTCTTATTTCCCTATAGGAACTTTGCAAGTTCTTTTCAGAATATGGAATGTGACTGGAGACTAGAATATTTTATGATAATTCTTTTCTTAAGATGCCAAATAGCAAATGTTAAAACCTCATCATTAAACGTTGTCAGAATGAATATTAATGTAACTTAATTTTAAAATTAAAAGTAACCAGTTTTTAAAATTCTGAAATATTTGACTCCTTAATGTTATTGTAAGTGGCAAAATTTAGAAGTGTTTTCAAAGAATTTCCGTATTTCAACTATATACAGTCCAAAGCCTTTCATGATGTATTTTATTTAACTTATTTATTTTTCTACCTTTCACTAGGTTGTGATCACTAGATTGGGACAGCTGGGATTTACTAGATCTTTATGTTTGCACTGCCACACTCAGTGTCTAGCACATTATAGGAGCTCAGAAAATATTTGGTAAATGAATACGTGTGATTTTCGTAGGTGGATTTGTTTGTATTTGAGTGCGGTAGTGAAATCTCAGCTCACTGCAACTTCTATTTCACAGGTTCAAGTGATTCTCCTGCCTCAGCCACCGAAGTAACTGGGGTTACAGGTGCGAGACACCACTCCTGGCTAAGTTTTGTATTTGTAGTGGGGACAGGGTTTTGCTATGTTGGCCAGGCTGGTCTTGAATTCCTGACCTCAAGTGATCTGCCTTCCTTGGCTTCCCAAAGTGCTGAGATTACAGGTGTAAGCAATCCCGCTTAGCCAGGAATGATTTTCTTCTAGATCTGCATTGACAAATAAAACAGCATGATAGGCTGGGCGCAATGGCGCACGCCTGTAATCCCAGGACTTTGGGAGGCCAAGGCAGGCGGATCATGAGGTCAGGAGATCAAGACCATCCTGGCTAACACGGTGAAACCCCATCTCTACGAAAAATAAAAAAATTAGCTGGGTGTAGTGGCGGGCACCTGTAGTCCCAGCTACTCTGGAGGCTGAGGCAGGAGAATGGCATGAACCCGGGAGGCGGAGTTTGCAGTGAGTGGGGATCCCACCACTGCACTCCAGCCTGGGCGACAGAGCGAGACTCCACCTCAAAAACAAACAAACAGCCCCAGAGCAAGATGACCGAATAGGAGCAGCTCCAGCCTCCAGCTCCCAGCGCGAGCGACACAGAGAACGGGTGATTTCTACATTTTCAACTGAGGTACTGGGTTCATCTCACTGGGGAGTGCCAGACAATCAGTGCTGGTCAGCTGGTGCAGCCCGACCAGCGAGAGCTGAAGCAGGGGGAGCCATCGCCTCACCTGGGAAGCACAAGGGGGAAGGGAATCCCTTTTCCTAGCCAAGGGAAACTGAGACACACAACACCTGGAAAATTGGGTAACTCCCACCCTAATACTGCGCTTTACCAGGGGTCTTAGCAAACAGCACACCAGGAGATTATATCCCACACCTGGATGGGAGGGTCCCATGCCCACGGAGCCCCCCTCATTGCTAGCAGAGCAGTCTGAGATCTAACTGCAGGGCAGCAGTGAGGCTGGGGGAGGGGTGCCCGCCATTGCTGAGGCTTAAGTAGGTAAACAAAGCCTCTGGGAGGCTCGAACTGGCTGGAGCCCACCTCAGCTCAAGGGGGCCTGCCTATCTCTGTAGACTCCATCTCTGGGAATAGGGCATAGCTAAACAAAAAGCAACAGAAACCTCGGGAGAGATAAATGACCCTGTCTGACAGCTTTGAAGAGAGCAGTGGATCTCCCAGCATGGAGGTTGAGATCTGAGAACGGACAGACTGCCTGCTCAAGTAGGTCCCTGACCCCTGAGTAGCCTAA
>NW_012105276.1:292102-296924 GCF_000951045.1 Mandrillus leucophaeus
GACCCCACAGAAATACAAACTACCATCAGAGAATACTATAAACACCTCTATGCAAATAAACTAGAAAACCTAGAAGAAGTGGATAAATTCTTGGACATATACACTCTCCCAACACTAAACCAGGAAGAAGTGGAATCCCTGAATAGACCAATAATATGCTCTGAAATTGAGGCAATAATTAATAGCCTACCAACCAAAAAAAGTCCAGGACAGGACGGATTCACAGCCGAATTCTACCGGAGGTACAAGGAGGAGCTGGTACCATTCCTTCTGAAACTATTCCAATCAATAGAAAAAGAGGGAATCCTCCCTAACTCATTTTATGAGGCCAATATCATCCTGATACTAAAGACTGGCAGAGACATAAACAACCCCATCAAAAAGTGGGCAAAGGATAGGAATAGACATTTCTCAAGACATTCATGCAGCCAACAGACACATGAAAAAATGCTCATCATCACTGGCCATCAGAAAAATGCATATCAAAACCGCAATGAGATACCATCTCACACCAGTTAGAATGGCAATCATTAAAAAATCAGGAAACAACAGGTGATGGAGAGGATCTGGAGAAATAGGAACACTTTTACACTGTTGGTGGGACTGTAAAGTAGTTCAACCATTGTGGAAAACTGTGGCGATTCCTCAAGGATCTAGAACTAGAAATACCATTTGACCCAGCCATCCATTACTGGGGATATACCCAAAGGATTATGAGTCATGCTGCTATAAAAACACATGCACACGTATGTTTATTGGGGCAATATTCACAATAGCAAAGACTTGGAATCAACCCAAATGTCCATCAGTGACAGACTGGATTAAGAAAATGTGGCACATACACATCATGGAATACTATGCAGCCAGAAAAAAGGATGAGTTTGTGTCCTTTGTAGGGACATGGATGCAGCTGGAAACCATCATTCTCAGCAAACTGTCACAAGAACAGAAAACCAAATACTGCATGTTCTCACTCATAGATGAGAATTGAACAATGAGATCACTTGGACACAGGAAGGGGAGCATCACACACTGGGTCCTATTGTGGGGAGAGAGTCGGGGGGAAGGATAGCATTAGGAGATATACCTAATGTAAATGACGAGTTAATGGGTGCAGCACACCAACATGGCACATGTATACATATGTAACAAACCTGCACGTTGTGCACATGTACCCTAGAACATAAAGTATAAAAAAAAAGAGACCCACACTTGTGGTATGGATTGTTGATAGCTTATTTTTTAGTATATTCAGTTTTTAACATGATTAATACAAAAGTTATGGATTTATTTGCAGGTTTGTGCAACAAAGAAGGGTATGCAACAGGCTGCTTCTATTCTTGTGAAAGATGCTAAATTTATTATGACTGTGGGACAGAAACAGTGGTATAGTTTTTCGTTTTTTCATGGAAGTAGAAGGACTTTTAGGGCTCATCTAGATGAGATGAGAAAATTAGGCTTGTCCCATAACCTTGGGGTAAACCTCAGTGTCCTCATCTATAAAATAAGGATAATGGTAATTTTGAGGATTAAGTGAGATAATGAATCTTAGTGCAGGGGTGATCCAGATTTCTTGAATGATAAAGATCATCCATACTGGTAATCTGATGGTCAGATTTCTTGAATGATAAAGATTATCCATATACTGTCTATTTTTTTAACCTAATTTCAATCCAGCATCTTTTATAGTCTTTCACTAAAGCTGATCTTGTGAATTAATCTTTAAGGACTTTCTATTATATTTGGCCACTTCCACCTTACTTAAACACTCTGGGCTCTGTGCTTCTGTGATCATTTCTACTGATTTTCTTCCTACTTTGCAGGCTGCTCATTCTCAGTCCCTTTTCACCTCTTCTACCCAACTCTTAAATGTTGACATTCAAGTGAGTATATCTGAGTTTCATTCTTTCTAATTCCACACTCTTAGTTGTTTGTAACTACTCACATGAACTTCAAATAATATTTATGCGTGTCTATGTATTCCCACATTTATGCCTTCAGCCCAGACTTCCCTACTGAGCTCCAGGCCTATAGTCCATCTGTGTAACTGAATCCAATTGTATGTCTACCGACAGTCATCTCAAACTCAGTATGTACAAAATAGAACCTTGGTTCTTGCCGTCAGACCAGCTCCTTCTCCACTGTTCCCCATCTTAATTATACATTATCTCCCTAGTTACTCGTAGCAGAAAACTATCACTGATATCTTCTTCACCTTATACCTCATAGGCAATCAATTACAAAGTCCTGTTTATTCTTACTTCTAAATATATCTCAAATATGTCATTTTGTCTCCATCAACACTGCCACTTCCCTAATTCAAGTCACTATTAATCTCTTGCCTAGGCTGTATCCTTTTCTTTAATTACTACACACACATACACTCTTATCCCGCTTTGTTCTCTGCATAGCATCGATTGTGTAAGATTGCAAATCTATATGTCAGTTTCCTGCCTAAAACCCTTTAATAGCTTCTTATTGTTCTGGGGATTAAATGCTAAATCCTTAGTGTGGCCTGCAACAGCCCATATAATGTGATGCCTCACCAATTCTCCAGACTTATCATGACCATTCTTCCCCTTTACTCACCACGGTCAAGCTGTATTGGCCTCTCTGTTCTGTGAATGCACCAAACTGTTACTCTGTACAGCATCGTCTTGCATCATGCTTTCTTTTACTGGAATGGTTTTTAACCTAACTCCTGTTTATCCTTCATGTCTAAACTTTAATATCAGTTTTCCATAGTCATCAGTTTCCCTGTATTTACTTTTATAAGCAACCTGTACTTGATTTCATAATACTCACTATAATTATAATATCCTTTTAATACTTATTTTAATATCTTTTCCATTCATTAGATTATCAACTTCTTCAGGAAAGGGGGACTCATGTTCATCCTGCTTACCACTCAATCTTAGCAGGTGTGTTAGGTCATTCTTGCATTGATATAAAGAAATTTCTGATACTGGGTAATTTATAAAGAAGAGAGGTTTAATTGGCTCACAATTTTGCAGGCTGTACAGGAAACATGGCACCAGCATCTACTCGGCTTCTGGTGAGGCCTTGGGCTGCTTACAGTTATGGCAGAAGGCAAAGGATGAGTTGGTGTTTCACATGGTGAGAGCAGGAGCAGGGGTGGGGCGGTGCCATACACTTTTAAGCAACTAGATCTCACAAGAACTCACTCACTGTTGTGAGGACAGCACCAAGCCATTAGGGATCTGCCCCTGTGATCTATTCACCTCCTACCAGGCCTCACCTCCAACACTGGGGATTTCAATTTAGCATGAGATTAAATGGACAGCATCCAAATTATAGCAGAAGGTCTCAGCGGAGTGGTAGCACATGATTACTATGTAATGAACATTAACTTATTATTGTTAATAACTTCTGGAAATCAGTAAATATGTTTAGTGGTAGACCTCAGACTAAAATGAGACATGTGGATATGAGCAGATACTTACTTTTCTGCCTAATTTTATATGGTGGGGGAATATACTTCTCTCTGCTTTGGGTCAGATCAGCTTTCCAGTTACCTTTCTGTTCCTTTGCCACCACCTCTGGTTGCTTGTCAACCAAAGACACGTAGCAAGCCTAGAGGAGCCAATTTAGTCTTCTTTATATTCTTTGTTTTTTTTTTTTTTTTTAATCCACTAAAAAGGTAGACTATAAAGATAGTCTATTAAAGCATTACAAACATAACCACTTATTCACCCTCTAGATACTATTTTGACACTTTTCCTTCCATTTGAAGGATTAACTTGATCTTCTTAGTTACTACCATATGAAAAAAAATCTCTAGGATGTGAAGACTATAGAGTAGTTCTTTTATAATACACATCAACAAAGCAAGATTAAGCAATAAGAAACAGTAGAGAGCAAGACAGACTGAGCAAAACCAACAAAGAGCTCACAGCCAAAAAGTAGATGAAGTCTGAGAGGTAGATAGAAAGGGAGAAAGTGAAATTATTGCTACAAAGGTAAGAATGCCATCAAATAATGATTAATAATTTTCATACCAACTGCATGTAGTTTTATAGCATTCTTATTAATTTTCTAAGTTTTTAAAACAAAGATGGGGTTTCAAAAACATTGACCAGTTCATTATAAAACTAGTAATAGAATAAAGGTAAACTGGGATTTTTTAAAAAGTGTAGGTATAGGGCAGAGAGGTTATAAGTAGCTATAAACAATTTGAAGCTTTCTACTTGTTGGGTGAATAAACTAGATGATGAGGTTGGATCATACCACTTTTTGTCAGAAACAAGATGTGGGGATCAAGTAATGAGACTTGTTTTCTTGCTCATAAACTTAACTCTGAAGGCAATTTTGAAAGACTTCTGGAATTCTTTGTGCAATGGCGGCATCATTCACATAGAAATATCTGGTGTCCTAAGGTGAATACATAATAATTAACATTTTTGAACTGAATTTATCTATATGAGTAGGAAACTGAAATACACTATACATTCCCTTAAATCTAATGTACATTTCATCCTCTCCCTTTATTCTGTTGCACACAAATTAGCTAATTTTGTTTCAGATAATCGTTTTCTTGCAAGCATATATCTTAATTCCTTTTCTCATTTCCCACTCTTACCTAGTTACTTTCTTCAGTCTTTGCTCCTTATTTTTTCTTTATCTCCTTGTTTTTTCTTTTCTTTTCTTTTTTTTTTTTTTTTTTTTTTTTTTTTCATGATCATACTTGAGATCTCTTTTCCCTAAGCAATTACAGTACTGCTACTTTTACTAGCTGTGTACTATTGGGTATATTACTTAACTTCTCTTACCTTCAATTTCTTAATCAGTATTGTATACGTGA
>NW_012105276.1:296974-299908 GCF_000951045.1 Mandrillus leucophaeus
TCTCCCTTTATTCTGTTGCACACAAATTAGCTAATTTTGTTTCAGATAATCGTTTTCTTGCAAGCATATATCTTAATTCCTTTTCTCATTTCCCATTCTTAACCAGATACTTTCTTCATTATTTGCTCCTTAATTTTTCTTTACTTTTTTTTTTTTTTTTTTTTTTTTTTTTTTTTTGTTGTTTTTTCAGGAACATACTGGAGTTAGAGAGTCAGATTTGAATTACAGTACTGCTACTTTTACTAGCTGTGTACTATTGGGTATATTACTTAACTTCTCTTACCTTCAATTTCTTAATCAGTATTGTATACGTGAGAATCAATCATCTCACCGTGTTTCTATGATAATTAAGTAAGGCAACATTTCTAAGATACCTAACAGTGGGTAACAGAGTTTGTACTTAATAGTAATATGCCCTTTCCTCTTGCCTTACCTTATTTCCATTATGAATCCGTAAAAAAAGTCATGAGTATTATAAAAGTAATTCATCCTAGTGTCATATCTGCAACAAGGAAATAGAAAAATACTAGATTTTTTATATACTTAAGAACCAAGCCTACCAACTTTCAAAATCTTTTAATGTACCCAGAATTCATTTTCAAATTATCAATACACTTCCTTAATTTGCTCTTCTCTTTTAACTTAACCTAGTTCTTTTTTAAAAAATAAATTTTATATGCATATTTGAGGTTTACAGCATGATGTTATGTGATTCATATAGCTAATAAAATGGTTACCATAGTGATGCAAACTAATATATCTCTCATCTCATAGTTATTTTTTTGACGAGCAGCTAAATCTACTTACTTAACAAGAATCCCTAATCCAAAATAATTTTATTCACTGTAGTCTTCATGTTGTACATTAGGTCTCTAGACTTGTTCACACTATATATCTGCTTTTCTGTGTATCCTTTGACCTACATCTCCCCATTTCTTCTCCTGTTCCCACCCTTCCTGCCTCTGATAGCTACTATTTTATTCTCTATCTCTGTATATTTGATTTTAAATAAAAGGTTTCACATATGAGTGAGAACATACAATACAATATTTTTCTTTCTGTGACTGGCTTATTTAATTTAGTGTCTTAGCAGTGTCCTCCAGGTCCAGCCATGTTGTGGCAAATGGCAGCATCTCATTCTTTTATAAGACTGCATAATATTCCGTTGTGTGTGTGTGCATGTGTCTGTGTGTATACTATGATGCATATATATGATATATATACACACACACACCACATTATATATCATATATATATTATATACCACATATATATATCATATATATACACACACACACACAAACACCACATTTTTCTTATACATTAGTTCATCAACGGACCTTTAGGCTGTTTCCATATCTTAACTATTATGAACAGTCTGCAAGGAACATGGGAGTGCAGATATCTTTATGAGGTAATGATTTCTTCTTTGGGTGTATACCCAGAGAACAGGTTGCTGGGTAATATGGTAATTCAATTTTTAATATCTTTAGAAATCTCAGTAGTGTTTCCATAATGGCTGTACCAATCTGCATTACCACCATAGTGTACTAGGATTCCCTTTCTGCACACCCTCACCTACATTTGTTGTCTATAATATAGTGGTTTTAATTTACATTTCCTGATAATTAGTGATGTTGAACACCTTTTCATATACCTGTTGGCCATTCTTATGTTGTTTTTTTCTTCCACTTGTAAGTTTAAGGGTACCTGTGCAGGATGTACAGGTTTGTTATATAGGTAAACATGTGACATGGTGGATTGCTGTACAAATCATCCCAGAACCTAGGTATTAAACTCAGCATCCATTAACTATTATTCCTAATGCTCTCCCTCCCCAACCTCCCCAACAGATCCCAATGGTGGTGTTCCCCTCCATATGTCTATGGGTTGTCATCATTCAGCTCCCACTTATAAATGAGAACATGTGGTGTTTGGTTTTCTGTTCCTGTGTTAGTTTGCTGAGGATAATGGCTTCCATCTCCATCCATGTCTCTGCAAAAGACATGATATCATTCCTTTTTATGGCTGTGTAGTATTCCATAGTATATATGTGCCACATTTTCTTTATCCAGTCTATCACTGATGGGCATTTAGGTTGATTCCATGTCTTTGCTATTGTGAATAATGCTGCAATGAACATATTTGTGCATGTAGCCTTATAAAATAATAATTTACGTTAATTTGGGTATATACCCAGTAATGGGATTGCTAGGTCAAATGGTGTTTCTGGTCTTTGAGGAATTGCCACAACGTCTTCCACAATGGTTGAACTAATTTACACTAGCAACAGTGTAAAAGTGTTCCTTTTTCTCTACTCACCAGCATCTGTTGTTTTTTGACTTTTTAATAATTGCCATTCTGACTGGCATGAGATGGTATCTCATTGTGGTTTTGATTTACATTTCTCTAATGATCAGTGATGTTGAGCTTTTTTTCATAATGTTTGCTGGCCACATGTATGTCGTCTTTTGAGAAGTGTCTCTTCATGTCCATTGCCCACTTTTTAATGGGGTTGTTTGTTTTTTTCTTGTAAATGTGTTTAAGTTCCTTGTAGACTCTGGATCAGATAGACCTTTGTAGATAGATAGATTGCAAAAATTTTCTCCTATTCTGTAGGTTGTCTGTTTACTCTCATGATAGTTTCTTTTGCTGAACGGAAGCTCTTTATTTTAATTTTAATTTGATGCCATTTGTCAATTTTTGCTTGTGTTGCAATTGCTTTTGGTGTTTTCATCATGAAATCTTTGCCTGTGCCTGCGTCCTGAAGGGTATTGCCTAGATTTTCTTCTAGGGTTTTTATAGTTTTGGGTTTTAAATTTAAGTCTGTAATCCATTTTGAGTTAATTTTTGTGTAGGGTGTAAGGAAGGGGTCCAGTTTCAATTTTCTGCATATGGCTAGCCAGCTCTCCCAGCACCATTTATTAAATAGGG
>NW_012105276.1:303783-323117 GCF_000951045.1 Mandrillus leucophaeus
ATTCTGTCATCATGATGCTAGCTGGTTATTTTGCAGACTTGTTTATGTGGTTGCTTCATAGTGTCACTGGTCTGTGAACTTCAGTGTGTTTTTGTAGTGGCTGGTAATGGCTTCTCCTTTCCATATTTAGTGCTTTCTTCAGGAACTCTTGCAAGGCAGGCCTGGTGACTTCCCTCAGCATTTGCTTCTCTGAAAAGAACCTTATTTATCCTTTGCTTATGCAGCTTAGTTTGGCCAGATATGAATTCTGGGTTAGAAATTTTTTTCTTTAAGAACGTTGAATATTGGCTCCCAGTCTCTTCTGGCTTGTAGGTTTTCTGCTGAGAGATCTGCTGTTAGTTTGATGAGTTTCCCTTTGTAGGTGACCTGACTTTCTCTCTGGCTGCCCTTAACGTTTTTCTTTCATTTCAACGTTGGAGAATCTGATGATTATATCTCTTCAGGTTGATGTTCATGTGGAGTATCTTAATGGGGTTCTGTGCATTTCCTGAATTTGAATGCTGTCCTGTCTTGCTAGGTTGGGGAAGTTCTCCTGGAAGTTCTCTTGAAGTATGTTTTCCAATGTGATTTCATTCTCCCTGTTTCTTTCAGGTACCAGCCAGTTGTTAGTTTGGTTTCTTTACTTAATCCCGTATTTCTTGGAGGTTTTGTTCATTCCTTTTCATTCTTTTTCTTTTCTTTTCTTTTGTATTCTTGTCTGCCTGTCTTATTTCAGAAAGATAATCTTCTAGCTTGGAGATTCTTTCCTCCACTTGGTCTATTCTGCTATTGATACTTGTGATTGCATTGTGAAGTTCTTGTGTGGTGTGTCTCAGCTCCTGTCTCTTATACACATCTAGATGTGTATAAGAGACAGGTGTAAGGAAGGGGTCCAGTTTCAATTTTCTGCATATGGCTAGCCAGCTCTCCCAGCACCATTTATTAAATAGGGTGTCCTTTCCCCATTGCTTACTTTTGTCAGATTTATGGAAGATCAGATGTTTGTAGGTGTATGGTCTTATTTCTGAGTTCTCTATTCTGTTCCTTTGGTCTATGTATCTGTTCTTGTACCAGTCCCATGCTGTTTTGGTTACCGTAGCCTTGTAGTATAGCTTGAAGTTGGGTAGCATGATACCTCCAACTTTGTTCTTTTTGCTTAGGATCGTCTCTGCTATTTGGTTCCATATAAATTTTAAAATAGTTTTTTTCTGATTCTGTGAAGAATGCCAATGGTAGTTTAGTGGGAATAGCATTGAATCTATAAATTACTTTGGGCAGTATGGCCATTTTCACAATATTGATTCTTCCTGTCCATGAGCATGGAATGTTTCTCTATTTGCTTGTATCCACTTTGATTTCTTTGAGCAGTGGTTTGTAGTTCTCCTTGAAAAGTTTCTTTCCTTCCCTCATTAGCTGTATTCCTAGGTATTTTATTTTTTTTGTAGTAATTGTGAATGGGAGTTCATAGACGGTTTGGCTCTCTGATTGCCTGTTGCTGGCTGTAGGAATGCTAGAGATTTTTGCACATTGATTCTGTATCCTGAGAATTTACTGAAATTGCTTAATAGCTTAAGAAACTTTCATGCTGAGAAGATGAGGTTTTCCATATATAGGATCATGTCATCTGCAAACAAAGATAATTTGACTTCCTCTCTTCCTATTTAAATACCCTTTATTTCTTTCTCTTGCTTGATTGCCCTTGCCAGAACTTCCAATACTATGTTGAATAGAAGTGGTGAAAGAAGGGATCCTTGTCTTGTGCCAGTTTTCAAGGGAAATGATTCCATTTTTTGCTCATTCAATATGATATTGGCTATGGGTTTGTCATATATGGCTCTTATTATTTTGAGGTATGTTCCTTCAAAACCTAGTTTGTTGAGAGTTTTTAACATGAAGGAGTGTTGAATTTTATTGAAGGCCTTTTCTGTGTCTATTGAAATGTCTTTAATTCTGTTTATGTGATGAATCACATGTATCGATTTGTGTATGTTGAACCACTGTTGCATCCTGTGAATGAAGTCAACTTGATCATGGTGGGTAAGCTTTTTGATGTGCTACTGGATTCAGTTTGCCAGTATTTTATTGAAGCTTTTTGCATCAATGTTCATTAAGGATATTGGCCTGATATTTTCTTTTTTTGTTGTATCTCCACCAGGTTTTGGTGTCCGGATGATGCTGACCTCATAAATGGGTTAGGGAGGAGTCCCTCCTTTTCAATTTTTTTGGAATAGTTTCAGTAGAAATGGTGTCAGCTCTTCTTTCTACTTGTGGTAGAATTTAGCTGTGGATATTTCTGGTCTTGGGCTTTTTTTGGTTGGTAGGCTAGTTATTACTGTCTCAATTCCAGAACTCATTATTGGTCTATTCAGGGATTCAGTTTCTTCCTGGTTCAGTCTTGGGAGAGTGTATATGTCCAGGATTTTATCCATTTCTTCTAGATTTTCTAGTTTATGTACGCAGAGGTCTTTATAGTATTCTCTGATGGTTGTTTGTATTTCTGTGGGGTCAGTGGTGATATCTCCTGTATCATTTCTGATTGTGTTTATTTGATCCTTCTCTCCTTTCTTCGTTATTAGGCTAGCTAGCAGTCTATCTATTGTATTAATTTTTTCAATATGCTAGCTCCTGGATTTGGCGATTTTTTTGAAGGGTGTTTTTCATATCTCTGTCTCCTTTGGTTCAGCTCTGATCTTTATTATTTCTTGTCTTCTGCTAGCTTTGGGGTTTGTTTGCTCTTGGTTCTCTAGTTCTTTTAGTTGAGATGTTAGGTTGTTAACTTGGTATCTTCCTAGCTTTTTAATGGGGGAATTTGGTCCTATATGTTTCTCTCTTGACACTGCTTTAACTGTGTCCCAGAGATTCTGGTATGTTGTCTCTTTGTTCTCATCAGTTTCAAAGAACTTCTTGATTTCTGCCTTAATTTCATTATTTACCTAAGAGTCATTCAGAAGCAGGCTGTTCAGTTTTCATGTAGCTGTGTGGTTTTGAGTATATTTCTCTATCTTGAGTTCTAATTTGATTGTGCTCTGGTCTAAGAGACTATTTGTTATGATTTCCATTCTTTTGTATTTGCTGAGAAGTTTTACTTCCAATTATGTAATCAGTTTTAGAGTACATGCCATGTAGCTATCAAAAGAATGTATATTCTGTTGAATTTGAGTGGAAAGTTCTGTAGCTATCTACCAGGTCCACTTGATCCAGAGCTGAGTTCAGGTCCTGAATATCCTTGTTAATTTTCTGTCTCAGTGATCTGTCTAATATTGTCAATGGGTTGTTAAAGTCTCCACTATTATTGTGTGGGAGTCTGAGTCTCTTTGTAGATCTCTAAGAACTTGCTTTACAAATCTGAGTGCTCCTGTATTGGGTGCATGTATATTTAGGATCATTAGCTCTTCTTGTTGCATTGATCCCTTTACCATTACGTAATGCCCTTCTTTGTCTTTTTTGATCTTTGTTGGTTTAAAGTCTATTTTGTCAGAAACTAGGATTGCAATCCCTGCTTTTTTCTATTTTCCATTTGCTTGGTAAGTTTTCCTTGATTGCCTTATTTTGAGTCTATGTGTGTCTTTGCATATGAGATGGGTCTCTTGAAGACTGCATACCAGTGGGTCTTGGCTCTTTATCCATCTTGCCATCCTGTGCCTTTTAATTGGGGCACTTAGCTCATGTACAATTTAAGATTAGTATTGTTATGTTTGAATTTCATTCTGTCATCATGATGCTAGCTGGTTATTTTGCAGACTTGTTTATGTGGTTGCTTCATAGTGTCACTGGTCTGTGAACTTCAGTGTGTTTTTGTAGTGGCTGGTAATGGCTTCTCCTTTCCATATTTAGTGCTTTCTTCAGGAACTCTTGCAAGGCAGGCCTGGTGACTTCCCTCAGCATTTGCTTCTCTGAAAAGAACCTTATTTATCCTTTGCTTATGCAGCTTAGTTTGGCCAGATATGAATTCTGGGTTAGAAATTTTTTTCTTTAAGAACGTTGAATATTGGCTCCCAGTCTCTTCTGGCTTGTAGGTTTTCTGCTGAGAGATCTGCTGTTAGTTTGATGAGTTTCCCTTTGTAGGTGACCTGACTTTCTCTCTGGCTGCCCTTAACGTTTTTCTTTCATTTCAACGTTGGAGAATCTGATGATTATATCTCTTCAGGTTGATGTTCATGTGGAGTATCTTAATGGGGTTCTGTGCATTTCCTGAATTTGAATGCTGTCCTGTCTTGCTAGGTTGGGGAAGTTCTCCTGGAAGTTCTCTTGAAGTATGTTTTCCAATGTGATTTCATTCTCCCTGTTTCTTTCAGGTACCAGCCAGTTGTTAGTTTGGTTTCTTTACTTAATCCCGTATTTCTTGGAGGTTTTGTTCATTCCTTTTCATTCTTTTTCTTTTCTTTTCTTTTGTATTCTTGTCTGCCTGTCTTATTTCAGAAAGATAATCTTCTAGCTTGGAGATTCTTTCCTCCACTTGGTCTATTCTGCTATTGATACTTGTGATTGCATTGTGAAGTTCTTGTGTGGTGTGTCTCAGCTCCATCAGATCAGTTATGTTCCTCCCTAAACTGGCTATTCTGGCTATCAGCTCCTGTATTGTTTTACCATGATTCTTACCTTTTTTTTTGCATTAGGTTATAACATGCTCCTTTAGCTCAGTGAAGTTTGTTATTAGCCACCTTCTGTAGCCTACTTCTGTCAATTCTGCCATCTCAGCCTCAGCCCAGTTCTTTGCCCTTGCTGGAGAAATGTTACAGTCATTTGGAGAAAAGACACTATGGCTTTTTCAGTTTTCAGCATTTTTACGTTGATTCTTTCTCATCTTTGTGGGCTTGTCTGCCTTTGATCTTTGATGTTGCTGACCTTTGAGGTTTTTATGGGGTCTTTTTTGTTGATATTGTTGTTGTTTTCTGTTTGTTTGTTTGTTTTTGCTTTTAACAGGCCACTCTACTGTAGGGCTGCTGCAGTTTGCTGGGGATCTGCTCCAAACCCTAGCTGCCTCAGTTTCTCCCATACCTGGAAGTATCACCAGTGAAGGCTGTGAAACAGCAAAGATGACAGCCAGCTACTTCCTCTGGAAGCTCCATCCCAGGGGAGTACTGACCTGTTGCCAGTCTGCATGTACCTGTAGAAGGTGGCTGGAAACCCCAGTTGGGATATCTCACCCAGTCAGCAGAACGGGATCAGGGACCCCCCCCCCCAACCAAAGAAGCAGTCTGACTGTTATTTGGTAGAGCAGGTGTGCTGCATTGTGGGGGACCCTTCCTTGTCCAGGACACCTGTATTCTCCAAAGCTGGCAAGCTGGAGCAGCTAAATCAACTGAATCAACTGAACCACAGAGATGGCGTCTTCACCTACCTCCAGGAACTCAGACCCATCTCTGGCAGACTCCAACCCACTGCCATTGTTTGCTGGGATTCCAAGCCAGTGCCATTGGCTTGCTGGGATTCCAGTGGGTCTTAACTTGTGAGGTGCCATGGAAATGGGACCCACAGAATGATATTTTTGGCTTCCTGGATTCACCTCCCTTCCTAGGGATATGTACTGATGGATTTATGTAAAACTCCTGGATCTCTGTGTGTGCCTGAGTGGCTGCTCTCTCAAGACTCCCACAGCTCTGTGTATCAGACCCAAGGCCCTGGTAGCATGGGCTCACGAGGGGATCTCCTTACCCATGGGCTGCAAAGATTTGTGGGAGAAGTGTGGTTTCCTGGGTGGGGCTGCACACTCACTCACTGGTTCCCTTGGCTGAGGGTGGTGGTTCCTTTGGCTCCATGCCACTCCTGGGTGGGCTGTTGCCCCCCCCCCCACCCTCCACTTTCTTTGTTCTCCATGAATTGTGTTTGCCCACTCAGTCCCAATGCAAGAACCTCGATATGTCAGTTAAAAGTGCTGAATTCACTCACCCCTTTTCATTCCTCTCTGTGAATGTTGTAGACTGCAGCTGCTTTTAATTGGATTGATCAACCTTTATGTTTTCTTTGGAGAAATGTTCTTTCAGATCATTTGCTCACTTTTAAATTGGCTTTTTTAATGCTATTAATTTGTAAGAGTTCTTTATAAAATTTGGATATTAACCCCTTATCAGATATGTGGTTTCCGAATATTTTTTCTAGTCCATAGATTGTCTTTTTTATTTTGATGATTGTTTCCTTTGCTTTGCAGAAGCTTTTTAGTTTGATGTAGTCCCATTTATTTATTTTGGCTTTTATAGTCAGAGTTTTTGGTATGATACCCCAAAAATTCATTGCCAAGGCCAATATCAAGGTGCTTTGCCCTATGTTCTCTTCTGGGAGTTTTATGATTTCAAGTCTTACATTTAGATCTTTTGTCAATTTTTGAGTTGATTTTGTGTACAGTATAAGGGTGCAATTTTATTTTTTTGGATATGGAAATTGTTTTTCCAGCCTCATTTATGGAAGAAACTATTGTTTCCCTATTTCTTCTGGCACCCTGATGGAAAATTAGTTGACTGTGTATGTGTGGACTTATTCTGGGCTCTCTCTTCCGTTCCATTGGTCTACTTTTCTGTTTTTATGCAAGTACTATATTGTTTTGGTTAGTCTAGCTTTGTAGTATAATTTTAAATCAGAAAGTGTGTACCTCCAACATTCTTTTCCTTCTCAGTTTTGCTGTCACTATCCAGGGTTTATTGTAGTTCCATACTAATTTTATGATTTTTTTCTTCTGTTTCTGTGAAGGATGCCATTGGAATTTTGATAGGGACTGTATTGAATCTGTACTTCTTTGGGTAGTATGGACATTCTGACGATATTAATTCTTTTAATCCATCAACACAGGATATCTTCCCATTTACTTTTGTCTTGAATTTCTGTCACCATTGTTTGATAACTTTCAGTGTACAGATCTTTTACCTCCTTAATTAAACTTATTCCTAAGCATTTTATTTTTTGATACTATCATAACTGGTATTGTTTTCTAGATTTCTTTTTCAGTTAAATTATTATTTGTGTTTAAAAATGCTACTAATCTCTGTATATTGATTTTGAATCCTGCAACTTTACTGAATTATTAGTTCTAACAGTTTTTAATAAGTCTTTGAGTTTTTTTACATGTAAGATAATGTTGTAAAGATAATTTTACTTCTTCCCTTCAAATCTGACTTCCTTTTATTTATTTTTTTTCTTATCTGATTGCTCTTGCTAGTACTTCCAGTACTATGTTGGACAGAAGCGGTGAGAGTGGGCATCCCTGCCTTGTACTGTGTCTTAGTGGAAAAGCTTTCAGTTGTTCCCTATTCATTATGATGTTGGCTGTGGGCTTTTCATAAGTGACCTTTGTTAACGTTAGTTGAGAAGTTTTCCTTATATGCCTGCATCTTAAGAGATTTTATCAAGAAAGGATGTTGAACTTATCAAATGCTTTTTCTGCACCAATTGAGATGATCTTGTGTTTTTTATCTTTCATTCTGTTAATATGATATGTCACAGTGGTTGATTTGCATGTATTAAACCAGCCTTACTTGCCAGGAATAAATCCACTTGGCCGTGATGTATAATCCTTTTTGTTGTGTTGTTGAATTCAGTTTGCTTACATTATATTGAGGATTTTTGCATCAATATTCATCAGAGATACTGGCCTGTAGTTTTTTTGTAGTGTCTTTATGTGACCTAGGTATCAAAGTGATAGTGGCCTCACAAAATATGTTTGGAAATATTCCCTCTAGCTGTATTTTTTGGAATAGTTTATGAAGTATTGGTAGTGATTCTTCTTTGAATGTTTGGTAGAATTAAGTTGTGATGCTATCTGGTTCTGGGTTTTTCCTTGTTGGAAGATTTTTCATTACTACTTCGATCTCATTATGTGTTATTGGTCTGTTTAAGCTTTCTGTTTCTTCCTGATTCAAACTTAGCAGGTTATATTTTTCTAGGAGTTTGTCCATTTCCTATATGTTATCCAATTTGTTACTATTAATGTATAATTGTTCGTAATAGTCCCTTATGATCTCTTTAATTTCTGAGGCGTCTGTTGTAACTTCTCCAATTTCATTTTTTATTTTATTTGGTTCTTCTTTTTTTTTTTCCTTAGTCTAGCTAGATGTTTATTTATTTTATTTTTTCAAAGAACCAAGTCTTGGTTTTATTGATCATTTTCTATGTTTTTTTGGTTTTTGTGCTCTATTTGATTTATTTCTGTTCAGATCTTTATTGTTTCCTTTCTTTTGCTAACTTTGCATTTAGTTTGTTCTTTTGCTCGCTCCTGTAGGTATAATGTTAGGCTGTCTATTTAATATCTTCTTTTTTCATGTAGACACTTAATGCTTAAAATTTCCTCATGAGTTCAAGACCAACCTGACCAACACGGGGAAACCATGTCTCTACTAAAAATACAAAATTAGCCAGGTGTGGTGGCACATGCCTGTAATCCCAGCTACTCAGGTGGCTGAGGCAGGAGAATCGCTTGAACCCGGGAGGCATAGGTTGCAGTGAGCTGAGATCGTGCCATTGCACTCCAGCCTAGGCCACAAAAGTGAAACTCCGTCTCAAAAAAAAAAAAAAAAAAAATCCTCTTAGAACCACTTTGGCCATATCTCATAGGTTTTGGTGTGTTGTCTTTTCATTGTTTCTTGTCTCAAGATATTTTTAAATTTCCCTTTTGGTTTCTTTGACCATTGATTGTTGAGGAGCATGTTGTTTAGTTTCCACATACTTGTGGTTTTTTTCAAGATTTTTCCTGTTATTGATTTCTAGTTTCATATTGTTGTGGTCAGAAATGATACTACATATGATTTCAATTGTCTTGAATTTAGATTAATTAAAAATAGTTAAATCTAGTTTTGTGGCTTAATGTATGATCTGTTCTGTAGAACGTTTCATATGCACTAGAAAAGCATATATACATTCTGCTGCTATTAAATGCAAAGTTCTGTATTTGTCTGTTAGGTCCATTTGACTCAAAGTACAATTCAAGTCCATTATTTCTTTGTTAACTTTCTGTCTGGTTAATCTATTGTTATTGAAAGTGGGATTTTGAAGACCCCTACTGTTATTGTATTGCTGTCTCTCTCTCTCTTCATGTCCTTTAATAATGTTTTATATATTTTGATGCTTCAGTGTTGGGTGTTTATATTTTTACAATTCTTATGTGCTCTTGATGAATTGACCCCTTTATCATTAAATTATGACCTTCTTTGCTTCTTGTAACAGTTTTTTTAAATGCCATGTCTCAGAGCACTGGAAACAACTATTGTTTATTTCCATGGGGTTTTTTGTTGTTGTTGTTGTTAGTTTGTTTTGCTTACTTACCAGTGATATAGTAGTTTTCAAAATTGTTACTTCTTACAATTTTTTTAGGCAAATTTTGAGAGTAGACTTATATTCTGACTTGTTAATCACCAATTATGTTGTTTTCTTGGGGAAAGTGAGTTTTCCAAATTCTTCGCTTAAAAGTGAGCTTTAATATTATAGCTCATAAGTTTAGGGACTTTTGAATATGAAAGTTGGATATTTTCTACTTCTTAAAAATAGTTTTCAGATAATGATATTGTGAAATTTTTTTGATACATCTATGTTTTAAAATAATAAACTGTTTCAGAGTTCTTTAATGTTCCTGGGAGTAACTCAATAATTCTATGGTATTTTTAAATAGGTTACAGAAGTATGCATATTCCATAAGAGATTCAAAACTGAGAGGTAGGTTTAGAGATAATTTTTGAATAGCATTTTCACATACAGATGAAAGGTGCCAATTATTGATGAAATATTAATAGCAACAGCTGATATATTTCTATTACAGATATCTTAAAAGATGGTGCTGCTTATCATCATGCTGGTATGGAGCTGTCAGATAGAAAAGTAGTTGAAGGAGCTTTTACTGTTGGAGATTTACCAATTCTTTGTAACTAAAACATATTTCTTGTGGATACTCTAAAATATTTTGGAAAATTATTTTTCAGAGGAAAAAAAGGAAAAGCTCAAATATTCTGCTTGTTTCTGCTTTTCTTCTGAGAATATAAAATTAAGTGGTTACCTATGCATGTAGATGTTACAGTAGATTCTTTGGCAATGTTTAGTTCTTTGTCATATTATTGAATATAGTGTAATTTGAAAAACAAGAAATTAATAAGTTTTTGGATTTAAGTGTGTTACTATTTTAGATTGTAATGTTCTTTTTTCCTTTCTAAATTTCTTATATATGAGTTTTTATTACCTTTATAAGAATGTCTTTTATTAAAATGTCTTCCTGAAGCAATAAAGTTAAATGGCTCAAAATTACTATGTCTTCATCTGATGCAGTTACTACCAGTACTTTAGCTATGGGAGTAAATTTGCCTGCTCACCTAGTAGTTATAAAATCTACAATGCATTATGCTGGAGGACTGTTTGAAGAGTACAGTGAAACAGATATTCTACAGATGATTGGTAGAGCTGGTCGACCTCAAGTAAGTGACAATAACTTTGCTTTTTATACTTAAAAACATGATAAAAACAAAAAAATTGTGTATTTTTTGATTAGCTGTCATAATTACATCAGGCTTAAAAGTAATATAGCAGAGAAAATTTACCTTTAATGGAGGAATAAAAGTAAAACAAGCCTCACCAACTGGGACATACTTCCTTCATTCTGTGTAAGCTTGCACTGGCTGATGAAGGGATGGGTTTATGAATGGGTATTCTGTTAAAGGTCTTTTTTTTATTATGACTTTTTGTTTGTTTGTTTTTTTTTTTTTTTTAATTCTGAATGGAGGTACTCAGCATTTTGGATGGAACAGGTTTATCTTATTTCGGGCTGTCACATTACAGAGCATGTAACATCCCTGGGTCCTAGCACTAAATGCTAATAGTGTTCCCAGGCATTATGACAAAAGTCAGCCCAAATACGTTTCAAAACATACCCTACTCTGACAAATACATGAATAAGTCATTTTTGTAGGTAGTATGGGAACACCAGGAAGAGCATATTTTCAAAACATTTGTAAATATTGTGTTATACAATTCTATAATTTCATAGAGTAATCAGATTATATGTAAACTGTACCAAATCTTACAACTTTTATGCAGTTACCGGAGTTTGTTTTGATTTTAACATTGCCAAAATTATGTTACATTGAAACCAAAGTGATATTTACAGCTATACTCTTGGAAGGCTTTTAAATTAAATTTTAGGTTAACAAAGTGAGAGCATTTTTAAGGCCTTTTCGAAGTATTATTTCAGACAAGGAGACTGTTTAATATAAAACGAAAGTCTTGAGTTATTGCAGAGGACTGGTACTAAAATGTGCTCTTCTTCACTAAATTTCTGTTTGTTTTTTCCCCAGTTTGACACTACAGCTACTGCAGTTATCATGACTCGATTAAGCACAAGAGACGAGTACATTCAGATGTTAGTTTGTAGAGACACTGTAAAAAGCAGGTAATACAAAAATGTTCCAAAAAGATACTAATGCTAATATAGCTTATCTTATTTCCTTTTAGAATATTAAAGGGAAATTTGGTTTGGAGATTTTTAAAGGCCGTTTTCTGTAAAGTTTTCAACAATTTAACTAGAAAGTTTGTGTCACTTTAGGGAATTTAATAATTTTTCTAAAAGTTAGAAGTTTTATTCACTGGTAGTTATTGGTAAGCATGTATTCTTGTTTATAACAAACCCTAATTTGTAATAAAGCCTTAGTAATTATGATTATATTATAATTTAAATATGAAATTATATAAATTTATAATTACTAATTTGTAATAAAGGAGAACTATTTTCACATCTTATTTTAATAATAGAGGAAATCTGGGACCTATTAGTAAGGTATTTAATGTATTCTCTTTTGGAGAAAATAGGATATAATTTATGCTTCAACTTTTGTTAAAGCAATAATCTGTCTTCTACAGCCATAGAGTAGAGAGATATATCTGAAGCCTTTTTAGAAGCTGAACTGACTTTTTAAGTTTTTCTTTTATGCTTTTGGAAATTAAGTTATAGTTCATGAATTAGTAAAGTGGCAATGGGTATATTATATATTATTAAAGTTAAAAATTAAGAGTTATGGCATTGAACTGCATATTTGTAATGCAAAGTTTTTTTTTTTCATTAGTTTGCACAGACATCTTATTGAACATTTAAATGCAGAGATAGTACTGCATACCATTGCGGATGTGAATATTGCTTTGGAATGAATACGATCAACTTTGCTTTATATCAGAGCCTTGAAAAATCCATCTCATTATGATTTGTTACTTTGACTTGGAAAAGTAGTAATTTTTTCAAGCCAGCTAGGTCTGTATTTCTACTAGTAAGTTACAGGATAGATTATAGAAACTAATAGATAACAGAACAAAAAGTAACAACAGTCCCAAATACGTTTAGAGACAAGAGCAGACAAACTGAGAAATTTTTATCTGTTTTACTTCTAGTGTTTCAACAAGGTTTGAAATCAGCACCGTTAAAAATATATCTAGTAGAAAAAAATTCAGCTCCAATAAAAATAGCAGAAATGTCTAAATCATTGAAAATAAGTTAAAGTTACAAAAAGTTTTGAATTTTGTATGTACTTAGTGTTCAACTACTCTTTCTGAGTTTATGACTGTTTATTTTTCAATTTATAAGAAATGAAAGTATATAGTGCTACTGTTGCTGTCACAATTTTCATCTTGCTTCTAAAGCTAACCTACATCTGGTTATGTGGCTTCCAGAGGGTTTTTTCATTCATTCATTCAACTTGGGGTTGTTGAATACCAAATTAATGCCTGACTTGTTGAATTATTCTAATACACAGAGGTTCAAAACTTTCAGATCTCAAAGAGTAATTAATATAAGTCTATATTAAAAGAATATCTATATAAATATTCATATCACTTAAAAAATTTGTTTCAACTAGGTAATACATTTACTTAGTTCAAAAATCATAAAGTGAAGGAATATATACAACTAAAATTGTTCCATATATATCCCCACCTACACAGTTGTTCAATTCCCATCTCTCCCCTTTCCCTCCCCTAGTTCTGTAATCATTGGTATATCTTTTTTGTATAATATTTTTTGCATATGTAAATAAGAAAATGTAATTTTATTTTTCCACCATTTAAACACAAATGGTGGCATATTGTATTCGTTTTCCATTCCTTTTAACAAATTACCCTAAAACAAATCATCCAGAAACAACCAGAATTTATTATCTCGCACAGCCTATGTGGGTTAGGAATCTGGGAGTATCTAAGCTAAGTGGCTCTGGGTCAAAGGCTCTCTTTAGATTGTAAGATATGTCAGCTACGGCTGCAGTCATCTGAAGGCTTTTCTGGATCTTGAAGATTCACTTGTAATTAGTCTCACTCACAGAGCTATAAGTTAGAGGCCTCAGTTTCTCACAGTTGCTGGTAGGCCTCAGTCTTTTGCCAGGTGGATCTTTCCTCATAGCATGGCAGCTGACTTTTCTCAGGATGAATGATCCAAGAGAGAAAGAGAGAGAAAGACAGAGACAGACTAAATCAGAAGCAGCAGTACTTTTTTATATCTTTGTCTCTGAAGTCACACATCATTACTTCTGCTTTATTCTGTTTTTTAGAAGCAAGTCACTGAGTCTTGGTCACATGAAGGCAAGAGGGATTAAGTTCATCTCTCAGAGGGGAGAATATCAAAGAATTTGTGGGCTTTTTTTTTTTTTTTTTGAGATAGTCTCTTTGGTTGCCCAGGCTGGAGTGCAGTGGCACAGTCTTGGCTCACTGCAACTTCCACCTCACAGGTTCAAGCAATTCTCTACCTTACCCTTCTGAGTAGCTGGGACTACAGGCACACGCCACCATGACTGGCTAATTTTTTGTATTTTTAGCAGAGATGGCGCTTCACCATGTTGACCAGACTGGTCTCGAACTCCTGATCTCAAGCGATCCACCTGCCTTGGCCTCCCAATGTGCTGGGATTACAGGCGTGAGCCACCGTGCCTGGCCTTGTGGGCATATTTTTTTAAACCTCCATTATTTTAGTCTTCTGCACATTCCTTTTTTTCTTAGTATGTCTTGGAAGCTTTTTTGAGACAGGCTGTCACTCTGTTGCCCAGGCTGAAGTCCAATGGTGTGATCACAGCTTATTGCATCTTCAACCTTCTGGGCTCAAGTGATTTTCTCACCTCAGCCACCTGAGTAGCTGGTACTGCAGGCCCATGCCAGCACACTGGCTAACTTTTGAAAAAAAAAATTGTAGAGGCAGAGCCTCCCTATGCTGCCCAGGCTGGTCTAGAACTTGTGGGCTCAAGTGATCCTCCCACTTCACTCTCCCAAAGTGCTAGGATTATAGCTGTGAGCCACCATGCCTGGCTGGAAGCTTTTTTTAATAGCTAAATAATATTCCATTTACTTATGTATCACCTATTTAAATGATCCCCAATTGATGGACATTTATGGTTTTTCTAATTGTTTGCTATTACAAACAATGTAGCCAAAAAATCCCTTCATTTTTTCCATGTATGAATCTATCTGTATGATAAATCTCTAGAAATGAAATTCCTGTGTCAAGGGATATATGCATTTATAAATTTGGGTAAATTTCTACCTTAGTAGCTCATATACCTATCAGCAGTGTTCAAAAGTGCCATATTTTGTTTCTCCAGCCTTTCCTTCAGGGTGTATACTTGTGTATTTTTATGAATATCAAGTATGAATATTGATATCTTTCATGTTTTAATTTTCATTCCTTCATTTTCATAGTTACTTTATTTTCTGTAGTTACTTTTTTGTATTGAGATATCACTTATAGTAAACTGCACAAATATGAGGTATACAGGTCAACGAAGTTTTATATGTATGTTTATACACACATATACACACATGTAACCACAGCTCAGATTAAGATATAGAACATTTTCTAGATGTTCCCTCATGCTCCTTTTCTGTCAGTATTTGCCCCCAGAAGTCAATACTATTGTAACTTATATACCATAGGCTAGCTTTATCTATTCTTGAAAAGATTCCATTTATATGAATATAAATCTTTTGATGAAAGGAAATTATTAATTTTAAATAATGTTTCTGTGAACATTGTTATATATATCTTTTGATACACATGTATAGTATATCTGTGGGTATGTGCCTAGGAGTGAAATTATTGAGTTAAAGGGTATGTGTAGTTTCAACTTCAGTGAATAGTACAAAATGTTTGTGTTACCAAACATGTTTTCATAGGAACATTCATGTTACAATGAAAGTTCGTTAGAAGATATTAAACACTTGACAGATATTTGCTATGTATAAAACATTTGGAAATTTATTCCAAACAATTCTTGTTAAAATATGATATTCCTGTTCATTGTTTCTATGGATATTTAAGCCTTGTTTGAACTCAATAAGCTGAGATTTTTTTTTCTTAATTAGACTACTCTTCCCTAGTTAACTGGGGTATAAACTGAGCCTGTAAAGATGAACTGAATTCTATTTTACTTTTTGTAAATTTTCATGACATGCAGGTTTTGCATCTGGATTGAACAAAGATGGAATTGAAGCAAAATTACAAGGTTAGATGCATTTCATTCTAAAAATTAGATTCTATATATTTTAGTGAAAAAGTTCAGTTATTGTGAAAGTAAGAATATGCTTTTGTAAATCATCTTTTAAAAAGGAAACTTGCCTGTAGAAAAATAATGTGAACTATTTCTTTTTCACACAAAAAGCTTGGCATATGTACTTTTTTGCTGAATTAATCAATTTATTCTGTCCAAATATCTTTCTTTGTATAATATGTTAACTTGGTTTATTTGGTTGTTATTCCTAACATCACCCTGGTCTTTGCCTACACATACACACTCTGTATTTTTTCTTTTTTTAAAAACAGACGGTCTTACTCTGTCACCCAGGATGGAATGCAGTGGCGTGATCATAGCTCATTATAACCTTGAACTCCTGAGCTCAAATGATCCTCCTGCCACAGCCTCCTGAGTAGCTGGGACTATAGGCGTGAGCCACCACAACTGGTTAATTTGGTAGTTTTTTTTAGAAAGAGAGTCTCACTGTGTTTTTCAGCCGACCTGGTCTCAAACTCCTGGCCTCAAGTGATCCTCCCACCTCTGCCTCCCAAAGTACCGAGATTATAGGTGTGAGCGACCATGCCCAACATGTATTTTTTCTTTTCTACTTAATTTTAATTGAAAAATATAAGCCTAGATTGATTATGGGCTTCGTATCCCAACCTGGGCCAAAGATGTATTCCTATCCAACCTCAACTTTGTTATTTAGTTAATCAACTGGTATTTCTTACTTGTTTTTTAAAATGTAAAATATTGATAGGCATTTATTCAGATTAGAAATTGCTACTTTTCATTGAGTTGAGACTGTCTCTTTAGTAAAAGAAAAAAGTTAGATCCTCTAAAAATATATAGCTAATTTAAATTTATTCTCTACTTGTATTACATGTGTGGCAAGTAAAAATGCAGAGATAAAGATAAAGCAGTAAAATTGTCTTGCTTAAAGAATAAATAAGTTGTTAAAACATGGTCATAACCAATAGCATGTATTTATAATGCTGCTGTATTCATGTTGAAATACAGATTATAAGTTGTGTTATCTTCAAGGTATTGATTAATTTTGTAATGGGATTTTAAAAATTAAACATATATTTTGAAAATAATGATCAAATACACTCAAGAAATTAGACAGTCCAAGAGGTATATTGCTATATTCAGATAACTTTAATGTTTTATCTTTTGTTAAATTAGCAGAATCACAGCTCATATTTGCTTTATCTTTGGTCACTATAGGGTTAGCAAAGTTTTGCCTTCTAAACAAAAATAGCTAAATATAACTGAATATTAAGGTTTTGGTATTGTAGCAGAGAAAAATAGTAACATCTTTTCCTCATTCATTGCAAGGTTCACAGCTGACACTCCTGTAACAAGACAGATTAACAAGAGAAAAGCCTAACAAATTTATTTAATCAAAGTTGTATATGATTTGGGAGCCTTCAGAAATTAAGACCCAAAGACCCAGGGAAAACTGTGTTTCTATGGCAAATCTAATGGAAAAAAATGGATAGTTGTCGAGAAACATGACTGGACAAAAAGGGTATTATCTAATGTTAAAAAACTGGGCAGAACTTAACAAGGCCTGTTTGTTCAGATTCTTCTTGGCCTCTCTGTGTAGCATTCTTTCTTCCTGGGCATGAGACAGGACTATTCCATACCGTGGAATGAGGGTCTTAGAATTTAGACAAAGTAGGTCAGAGAATTCCTTTGTGACCATGTTTCACACAGAAAGGCAGGGAAAGGTCAGAGTGACCTTCTTGTTTCTGAGGTCCTCTCAGTCTTACTGAGTTTGAAATGCTTTAGGTCAGCATTTTCTGAGCACTGCCATTATCCTTGGGGATCTGCCTTAAATCTCTCAGGAAGGATCGTTAGCATAGTATATGCTGTTTCCTAAACTTGATTATACTTTCTTGCCCAGTATACTCTAATAGCTTCCCCATTACTCTTAGAATAAAATACAAATTTTCACCACAGGCCACAAAATCCTGCTTGATATCTCCCTGCCTATCTCTTGTCACTTTATCTCTCTTTTATTCTACTCTCACCAAATTGGCCTTCTTGCTATTCCTTAAATACACCAAGCTTGTTCCCACATCAGGTCCTTTGCACATTTTGTTCCCTATTTTTGGAACACTCCTTGCATACTTTACATGGTGTGCACCTTCATTTTATTCAGGTCTCTGTTCAAATATTAACTTTTTAGAGAGGTCTTCCTGTGGTGTATCTTACTTCAATCCACCTTTACTGAGAGGAGGACAAAATGATTCTAATGTTGTTATTGTTGTTTTCCTTGTTTTTAGAAAAAGTAATGTGTTTATTTTGACAATTAGGGTGAGGATAGCCTTACTCTATATCAAAATATATAGCATTTATGAGAAATATATATAGGTTGGGCATGGTGGTTCATGCCTGTAATCCCTTTGGGAGGCCAAGGTTGGCAGATCTCTTGAGCTCAGGAGTTTGAGACCAGCCTGGACAACATAGGGAGATCCCACCTTTACAAAAAGTTATTTTAAAAATTAGCTGGTGCGGTGGTACATCCAGCTACTCGGGAGACTGAGGTGGAAAGATTGTTTGGGTCTGGGAGGTTGAGGCTGCAGTGAGCTGTGATCATGCCACTGTATTTTAGCCTGGGCAACAGAGTAAGACCCTGTCTCAAAAAAAAAAAAAAAAAAAAGAAGAAAGAAAAGAAAAGAAAAAAAGGAAAAGGAAATAACCATAAACTTTAGTTAAAAGATTGAAAATTCTATACAATCATTCTATACAGGTTCTTAGCCTTATGTTTCTTTATAGTATATGTGAAACCATATATTTATTTGTATGTTGATTGCTTTCTTCTGTAAAATATAAGTTCTAAAAAGAAAAACCTTGTCTTGTTAACTGCTGTAAACATAGAGCTTAGAATCATGCTCAGCTTATGGTAAAGTAAGCATTTTTCATTGACTTACCGAGTAATGGGTAATGAACGGATTTAATAGTGGGTAATTAAGAAAATTAGAAAAGACTTCAAAATCTTTACTTCACCAAACACTTAACACTATCAAGCTGTCTAAACAGTGCTGCTTAAACTAAAGTATTTCCCGAAGAACTCTAAGGGTATTTTTTTGAGTGGCTGCTCTATTTAGGATTGAACTATTACAGTATTCCCACTGTCTGCTCTGAACTATCTTGTATCTCCTGGAGCATAGCATGAGGCAGAGAAGGAACTGTAAGCAGAAGATCACTACAATTGCTCTGATCCCCATCAATAGTGAGCATGAACTAGCATTGCTTCCTGTCAGAGAAACAAAAGTAAACACCTGAAAGCATCAGTTAAAGTTGTTGCTTCAAGAAAGTGGCAAAGAGGGAGGAGGGGGAGAACTGGTGGGTTTTGGAATAATCTTTGCAGAACTATTTGACTTCTTATACTTTGTGCATATATTAATGTATCTTTGATAGAAGTTTAAAGAAAAAATAAAAGAAAAAGAAAATCATTGCCTTAATGGAGGGCAGATAGCAAAGTGGTTACTTAGACCTGGAGCAAGGTACGTAGCCTCTATTCTTTAGTTTCCTAACCTATATATGAAAATATCGGTGTCTACCTTATTGTGATGTTTTGAGGATTAAATGAGGTAATACTTGTGTATCATGTATTACTTAAAACTCCAAGTTTTAAGTGTTATTTCTACTTACTGAATGTTCTTTTTATTACTTGTATTCTTGTTACTTTTAGAAAATGTTTTTAGCGTATTAGTTAGCTTTTTTATTTAAATGAGCTTTTTCTTACTGCTTAATTAGGGACTGTGGTTCTTTTAGAACAATTACACAGTAATAACAACTTTAACATATTTAATAATAAATTATTTTGCCCTACTTCCCTATTTTACTAAAATTAAAATGTGTTTTCTATAATTAAACAGAATTATGTTTGAAGAATCT
>NW_012105276.1:328192-329798 GCF_000951045.1 Mandrillus leucophaeus
GTCATTTATCTCTCCCGAGGTTTCTGTTGCTTTTTGTTTAGCTATGCCCTATTCCCAGAGATGGAGTCTACAGAGACAGGCAGGCCCCCTTGAGCTGAGGTGGACTCCACCCAATTCACGCTTCCCATTGGCTTTGTTTACCTACTTAAGCCTCAGCAATGGCAGGTGCCCCTCCCACAGCCTCACTGCTGCCCTGCAGTTAGATCTCAGACTGCTGTGCTAGCAATGAGGGAGGCTCCATGGGTGTGGGACCCTCCCGTCCAGGTGTGGGATATAATCTCCTGGTGTGCCATTTGCTAAGACCCTTGGTAAAGTGCAGTATTAGGGTGGGAGTTACCCCATTTTCCAGGGGTTGTGTGTCTCAGTTTTCCATGGCTAGGAAAAGGGATTCACTTTCCTCTTGCACTTCCCAGGTGAGGCGATGGCTCGCCCTGCTTCAGCTCTCGCTAGTCGGGCTGCACCAGCTGACCAGCACGGATTGTCCGGCACTCCCCAGTGAGATGAACCCGGTACCTCAGTTGAAAATGCAAAAATCACCCGTCCTCTGTGTCTCTCGCACTGGGAGCTGGAGGCTGGAGCTGCTCCTATTTGGCTATCTTGCTCCGGTATCTGTACTACTATGTATTTCTTAAAGTTTCAGACCTTGAATCTTTATTCCCAGTTTATGCTTGTTTTTTGAAAACATAATTTACTTTCACTGCTATACATCTATAGTCATTATGTAAATGAATTTAAAATTTTAGTTTTGATCATGGTCTCTCACCTTTGCTACAAAATTTGATCCTCAATTTTCTATAATAAATTTTTACTTACATATATTACATGAAGCTTGACATCCAGGAGCATGTGAATTAATAAAACCTGGAATACTGTGAAGCAGAATGAACATAGAATTTGAGTTCCAAATATCTGTATTTCAGTCCCAGTTCTACTACTTGTTGTCTATTGCCTTATGTTAGCTGTCTTAGTTTACTGTTGCCTTATATTAGCTGTCTTAGTTTATTCATCTGAACATCCGGAATGTATTACATATCCTACTTACCTTATTGGGTCGTAGTGTTGATCAAATGCGATAATGAATGTAGAAACTTTTTACTGTAACAGAAGTTGTTGCTGTCTCTTTTCCAAAGCTAGGAAAATAAATATTTGCCTATTCTCATTAGCTTTTTTGCCGCACCTAAGATTAGCATAAAATACTGATGCCTTTGGTTTCTTTCATTCCTCAGTCATTCCTTATCCAGGCATTTTCCATATCTATTCCATATCCTTTTGGCATTTGATGTCACCAAACGTCAAAAAGACGATCCAATTTGGGCTGAAAATATTTCTTATCATATACTAGGGTAAAGTTTCTTAAGGTGTGTTGGGGCTGGACTACTTGCTGTCAAAATCAACTGAATATGCTGTTGTGTTAAAAATACAATTACTTAATTCTGCCCCAGACTTGCACACCTCAAGTTTTAGGAGTAAAACTTAGGAATTTAAATTTTAATTCTTTGGGTTTATAAATACCTAGTTCTTTGGTACTTTGTAAGACACTTGCATTTCATTTAGCTATTGTAGTTGACCTTACCAGGTGGGTAGGTTTGTAATTTCTTTTTTTTTT
>NW_012105276.1:329848-331695 GCF_000951045.1 Mandrillus leucophaeus
TTTACTAAAATTAAAATGTGTTTTCTATAATTAAACAGAATTATGTTTGAAGAATCTGAATGATTTATCATCCCTGGACTTAATAAAGATGGATGAAGGTGTTAATTTCAAACCAACTGGTAATTCCCTATCATTGTCAGTAAATTTAGCAATTGTTTACTTAAGACTAAATTTAAATTTTGTTTTACTAAAGTTTAGATGATGATAACTAAATTGTGATCTCAGTTCTCAACAGGGTATCATCATTATTAGCCATAGGCATGATAAATTTAAACAAGTCCTATTTGTAGAAGGATAGTTTCTTTTTGTCAGGTGCACAGAATTTGTCTTCATTGATTCTGGTGACTTCTGGCAGAGGAACGAAATGCTTGAATCTTTGGGTTGCTTTAGGCCTCTTATAACTATTACAGATATACTTTTATTGGTATGCTTATAATATGCTTTTTATATTCTTAAATATTCAATCATTGATAATCTGGTGGTTAAACTTCTGTAAGGTTAGGAAAAATATCTTTTCCTTCTACTCATCTTAGGTTCATTAACTGGGACTTCTGTAACAAAATGTATTAACAAGAGAAAAGCATACAAATGTATTTAATATGTTTTATGTGACATGGCAGCCTATATAAGGAAATGAAGACCCAAAGAAATGGTTAAGCCTGAATGTTTTTATGCCAGGTGTGATGAAGATGGAAAAGTCATGGAGAAATATAATAGGACAAAGGGGATGTGAACTAAGTGCAATAAATTGGGGGAAATTTAGCAAAGCCTGTTCATTCAAATTCCACTCTGTGTCTATGGAGATAAAGATGCTCCATTCTTTAGGTGTAGGGAGGGCACCTCTCACATGAGCATGCTATGACTTGCTTCAGGGGAAGGCCAAAAAAAATTCTTCTTGTACATGTTGTTTCTCAAATTCCTACAGCTTAAAATATTCAATACACCAAGATACCCCATTTTGGGATACGTGTCCTGAACCCCCTCCTCTATTTAGAGTATAATAAAAGAGGGAAAAGATGTTTTGTGGTTTTTAGCACTCATGATTAGAAGTTTTTGGAGAAAATGACTTTATTATTCCAGTTAATCTTTTTAAGTAAAGGTAATTTATTGTTTGAAAGTTGGGTAATATGGAAATTTTTTTTTTTTATTCAGAATCTATCTGTTAACTTTTGGCATGTACTGTTCATTTTTAATGTGTTTTTTACTTACTTGCAACCATACTGTAGAAATACATGATTTTGTAAAATGTTAAAATTTATATTTCATATAAGGTTAAGTTTTAAAATAATTTGCTGCCTGACTCTCAGCCCTACATTAATAACATTTTTTTTTTCCTTCTTCCTTGATCGTTATTTTGATACACCTAATTTTGTTTGTGAGAATTATCTTCTGTGTGTTCTAGGGTATCTCACTAGAGGGGACATTAGAATCACTAGGACTTCTTGTTCATCTGTTTTTATATACTTTCATTCTCATCAATAATTGCATTCCTGCTATCACTTCTTTCTTGTGGTACTTCTTGAATCCACTGATACTATTCTTTTTGTCTTTAAACATAACTAATAAATGACCTATAATATCATTTATTCTTTGTCAGTCATCAGTGAATAGTACTTAGTTAATTTTGTCTACTTAACACTCCACTCTTCTGGTTCTCCTCCTTCTTTAATCAGTCTTACTTTGCTGACCTTTTATGCTTACTATGTACTTCTTTTTTTTTTTTTATACTTTAAGTTCTAGGGTACATGTCCACAATGTGCAGGTTTGTTACATATGTATACATGTGCCATGTTGGTGTGCTGCACCCATCAACTCGTCAGCACCCATCAACTCATCATTTACATCAG
>NW_012105276.1:331745-332303 GCF_000951045.1 Mandrillus leucophaeus
ATAATCCTTTGGGTATATACCCAGTAATTCAATGGCTGGGTCAAATGGTATTTCTAGTTCTAGATCCTTGAGGAATTGCCATACTGTTTTCCACAATGGTTGAACTACTTTACAATCCCACCAACAGTGTAAAAGTATTCCTATTTCTCCATATCCTCTCCAGCACCTGTTGTTTCCTGACTTTTTAATGATTGTCATTCTAACTGGTGTGAGATAATATCTCATTGTGGTTTTGATTTGCATTTCTCTGATGGCCGGTGATGATGAGCATTTTTTCATTTGTCTGTCTGTTGGCTGCATGAATGTCTTCTTTTGAGAGATGTCTGCTCATATCCTTTGCCCACTTTTTGATGGGGTTGTTTGTGTTTTTCTCGTAAATTTGTTTGAGTTCTTTGTAGGTTCTGGATATTAGCCCTTTGTCAGATGAGTAGGTTGCAAAAATTTTCTCCCATTCTATAGGTTTCCTGTTCACTCTGATGGTAGTTTCTTTTGCTGTGCAGAAGTTCTTTAGTTTAATTAGATCCCATTTGTCAATTTTGGCTTTTGTTGCCATTGCTT